>NC_034601.1:75639657-75649820 GCF_900095145.1 Mus pahari
AGAAGAAGAAGAAGAAGAAGAAGAAGAAGAAGAAGAAGAAGAAGAAGAAGAAGAAGAAGAAGAAGAAGAAGAAGAAGAAGAAGAAGAAGAAGAGGTGAAGTGTAGCTGTTAGGCACCACTGGGTGGGTTGGAAAGACTGTCAGTTAACAATCATTAGGTCTTGGAAGAGTCCAGTTTGAAATGCAGCAAATACGGTGAGTAAGGGGGTCAGTTTGATGATACTTTTGTTGAAAATGCATGGTATGATAGGTTTAAGATTTTGTTTATGGTTTAAGAATATGTGGTGTGGAAGGTGTGGTCATTTGGATAAGCAAGACTTACAGATTTGAACATTTGGTCACAAGGAAACAACATTGTTTGAAAGGATTAGATGTGACCTTGTTGGAGGAAGTGTGTCAGCTAGGGTGGGCTTTGAGTTTTCAAAACCCCAATCCAGGTCCAGTGGATCTCTTTTCCTACTACCCATGGAAACATTTATAGAATTATAAGCTACTTCTGATATTATCATCACTATATTATGTAGCACCATATCTGCCTTTAAGACACCATGCTCCCTAACATGATAAAAATGGACTAAACCACTGAGACTATTGTCAAATCCTCAATTCAATTCTTCCTTTCTTGAGAGTTGATGTTATCATGGTGTCTGTTCACATCGGCAATAAAACAGTAAGACAGAAGATGTTATGAGGCTGTGGGGTACTGCTGTGACAGGCCTAACCATGCTGCCTGTGAGTGGAATGTGGACTTTGAGTTAGGTAAACAGTTGAATGCTTTAAGAAGGACTTAATGGGCAATACTAGTAGAAGTGTAGCAGACAGTGGTTCTAAGAGCAATATAGATTATGACAGTCTGCCTCGAGAAAATTCAGAGGAGAATATTAGTAAATGACCTAAAGACTGTTTCTATGATATTTTGGTAAGAAATGTAGCTACTTTCTGCCCTTGTTCAAAAATATCTGCCTGTGCATCAACAGACATTTTCAAGATCACTGAGAATTTGGGAGGCCAATGTGCCATGTTCTAGCCATTGAGAATGGTTATCAAGTTTGTATTGAAGTCAAACCATACTGCAGTTAAAAAAAAATAGATGTGGAGAGTTAATAGATGTTAAATAGATGTGGGGTCCAAGGGAGGAAAAAGACTTTAGGATACAGGCTAGAGGTGTAGTGGCATCTGGCTCAGAATGGGAGGATCCAATTGTTAATGAGACAAAAGTCCTGAGGAGAAAGTTATCAAAAATTGAGAATCCTAGGTTTAGGGCAATGCCTATGGATCCAGATATAGAATTCTCAGCTACTCCTCCTGCACCATGTCTGCCTCCATCCCTCCCTGATTCTCACCATGATAATAATGAACTAAACATCTGAAACAGTAAGCAAACTCTAATTAATTGCTTTATTTTATAAGAGTTGCCATTATGGTATCTCTTCACAGCAATAGAAAACTGATTAAGATGAAGAGAAGATGGGAGGGATGGGGGGAGAGTACCATACTGAAATCCTAGTAGATGAATAATACAAGGTCTCCAACAGATAAGAGGTGTCTCACAATTTGGGATCAACAAGGGAGTCTAGGAAGTGGTGAAGTGAAGTTTTAGCTTTTGGAAGTAGAAAAGGATCCTCAGAATGTAGAAGGACAGAAAGCCCTGAAGGAATTAAGTGAAAAGAAAGGAGAAATTTAGCTTAGCCATAAAGTCCCTGCTTCACCAAGTATTGGGCCAAATTAGGCATAATAAGGAAAGAATGGGTGGGTGATAAGGTCACTCAAAAGAAAGCAAAGAAGCAAGGCTTATTGGAGACCTGAGAATAAGTTTTACAAGAGTGAGCAGGAACTGTATAGACCAAATGACCCCTGTATTGATAAAAAATGACAGATATTGCTCCTTATTTAAACAGTTACCCTGGGATCCTCTACAGTTATTGTGATGCTTTGGGGGGAGTCAAAACCCCAGAACTGCATCAATATTCAACAACCAGGCCAGGAAGATCAGAAAGATTTCCTTGTGGATGAGAAACTTAGGAAACTGTCCTATCTTGGTGAAGTAACAAAAGGCAGTTGTTTGCCCAATGTTTTGTCTTTTCACAATTAGGGCGGGGTCTTGGCAGCAAAGGAGGTCATGGACAATTCCTTGACACACTTGAAGCAAATCCTGGCTAGAATTTTCTAATGTTGTGGTTTCTTTGTAAGTGACATAAGGACTAGTATTCCTTTCTAGCACAGGAAGCCTCTTTGGCCTTTTTCTGCTCTTTTTTGTCCATTAACACCTTAAATCCAGCAGATCTCTCTGAGGGGTTTAAGTGTCATCCAGCCTTTAAGTAATTATCTTCTGATATCATGAGCTTACTGAGAGACACAGTGAGTTTTAGGGATACCTTTTTGAGACTTCAAGTCTAGTTAAAGAAAATGAAGAAGAGCAAGGACCTTGAGAAGGCATTCTTCCAGATTCTGTGTAATCTTTCCTAACTTTGTCAAAGTTGTCATTGCTAGACAGTCTTTGGAAATCCTGTCAGGTAGGAGATGATCACCTTGTCCTAGACTTCCCTGCAGAGAGATTGATTTTCAACATTGATCTGATCGGTCCAGTAGAGATTAGTGCTAGAGGAGTAATCGCCCATATAGGAAAGTTACCATCAGTATGGTAAACATGCTATGCATGTACATGAGATTTTTTGCTTCTGGGTCAGGAGAGAGGAAAGAAGGACATAAATATCCTTCCAGACGAGGTTCTATACATAGGTAAGGTATGTAAATTCCTAGATGAAATTGTGGGGATCATTTGAAAGAGAGTTAAGGCATTGCTTTCCTTGAGAAAGTTCAAAGAAAGAAAATGGGGAGTAGAAATAGAGAGGCATATGATCACCTGCCACCTCCTTGAGGGGCTAGATCATATCAATGCAAGGCTCAC
This sequence comes from Mus pahari, assembly GCF_900095145.1. Taxonomy (NCBI): domain Eukaryota; kingdom Metazoa; phylum Chordata; class Mammalia; order Rodentia; family Muridae; genus Mus; species Mus pahari. The sequence goes on from NC_034601.1 coordinate 75,642,565, forward strand.
TGTAAGCAACCAATGGAGATATGTGGACAGCAGTGCTTGTGGAGGTTTGGGAGCAGTAGGTGATGGAGATAATGACAATTGTGGAAGATGAGGTGGGTAATTCATGTGAGGACAGGTGAAGAAGAAAGCAGAGGAGGTTCTTGAGGAGGTGGTGGTAGAAAAGTCTGAAAAGGGGACTGTCTCTTTTTCTGCCTATCTATCCATCCACCCACCCACCCACCCACTGACCAATCTATCTATCTATCTGTCTGTTTGTCTTTCTGTCTGTCTGTCTGTCTGTCTGTCTGTCTGTCTGTCTGTCTGTCTGTCTATCTATCTATCTATCTATCTATCTCAATGCCTAATGAGTGAATTAAAGCTGGAGATTTTCTCTAGGAAATTAAGCTGCTATGTCTTTATACAGCATCAAAAATTTGTTTTTCTCATTGGCTAACGGGTTAGCAAATACTGCAATGATGAAACCTAAATATTCATTTATGATTCTCAGTGAGATGCCCTGGGTGAATCCAAGCAGCACAGAATAATTTGTATTTAGAATGTTTATTGCCTAATCAGACTCATAACTGAATTTTTAATCAATTAGGTTTGTTTGATTCGAGAACCATTTACAAGTTTGTCTTGTAATATAAAGTGCAGAATAAATAATAATTTAAATGTTAGTGGTTTGCCAAATAAAACTCATTGGGTAAATTGTTGCACAAAAGGGATGAGCAAGGATATAATGAAAACAATATAATTTGTCATTCTATTTCTAAGAACAACTTTTTCTAATATGATAAATTAAATGTTATTAAAGATACAGAAAACCTGCTCTACTCTTGGGACTGGGGAGAGAAATTACATTTTGTCATTCCTTTACAATAGAAACTGCTGATTGTGATTGAATTTCCCAATTAAGGCACTGTACATACATTAGATTAAAATGCAATGAGTATTAGTGTTCTATGAAACATTTATATGTCTGATCTAATTGGCCACTTGCGTACCAATTAAATGCAGCTTAATACTCATGGAATAATTACACCAAATAAAGATTTCGATACACTTCTAGCTTTAATAAAAACTAGAACTTCTCATGGGGAGTCAACAGAAAACTCAGTCTCTGATGATAGAAGAAACATGAGAGACAAAGAAAGGAATCAAGAAGAGACCAAGAGAAGTGGAAAGGCATGGCAAACCTTAAATCAAATTAATCTGCAGAGGCTAAGTCAGAGAGAAGTCAATTGGGAGGAGCTAACTATGTCTCAAGAAAACAGAGGCATCTAGCTTTGACACATCCAAGCTCAAATGCTCCTATGGTGAAGGAATTCACATCTTTATCAAAAATAATACAATTTAAGCTGTATTACTTTTGTAGTGAACCTTGCCAAGATACTAAAAGGATAATTGTATAACATGCTGGAGTATTCTCTTAAACACAATTCTGTCTCAGGGTCAAATCCTTCTCAGTCTTTGAGCTCTCAAGGAGACCTTTAAAGGACTTAACAGGCCATCCACCTTCCTTCCGGAAGATCATGAGAAAGAAAGACTCAAAACCCAGGTGGGTAGAGTCAGAAAGTAACAATTAGGACAAATCCAGAAAAAATTTTTGATTACACTGAAAAAAAAAGTTGAGAGAACAATGTTAGGAGGGAGTAAAGGCAGTCGAAAGAATGAGAGGAAGCATTTCCCCAGCAAACATCAGTAGACTTTTTACTACAAGGATTACATAAACCCAGGGATGCAGACTCAATGCTTCTCGTCCAAGGCAGGATTGCTATACGATTAAGGCCAACCTGGGCTACATAGTGAGTTTAAGGTCATTCTGGGATATCTCACACAAAACAAGCAAACAACAGCAGATACATTTAAATAAAACTCCCCCCACATAAGCCAATTACAACAACAACGACAACAATAACAACAAGAAAGGCAAAGGTTTTGAGTAGGCATGTTTTCCCCGAGGATGTATAAACGGCTAACAACCATGTGAAAAGATGCCTGCCCAACATCACTGATCCCCAAGACTCCACCCTACACCCCTTAGACTGGCTACATCAACTCAGAAAATAATGTTGAAGATGGGAAAAAAAAATTGTAAGTCTGCGTGCGTTGGTGGGAAAGACAGACCCAGCCTGGCTATCTTCTACTTTCACTGCTTCTAATATTTGCTTGTGAGAATCAAGGTCTACTGACTTCCCATAGTCTGTCTACCGAGTCTGACTCAGAACTTAAGAATGTAATCCTTGTGCAAAAGTCCTGCCTCAGGTCAATGTGGCCTGGGGACAACCGGCTCAAGAGAGGTGTGTTCTTATTCCTGAGGGTGGAAGTTAGGGCACCTGTGCAGGAAGAGTGAACGTCAGCAGAGAGCGACCATGTCAGCAGGACACAGTCTCAGTAAAAGTGGCTAGGATGCCTCAGGGAGAAATGTGGACGTTTTCATGTTAGGAGATACAGAGGCTCATTTGAAGTTCAACTGCTCTCCTTAGGACCATGGCACAATAGCAGAATCTAAGACCAGTCCTGGATGTGTTTCTGTGTTAATACTTTGATCAGATCAAAGATTAATAATTATTGAAAAATAAATAAATAAACAGAAAATTAAATACACATCACACAATGGAAGATTAAAAATTATCATTGGAAGTTGATTTGAGGAAGTCATAGAATGCTCATGCAGAGAAAGTTTACACATAAAATGCTTACATAAAATAGTAAAATCTTTCAGAAACCTTAGGAAGACTGGTGAGAAGCACACCTTTGAAGTTCAGGCATGAGAAGGATCATAATTATCACTGCATCTATTCAAAATCACATAAAAAAAACATTCCCCTGGGTTGGATGTCTGAAGAAATAGTGTAAAATCAAAAGGAAAAAGTAGTTGCAGTTGGGAATTTTTCACAAGAAAACTCCAACTTACACAGATTTTCGGACAAATTAATAGAATTAGCATAAGGCTTAGCAAGGTGACTTCACAAAAGGCATTTACACAGTCAATCTTATTTCCACACATCATAAATAAGCACTTACAAATTAATGTAAAAATTATAGCATTTTTTATTATTCTTTAATCTTTTTTTTTTTTTACAGTCCAGTCATTATGCCCCTCCTGGTCCACCCTCTGACTGTTCCACATCCCATACCTCCTCCCCCATCTCCAAGAGGATGTCCCCACCCCATCCCCACCCCACCAGAGCTTCCCTCTGATCATAAATCACCTTTTATAGGTGCATCCCTTCCTCAGGTGCCAGCAGATGGTTCAAAGAGCCTCGGCCTTATCTTCTGAAGCAGTTGCAATGATGCCCATTCCTGTCCAAATATGAAAGCGCTCCTGCCCTTCCATCAACACCAGTGGTGAATAGACAGCTTACCCCATTGGAGAGCAGTTCCTCATTCTGTCATGTGGATCCTCCCTCTCAGTCAAAAATTACTGTGTCTTTTTTTCTTTTCTTTTCTTTTCTTTTCTTTTCTTTTCTTTTCTTTTTTTTTTTTTTTTTTTTTTTTTTTTTTTTTTTGAGTTTCTTCTCTGCATTCAACTAAATATGGGAATCTCAAAATCCAAATTTCCCCTTGGAAACCTATCTTGATGAGGAAACTCATAGCACCACATGTTTCCCAAGTAGATATAAAGGCCAAAATGGAGCTAAAGGAAAGGAACTAACAGAACACACAAATTTGACAAGTGGGTGCTAACTGTCCATGTTAATTGTTAATTGGCCTTGACATGTCCGTAAGCCTGGTATCTTTCCAGTCTACTTCTAAACTGTAGAGTAGAAACTCTAATGCTGTTGCTGGACAAATGAAAGTCTGAGTGAAGTGGAGCTCAGTGGGTCTAAGAGGCATATGCGAACAGTCTCTGGCCAGTGTGGAGTGGGAAAAGTATGATGATTAATCACTTGGCTCCCATTATTACTTCAGTACTATTAGGTGGTGAATGACAGTGTGAGATTGCTGTTCTAAACAAAAGCAACAGGAAACCATAAGTAGTTTCTATTTTGGCATAAACTTCATATTACTTTCTAGTTGGTTAGTCAAATGCCCTACATCTCTTTTCTTAACATCTTCTTGAACACATTGTATTTTTCACATTTAATAGTGTCAAGACTTTTCACAGTAGGGTTTACATTTTATTTGGGCACACAATAGACAACTCCTAAGGCAACCTATAATTCCAATCCATTAGGCTAATGGATCGCAGCTGCTGTGAGCAGTGGGCATATCATCTTTCCATAATAAAGTCTTGTAAGACATAAAATATAAAAATAAATAAACTGAAAAATGACTGTATTTAGCTAACATAGATGGTTATTTTCTTTTTTCCCTTTTTGAAACCTAGTAAACTGGCAGAGTCAATAGAACTTTTTGAAGTATATATGAATGCTTATGAATAATTGCCCTTTAAACATTGGAAAAGTTGTAAAAGTGATAGATTTTTGTTAGAAAAGTCTTTTTGAATCAATATTCTTTATTTCCTTTCTTTCAATTTCTATTTTTAAAACCCATTATTATTATATGCCTTTGCTTTTTTACGACACTATTTTTCATTATAGATTTTTTTTTCCCAAGCAGATTCTATTAAACTGTATTCTTGACGATTTGTTAGTGTAAGAACTTACTCAGGGGTGGAGCTGAAGTGCCAGCAAAGAAGATGAAGCATCATCATAGGGAGGGGATGCTATTTTTACTTTTAATGTGTCTAAGTTATTCTTCTGAATTATGTGAAAGCAAATGTTTACTAAATCAAATTCAAAGGCTAAAAAGAAAAGAAATTTACTTTGCTCATAAGATACTGGGTTATATCTCTTAGTAAAAACAGGGAGTAAAAGCAGATTCCAAGCTACCAGGTCTAGATAAATGATGCACAGCTCCTTCAGTAACTAACAAACTTTACACTCTGTCCTTTGCATTAGGAACTGAACTTCTATGGAAAGTGACTTTGCCCTATTTCTATGAAAACTGTGCCAATAAAATGCATTATACATCAGTACTATCTAGAAATCTCTTTGCTTTGAATGAATGTAAAGGATCGAGTCTAATGTTCACTTTAAAAGGCGCCCCTTTTAAGAGTAATACTCTCCATCCTTGTAAATATTAGTATAGACTTTGTTCTGTTTACAAGAAAAAAATAGATGTTACAAAAGACGAGAATGAAAAAGAACAAAAGGAAAAAACTGGGGAGCAAGTGAGATAAAGGAAAATACAGTAATGGGAATGAAACCTCTGGGGAGAGTACATGAAATTGGGGCAACGTAGACTAAGAAAATGGGAGGAAGGAGGTAGAGATGGAAAGTTGGGGGAAGGAAAGGAGGTTGGATAAATGGAAGAGAGGAGGGCAGGAGATAGAGAGGAAGAAAGAGGATGAGAAGAAAAAGGAAAGGATAGATTTTTGCTAAAGAAAACTCATTACAATGCCTGATTTAGATGAAGACCATTTATATACAATCCCATCTTGGAGTATAAGGAAAGATGTAAGGCCTAGGGATTGATAAAGCTTTAGGGATAAGGCCTCAGAGGCAGGCTAGCCTAGGAGTGTGTACTTAGGTAAGAAGTTTGATCGAAGATACTCATGACTCGGGCTTATGAGAGCAAAGAGAATTTCAGAAGAACCTGAACAATCATCACAAAAGATGAACTATGTTGACAGGATTATAGGAGCCATGGGATGACTTTTTTTTTTAACCTAACTTCAATTTTACCTTATAGAATATTTTTAAAATATTAATAAATATTTGCACAATCAATTTCAGTAAATGAATTCAGACTCTTAATTACTTATAATATAAATTTTACAAAAAGATGATATTATTCAAGGAAGTCATTCATAAATGGAAAAGATAAATGAAAGTGTTATTATAGTTCACAGTAGTAAAAGCATGTCAGAAATCACATTAATATACAGCCTGATGATGCAAACTTTTCAAAGTTTTTAAATATGCTTTAATAAACTTTTAAATAAGAATCATACATGCATATTTTACACAATGGATAATTGATGCCTAAAAATAAAATTTCTAGCAAATATCATTCTTAAATAAGAAATTTCCTTGTATTCTCTTGAATGGCTGAACACCCTAGGAGTGCTAAAAATATTGTCATTATTTTTATCATTATCCCAAATTCCAGAAAAAGGGTATCAGATCAACTGAATCAGAAGTGACATAAAGTTGTGAGCTGCTTAATATGTGTATTGAGACTAGAACTCAGGTCTTCTCTTAGCACAATAACTGTGCTTAACTACTGAACCATTTTTCCAGCACTGATACTAAAATATCCACTTACACATACAATCACCCTTCCATTGTGAGATTATAAAAATACAAGCACATACACACACCAAACACACACCAAACACACACACACACACACACACACACACACACACACACACACACACACAAAAGCGTGGTCACAGAGTCCTTGTAATTACAACATAACTCTAAAGGGAAAATAGTGTGAAAGGCATACAATAAATATTATATATATTTTATGAGCACCATGGGATAACTTTTATACTCACAGATTCTGCTAAGCACAGCGGCAGACCTACCCTGATCAGCTACTGAGAGGCCAGCACACTGCCAGGGCCTGTATTCATTCCAGGGAGATAGAACAAACAACTTAGTGAGACAAGTGTAGCTGGCACTAACTCCTTCTGATGTCTTTAGAAATAGTGCAGATGAATCCCATAGAGAACCATGCCTACAGGAGTTCCTTGCTGTGAAGGGGACTCTCTAGGCAAATGTGGAAAATATAGGCATCTTTGGATTATTGCTTCTGGACAAGAAAGCTACTGCAGAAGGTGTTATTTATCTTTCCCTTCAGGCTTTCCTGAAGGAAAGTAATTGAAGAAAGCTTCTAAGACTATAGAAGACTATACATACATGCACGCACACACACACACACACACACACACACACACACACACACACACACACATACACAGGACTATAAGAATGTTTCTAACTTCTCCCAAGAACAAATGGCCTGAAGATTAGTGAAAGAGGTGGACACTTGAACAGAAAACACTTAAGGCTCGAGTTTGGTTTCTCCTTTGCACAGCGCCCCTGCAGTCTGCCCACTCACAAGAACACTGCTCACAAAACTCTGCAGGGGTCACTTAGATCCACAATCAGGAGAGGAGGTTCATAATCCTGATTCAGCTGCATGGCACTGCTTGTCTTTTCTGAATTCTGAGTAAGGCTATACAGTGTCTCTTGGGGCACCTTGGGGAAGTTAAAATATTTCTTTTTTTTTTTTTTTTTTTTTTTTTATTTGAT
>NC_034601.1:75651049-75659083 GCF_900095145.1 Mus pahari
TGGGTAGGGGAGCAGGGGCGGGGGGAGGGATATAGGGAACTTTCGGGATAGCATTTGAAATGTAAATAAAGAAAATAATAATAATAAAAAAAAAGAAAAAAAATCTGAATAAAAAAAATTGGTACTTCTTTCAGTAATACAGGCATGTTATGACACAGGAAAGCCTCAGAAAATGGACTGAGAATTTTTTTCTGTGAAAATGATTTGACAACAGTGGGATATTTATTGTCAATTACAAGTCCTTTAAATTCTTCTCAGTATGATTAAATACAGAATATTTTTAATTCACTGAGACTCTGAGATAAGCCACTTCTCATTAAAAAACTTGTGAACTGGTAACTGTCTCTGTATACCAAGCTGTTTCTAAAATCTTTGTATTTTCACATAGCTAATATCAATAACTTTTCACTTAATCCCTAAAAATTCTTTAAGCATGCCAGTACAAGTTGGGTACTTTAACACCCCATTTGATCCAATTATTTTAATATGAATCAGTGTGTAGGGTACAAATAAAGTTACAACAGCAGTTAACACTTTACCTGTTAAGCTTATAGATCTGTGAAAACTGATTTTTAGAATGTTAGTAAAATATTCAATGATACATTAAATAAATGAGCTAATAAATTCTTGGAATCAAATGGGTTTTCATTAAGTGTTGCTGAAAATGAAATTATTAAAAATATTGTTTCATTCAAATTAAAATAATTAGGTAGAGATGTCACTCTCAGGTATAGGAGCTTTGTCGGCTCCATTAACTTGTGTGGTACTTAAATTCATTTTTGTGATATTATTATACTAGGAATTGTGATATATTTTCTTCTTTAATTTATTAAACTTTGTTCTGAACATGTTTTGAGTTTTTCTTTAATTTTTAGATTCATTTATGTGTGTAGCTGCTTTGCTGGAATGCATGTTTGTCCATGTAATCACATGTCCATTGCCTGCTGACTTTGGAGGTCGGCATCATATCCCCTGGAACTGGAGTTACAGATAGTTGTTAGCCTCCATATGGGTGTTGGCAATTGAACCTGGGACCTTGGGATGCCCCAGTTTTCTTACCTGCTGAACCATACCTCCAATCTCCTCTTTTGCTTTTTATTGGTGTAGATTGGTTGTATATAATAATAATGGGCTTCATAAAGTCTTTTTCATTCAAGTAGATGATGAATTTTGACCATACTCAAACTCATCCTTTTCTTTCCACCATTTGTATTCACTATTCTCCTTTTATATCCAGAATAGTCTCCATATACTTTTACGTCGTATATATATATATATACAAGATCCTTTCATAGCTCATATATTTGAGATACACCCATAAAAGGGATAATGTTTCTGGATCTGAGTTATTTTACTTAATATAATCATATGAAGTTACATTAAGTTTCTGCAAATAACACGATTTCATTATTCTTTAACACTAAATAAAATAAAATGCAAAGTATACATTCTTTTTTCTTTTTTTATTAGATATTTTCTTCATTTACATTTAAAATGCTATCCCAAAAGTCCCCTATACCCTCTCCCTGCCCTACTCTCCAAACCACCCACTCCTGCTTCCTGGCTCTGGCATTCCCCTGTACTGGGGCATATGAACTTCTCAAGACCAAGGGCCTCTCCTCCCATTGATGGCCAACTAGGCCATCCTCTGCTACATATACAACTAGAGAATCTTATATACATACACACAAGTGTACACACATACACACACACCACACACATATACATACATACACAATACATTTTCTTTTTACACATATCTTTTGATGGATACCCAATGGTTATTGTGAACCATGCTGTGGTTAACATGGATGTGAAGATTATTTCTGTAGAATGTTAACAGATTTTTCGTATTCTTGATAGTGCAATACATGGAGTATATGGTTCTTCCCTTTGAGTGTTTGGTTTCATATAACTCCATCTTGATTTTCACAGTTGCTGGACTCAGGTAAGTTCCCATGAGGACTTAACAATATTTGTTGTCTAGTTTTCCTAATGACTATACGATGATGAAATATCAGTGTGGCTTTAATTTGCAAATACTCAATGGCTAAGGATTTGAACGGTATATTTATGCTTATTGGTCATTTGTATTTGACTTGTCTAGTGTTTTCACTTCATTATTTATTGGTTGATTAGTTTAGCCTGAATACTTAGCCTTAGAGTTTTTATATATTTAAGATATTAATCTTCTACTAGATATATCTCTAACAAAATTTTTTTCCTGTCCTTCAGGCTGTTTCTTTACTGAGTTGATTATTTCATTTGCTGAGTTGTTCATTTTGTCAATTCATCGTATTATTTTCTATAATATCATGATACTTTTACTTAAGACTGTGCTGATGCATGAATTTAAAGTATAGTCTCAATGTTTGCTTCTATCTGAGAGTTTCGGCTCTTAAATTAGGTCTTTGATCCATTTTGAATTTGTATTTTTGTAGAGTCATGAGTGTGAATCTATTTTCCCTCTCCTACATGTGGATAAACAATCTTTCCCAGAACAATTTGTTGAAACTGGTTTTCTCCAGGATATGTTCTTATTGTTTTCATCCAAACTGAATTGGTTGTAGTTGCAAAGTGATGCTTCTGTATGCTCTATTCTATTTCGTTGACCTCTTCTAAGACTATACTGTCCATTGCTATGGCTCTGTTCTAAATTTTGAGGTCGGGTATCTTGATACCTCCATCATTTTGTTGTATTGTATGTCTGGAACTTTTGCCTTTCATGAGACTTGAGAGAAAATTTTCTATTTCTGTGAAGAATGGTCTTAGATTTTTTATGGAATTTGTGTTTAATCTACAGATTGCTTTTGGTTAGAGGGCTATTTTCCTATCAGCTGATGCAGGATTATGAGCTGGGATTCTTCTGATGTTGAGGCATTTTTTACTTTTTTTGGTGTTTAAAACCCATTGTTTTGTCCAAACTGAATTCCTTGGCTAGGTTTACTTGTTGGTATCTAAGAATTTTTAAACTAGGATGAAAGATAATGTTCCTTCTTTCTTTCTCAGAGTGTTAGTTATTTGTAAATAGGAAAGTTACTGGTTTTGTATGTTGACTTGTATCCTACTGTTTTGTTGAAAATGTTCAAGAGTTGTGGAACCCTTTTACAACATAATCCTTATGATATCATATGAAAAAATATAACAACTTCTTTTCCTGTTTGCAGCCTTCTGTTTCTTTCTCTTTTCTCGTTGTCTTAACTAAGACTCTGAGCACTGCATTGATTATTAGTAGAGGGAAAAGATGCCTTTGTCTCACTCTTGATTTTAGAGAAAATGTTTAGGGTCTATCACATTGAGCAAAATGTTGATTATAATTTTGTTATATCTTTCCTTTATGTTCAAATTTACTCCTTCTATCTCTAGTTCCTCAGAGTTTTGATCAGGACTGAATGTTGGGGCTTTATACAATCTTTTCCTACATTGACAGAGGTGAATCATATAACTTCTGACCTTGAGTCAATTGTTACAGTGTGTTATATCTGTTGATTGGTATATTGAACATTAACTGCATCACTGAAATGAAGCCAACTAGATAGTTCTGAAAGAGATTTTAAATTCAATGTTTAGTGCAATCTGCAAGTACTTTACTCAGAAATTCAGTGCCTATATGATTATAGATATCATCTAAAAATTTTATTTTTCATTATGGTTCATTATCAGGGAATATTGTCCTTTTAAAATGGGATTGGTATAATTCCTTCCTCTGTCTGTTGCTTATTATATAAAATACTTTGACAGTTACTGGTGTCTGTTCTTCTTTATTATTCTGCTAACCTTCAGCAGAGAATCCATCAAAAATAGGTCTATTTTGTTGTTTGTTTTGTCATTGTTGTTGGTTTTCTTTACTTTTTATATGTTTGGGTGCCATAATCTCATTGCTTTTTTTTTTATATCTATTTAAGTTCTTACAGCTTCTTGGCTTAGTTTTGGTAAGTCTACTGTGTTTAGAAATTTAAACATTCCTTCTAGAAATTTAAATATTCCCAACTCTTGTAATAAAAGTTTTTAATGGTTTTATTTGTTTACATTCCAAATGATGTCCCCTTTCCCCTTCCTCACTTCCAATAGAGATTTTTTTTTTTATTTATGTCCTAAGGATCCTATGGGGCTTGTTGATATTTGTTGTAATCTCTCATCACAAATTTTATTAATATTACTCTTCCCTCATTTTGGTTAGTTTGACTAAAGACTTGTCAATCTTGTTTATGTTTTAAAAAAAAAAAAAACAAATTCTTGTCTTTGTGTAATTCTTTTTGCCCACATTTCATTAATTTCATCAACACTGCCTCAACGAACTGACAAATATTTTAAAACATGCTTTACATCCACATCCTCCCTAAAAAATGCATTATACAACCACTTTGAGATTTCATTTTATGACAGTCAGAATGGATACCATTAACAAATTAAACATAACAAATTTGAGCGAGGATGTGAAGAAATAACCCTCATCCATTGTTGGTGGAAATGTACACTAGTACAGATGCTATGAAAATCAATATGAAAGTCTCACAGTAAAAATAGTAGTAGAACTAGCAAATGACCCAGGCATACTACTCTGGACACACACTCAAAGGGCTCTACACATTATCAAGTTAACACTTACACATGAGTATTGATAGAGTATTCATTATGACATAGCCTAGATGTTCATTAACAGAAGAACTGATAATGACTATGTGGTGTACACACACAATGGAATTTCACCTAAGAAAAATAAAATTAAAACCTTTGAAAAAAAAAAGTGAATGAAAGTTGAAAGAATTATATCAAGGTGACTGAGAGTTCAGGAAGACAAACATAGGTTGGTCTCACAAATTACCTAAATATTGAATAAACACCACTACAAATATTCCACCTGCCTTCAAGTGAATCTCATTGCTTTCTTTTGCTTTCTCCATCTTTGCCAACTATCTCTTCTTTTGCTTTTCTTTTCCTTTAACAAATTTTCTATACTATGCATATATGCATATACATAATTATACAAATATAATGAGTAAATTTTAAATATGAATTTCTTTTATAAAATACCATGCTTAAAATGTAAAAAAAACTACTCAAATTATCATAGACTATCTTAAAAACAAAATAAACAGAAAGGAAAAAGAAATCACCTGTTTCTAGAGAAAGGGATTAGCAGATAAAAGAACTACTATATATGTAAAGGCTGGATGTGGCCAAGTATGTCTACAGCCCCATTGTTGTGGGAAGCTGAAGAAGGAGTGTCATTGTTGCTGGTCATTGTCCTAGCTCTGGGTTCATTGAGACACTCTGTGTGGAAGGGATAAGGCTGAGGGTGTTTGGACAGAACACCCAACATTCTCTTCCTTAACTCTAAGCATATACTGCCATACATTTGTGCTCCTACACCAGATGCATGCATGCATTCTCATACACTATGAAATTTAATATATACTAAAATAATTGTCACATACACAGATGTTCCTAACCTCTCCTATTCCGATAATGATATAATGAATGTAGATATATAGTATGTTTGTACATGAATATCCATTGTCACTGAAAATGGGATACCTGAGAAAAAAAAACTGTGAGTATGCCTCTTAGAAACTTTACCTTCCCAGTTACTGATAAACAGCACTAAAAATGGGCTGTTGTGATAATTAGTAGACAAGCAATTATATATCATTTCAATGCAAAATATTTCATATGTGTATGCAAAATATTTTCTTTTGGAATTTTTCCCAACAGAAATAGTTTATAATTAAAAATACCTCTGAGTTAGAAATAAACATTTTTAAAGTGCAAGTAATTTTTTTCTTTTGCAGACACTAGCAGTAACAATTTATGTAGAACTATTAAAGCAACCCAGTCTTCTTCAAAGATATCCATACATTATGTTGAGGGAGTACAGTACCTTCTAGTAGAGTCTATAAATAAGCAACTGTATTTCTCTTGCTTGTGGCTAAGTTAATGTAACATTTTGATAAGCCTTTGTCCCTAGATACCAGACCAATAGGCTGCTTTCTGCTGTTAGAAGTTATCATACATCCTACCTCCTTTCATTCAGTATCAAGCAGACTTGGTATGAAGGTTACAACTTAAACTAAAAATCTGTCAAAACAAAGAATAGCTAACAGGCATCTGTAAGGCTGATGTGAAAATGGAGCGTGGCCAACTGGAATGAAATGTGCACAATATAGATGCTTGCTTGGAGAATAAGTTCCTTTGTGCCTACTGGACAGAACACATATTCCTGTGCAACCATTTCTTTCCCAGGGGACAGTATAAAATTATTTGAATCTATAGGTAAAAAAAAAAAGTCACTGTGTTCAATAACATAAGGATAGGAATCGCTAAATTTATGCTTCTGTGTCTTAGATTTCTTCCAAATGTTTTCATACTCTAGTCTCCTTTTACCTTCAGGAGTATGTTCCAAGACTGTCAGTATATGCCTAAAACTATAGACTGTTCAAAACCCCAGGCATCCTACAACCTTCTTCACATGTGAGTACCCACACAGTAAAGTTGAACTTGTAGTTAGAATGATAAGAGAGTAACAATAATGACCAAAAAGAACAATTTCACAATATGCCAACATACAAGTCACATAAATGTGGTCTTTCTCTCCAAATACTTTTCACTTGAGTGTAAGCAATGCCATACCGTGATACCTCAACAATCACTCCAATAATCAGTGTGGCTACTGTGTGTCTAGTGAGTAGATAGCAAACACAGCCTAGATTGTAGCCAAAAAGATTATGTTGGCCCAACATGGATATTTTACCACACAACTCAGGGTGATAAATACATGAATTGTCTGTTTCTGGAATTGATTTTGTTATTTTTAGATTGTATGATTACTGTCCATAGGTAACTAAAACCATAGAAAAGAAGATGACAGACAAAGATGGACTACTGTATTAACTTTGGTGTCCTGAGAACAATGTAATGTGACAGAACAACAGTTGTACAACATTCATAGATGTACTGGCTAGCTTTGTGTCAACTTGACACAGCTGGAGTTATCACAGAGAAAGGAGCTTTAGTTGGGGAAATGCCCCCATGAGATCCAGCTGTGGGGCATTTCCTCAATTAGTGATCAAGGGGGAGAGGCCCTTTGTGGGTGGGGCCATCTCTGGGCTGGTAGTCTTGGGTTCTATAAGAGAGCAGGCTGAGCAAGCCAGGGGAGGAAAGCCAGTAAAGAACATCCCTCCATGGCCTCTGCAAGCCAGTAAAGAACATCCCTCCATGGCCTCTGCATCAGCTCCTGCTTTCTGACCTGCTTGAGTTCCAGTCCTGCATCCTTTGGTGATCAACAGCAGTATGGAAATGTAAGCNNAATAAACCCTTTCCTCCCCAACTTGCTTCTTGGTCATGATGTTTGTGCAGGAATAGAAACCCTGACTAAGACAATAGATAAGAAAACTGAGCTGTCAAAACGGAGGGAATTTGTGCCTTCATCTAAGTAGATGGTGAGCAGCAGAACCATACATCTCCAAGTCAATAGAGTCGTATTCTCCACTCATCCATTTGTAAGTATACCATCCCAATGTGGTGATATAATAAACAGTAATAAATATTAGAATTTGTAGGTGGGTTCACCCAGGGAGAACGAATCATAAAAAGGCCCTCATGTACCATGATATTTTAGCAAAACCCTGAATGTTCATCCACCTGATAAAACAGAAAGCCACACAGAAAAGAACTGCTGTAGTGACTACCATAAAACCTGTCCTAAATTAAATGAAATTGAGATTTCATACAATGTAGAAAATGACATAAATAGGATATTTTAAACATTACCTGTTATTTTTTTTCAAAATGGAGTTGAAATAGTCATTATTTGCTGTTCTAAAACATGCTGCTTATGTTCATGAATCCCTCTAAAAATAAAGAAAAGCCAGTTTACTAACGAGCTAAATTACAGTTATTCAGCTATATTCATTCACTCTGTGCAGTCTTATTAAGAATAGGATTGTAGTTTCACTATTAAACTGTTGCATATGTGCCAAATTCTATAGTCAGTGTCATATATATATATATATATATATATATATATATATATAT
>NC_034601.1:75659143-75698001 GCF_900095145.1 Mus pahari
TATATATATATATATATATGAATGACATCCTGAACACTGAGTCAGAGACATTTTGATGTAAACTCAGTTGCTGCTGTGAGTATGCAATGCACAATTTAATTTTGATTTTATGCTATATGCAGTATAGCATAAGGAATTTTTTTGCTTGAAATGACCAAAGAACTTCTTAATTAGATATTTTAAATGCTTGAATTCATTTCTTATAACCATCAAATGAAAGAAATGAATTTCTATTAAAATACTACACTTGTAGTCCTGAAATAATTCTACCTGCATGTCTGTGCTGTGTTTTAGCTTCCCTATCCCCGAAAGAAATGTTCTTTATAACAGGGTCTTTAACCGAGCTCATCTTGATACTAGAATGGACTTTCATTAATGAATTTAGACTCCCTTTGAGAAAGCATGTGTATAAATGTTAACAAATATATTTTATGAAAAATCCCATCTTATATTTTTATATTTATATTTATATATTTACATATATTTATTATATATATATATAAATAAATACTAACACAATTTATTTGAAGAAGTTTGTAAATATTCTCTAGGAGTTCTATTATAACGAAAAGTATTTTTAGAAGAAAATAACATAATAAAAACAAATCCTTTTAAATTAAAAGAAAATGGTTAGCCAAAATAAAAATTGGGAGCGACCAGTGGTCTCATCTGTAAGCCAGGTGGCAGCTTCTTTCTGCTGCTCTGACAGATGGAATGCCTCCAGAGGAGTTATTTTTTTGTCCTGCTAAAAAAACTGGCTGAAGTGCTTCAAATGCTTTGTTCCTGCCTCATTTGTGCCCTGTGTACAATTAAGTATTAAAAAACTATTTTTCTGTTGGGTAAAATTCAACACCATGTACATTGATTTTCTTTGAAATCACTGCAATTGTGTAAGCCATTTTACGTTTTTATAGCACTATAATGTCCATTTTAAATGACCAAAGGAGAGCAAGTATCCTAGGCAAGTATAATTATAAGGGTTTATACTGGTAATACCATAAACTTTTCCTTCAGGAACCTCTGTAAAATTGCTGTATATAAATATATATATATACTACAGGCAACAAAAATGCTGTAACAATGATATTAATTTCCCTAGGATATTCAGCTTATTTGCCTAGGATTTTATGGTTTACCATATTGCTAAAAATTCCATAGTAGGAGTCTTTGCATATATCTCTCAACTTCACTCTATAAGTGGTTCATGACCACCTATTTTGTTAGCTTATGCCTGTGTACCCTGCAGTGATAGCATGAGGAAAGACAGATAAATGAAAGCAATAGAGATTCACGGTACATATACTTTAATTACTTGAATTGTAAGTTACAGCTGCCTGTACCAATTTATAGAAATAAACAATCTCAGTACTGTAAAGGAGCTTCAGATAAATGTCAAGAGAAATTCAAAAAGTGGTACTCTCGCATATTTCCATACGGGCATGTCTCTGTTGATTTCCCACCTTCTGAGGCTAAGGAACTGCCGCTTACATCTTCCTGGCTGTAGCCTGGACAAAGATCATTGCTGCAAATATTCTGGAGGGAGTACCAAATGGTGAGGATACCCTGTGTGGTATTCCCACCTCAAGTGTTCCCAGCTCATGTAGCAGGGAAGGATGACAGAAAGTTGACAGGGGACCTTTTAAGTAACCATCATCATTTTGGAGTAGATTGTGCATTTCTTACCTTCACAAGCATAAATTTGATTCTAGGACATCTCCAAAGACACTCTCATCTGTTTCCTAATAATGACCTCTTAAGTTGTCCTCTGAGACCCTAATAGGTATTAGCCTAAAGGGTTTTGCTTAGGATGTTTATAATTTCTGCCTCTTAAAACTCCCAGGAAATGGCAAAGTGACATTATTTTCATAAGTAATGATTATCTGGATCTTTTTATACTGAAAAAGATGACATATAATTCACATCAAAGATCTTCATTGTCTCCATTCCTATCTTCTTAACCACTTAAAAGCAACTATGATCCCGTCTGTGCCATGTTACTCTAGCTAAAATCATTGAAATCTCAAATTGAGATTCACTAATGAATGCTTAGTCAGAATGCAAATATGCAAAAATACAGTGTATAATTTTAATTTTTTGTGAAATGAACATAACTCTCGCTCCATTGAAATTTGCCCTGCCTAAATTCATATTTTGAGGATAAAAGAATGTAAAGTTGTCTTAAATGTTGTATTTTTCAAAGGGATTCACAAAAGAGAGAGGGAGAAAGAGAGAGAGAGAGAGAGAGAGAGAAAGAGAGAGAGAGAGAGAGAGAAAGAGAGAAGAAAGACCCAGAACAGCATCTAGATTAATAATGAGACAAAGACTCAAAAGTAATCTAGCCTTGGGGGATGTTTCTGTCTTCTTTTAAATGACCATTATCTGACCAGAGAGAAGAGCCTCCTTGAAATAAAAAATACTCATCAAAGCTTTTCTGGCAAAACCTTTTTCCCTGATGTGACTTTATTGATTCTTTCAAGTTTCACATCTTTGTTGGATATATTTGTAGGTATTAATGAGAAAGAATATGCAGCCCCAAAGAATTACACATTTTTAAAAGTCTCAAGCTAATCAATTAAGCCACTAGAGGAGCGCTACATTTCCCAAACAGCTTTCCATGAACTGACATTTTAAAAGTACTATTAAGAAATGCAGGCACAGACACACACACGCACAGACACGGACACACACAGACACGCACAGACACACACACACACAGACACACACACACACATGCACAGACACATGCACGCACAGACATACACACGCACAGACACGCACACACACACACACACGCACAGACACACACACACAGTTTAAATTTTTTTGAAATAGAGAAACAGATGAAATAAGCTTTTATTAATTAAAATTTTAATTAAATAATCAGTTGCATCTAAAACAGATGTAATGGACTTTGAGAGAGACTGGTGAGAAAATATATAATCCTTAGTAGAGATAATACATTTACTTGAATAATTTATAATATATACTGCGCAAACAGTGTACTAGTTAGGTTTTATTTTTTGTCAATTTGACACAGGCTAGGGTCATCAGGGACAAAGGAACCTCAGTTAAGTAAATGCCTCCATCACACTGCCCTGTAGGCAAATCTGTGGGACATTTTTTTCAGTAATGATTGACGTGGTGAGGCACAGCATCCTAAAGTTAATGCTAGTCCTGGGCAGGTGGTCCTGAGTTGTGTGAGAAAAGGAGCTGAGAAAACCGGTAAAGAGAGTCCCTCTCTGGTTTCTGCTTCAGGCATGCCTCTGGGCTCTTGCGTTGAGTTGCTGTACTGACTTCCCTTCATTTTAAACTATAAGCTATAAGCAGAAAAAATAATAAAAACATTTTCCTTCCCAAGTTGTAAGTGGTCAGTGTTTTATCATGCCAATAGAAGTTAAAAATTTTATTCAATTTTTCATATTATGAAACAAAACAAAGTAAAATTAATATTTTGTTCTCTCTTTTCACATGGAATTTAGTTAAAAATTGCATGGGCGCTGTGTACATAAATATGATATAAGAAACACAAACATGACTGGTATCTACAAAGAACCCTTTTGAAAAGAGGCAATATGTAAAATCAGTAAAAATTTCAAACCCAATATCATCTGTCATTTTTTCTATTGTTTTAATAAAACATACTCACACAAGCAAGGTGAGAGACGAAGGGCTTGTTCTGAACCATGGTCTAGAGTTCATTATGTCACTGGGCAATATGCAGTGAATCATGGTAACAGGAACATGTGGAAGAAGATGGTCACAGGTGTGGTTGGAGGTTTATGTCCTTAGATATGTCCTTGATCACTCTAGATCACAGTAGCTTTGAAATGTCACCTGACCCCAGTGAAAATGGCTAAGATGAAAGAAACATGATAACAAACGCTAGCATGGACATGAAGGAAAAAGAACGCTAACTCGCTGTTAGTGGAAGTGTGAAGTGGTACAGTCACTACAAAAATCCATGTCACAATTTCTCAAAAACCTAGAATTAGATCTACTGTATAATCTGTCTACACAACTCCTGGGTACATAACCAATGGACTCTCTGACTTACTGAAGAGATACTTGTCAATCCTTGCCCATTGTTCTTCTGTTCACAATTGCCTAGATGGCCATTAACTGACAAATAAATAATGGAAATGTGATGCATAAATACAGTGGGATATATTCAGCTTTTTAAAAGATATGAAATTTTCAAGTAAACTATTACAGTAGGAATTATCATTCTAAATATCCATACAGAAAAAGTAAATGTGGCACATTTGTGAATGCTAGCTTTGAATCTTTAGCTTTGAATGCTAGCTTTGTTTGTTTATTGGGATAAACGTAAGTCAGGAAACCAGAGAAAAGGCAGGGATGGGTAAAGGGCTTTCAATGGCCTGAGGAAGACAATGAGCTTGGCATGATGGGGGAAAGAATAGAGGGGCAAGAAAGGTTGAGTAGGGTAGAGGAATGGGAAATCAAGATACAGTAGACAGAATAGGAAGAGATATCAAACACTAAGAACATCTGAAAATGCCATATGGAAAGCTACAGTTGTAAAAGTATCCTAAAATACATATCGACACGCATATAAAAAGAATTTAAATAGATTTTCATTTTAACAGGAGGTATTGGAAGTCACCTCTCCCAGGTAAAATAGGCTATCAAATAAAAACCCAATGTTAAATATGGATTACCTCTTTTAAGAGGTTTTTTTTTTTTTTTTCAGTGATGTCCGATAGACAGCCCCACCAGCATTAAAGGTGACTGCCATTTCTCTTGGTTACCCTTTAGAACATAACAGTAAGATGCTGTTGTTTAAGATACCATATAGCTGAGTTTGGGAGCATGAATAATTGAATCTGGTATCAACCTGAAGCATGTTTGCTAGTTAGGTTTTGTAATTCTGAAAGATGATATGCATAGTAAGGGGGAATTAAATAGTCAACACTCCTACACAGCTATGAACTCCATAAACTATAAAAATGACCTTCCAGATGAAATGTGCACTATTGGAATAGTGGCCCAAATATTATGTGAGTAACCAGTCATTTTCTAATTGGTTTAAGACTCATTACACAAGGTGGAACTCATGTCTGCCACCTTCGGCAGGATCAATAGTTTGTGCCTGGGTAGCATCGGCCCTAGGGAATATTCTGCTAAATTTACCTAGTATCAATCCCATACGTAATTATTCTTAGATCCATAGATTAGTATATCTCTAAACCCTGATTGGAGAAGCTCCATTTTGCAGCAGAGACTAGTTAACCCGTGAGACCCACAAGTATTCAATGCACAGAGAGTAGCCGATTATGACATGCTCAGCATTAAATGGAATATCTATATCACATGTTCTACCCTCACTTCATAGATCAGCACAGAAGAGCATGCAGAAAATTTGCAAGAACCAGTGATAGTGGATGACCACAGAGGAAGCGTTTTCTGGTTATGACAGAGCAGTGAAGTCTAAGAGATAAAGGCAAACAAAACACCAGCATGGTAAACTGGGAGCCATGGTGTGTCACCTAGATGGGGAGTTATTGACAACTGGTGGGGGCTATGGCGTGTCACCTAGATGGGGAGTTTTGACAACTCATGGGAGCTCTGGCATGTCACCTAGATGGGAAGTTATTAACAACTGGTGGCTGCCCTTGGATGATATAAGACTACAAGAAACAGAAAATTTTATAAGAAAAATTCATCTCAAGTCAAAAACAGCACTGAAAATCTGATGATCTTTAGGTTTCTACAATGTTTTAATGAGGTCACAGAGATTGGATCTGAGTCATTTGAACTATAGAGAAACTTGTGCTATGATTTAAGTTAGGAAATTTCCAAAGCATTCTTATTGCCTTGTAAATATGTTCTGAATGTGGTTGTTTTATTCACACAAAAATACTTCTTCAGCCAGGCAGTGGGGGCACACACCTTTAATCCAGGCACTTGGGAGGCAGAGGCAGGCGGATCTTTGAGTTCAGGGCCAGCCTGGTCTACAAAGTGAGTTCCAGGACAGCCAGGGCTACACAGAGAAACCCTGTCTCAAAAAAACAAAAACAAAACAAACAACAACAACAAAAACTTCTTCAACATGTCTAGCTGACATTACCATGAAGGCTTCATCATTATTAGATATTTGAGTTTTTAAGATATATGTGAGTTAATTAGTGGCTTAAAAATGGCTCCCAGTAGTTAAAGCTCTCAGATATGATTCAGTGATGACCAGCAAACTTAGAATACACACCTATCATTACATGACTTTAAATTTATTCCAAACAAGGCTATATTGAGGTTTATTAAACAAATACTAGATAACTCTGTTTATAACGACAAACTAAAGTTTAATTGATCCATAAACTGTACCGTTTTGTTTCTTTTTAAGTTATACTTAAGATTTTATAAAAACCATAAAATTTTATCTATTTTGGAGTAAATACATATTTATATATATGAAGGATATATATGAAATATACATATGGAAAATATAAATGAACTTTACTAACATGTAAATATATATAAAACATATATTTGTAAATCTATATAATTGTAAATATATATGGAATATATATGCAAATATATACATATAAATATATGTATATATGGAATAAAATTTAAGACTCTTTACTTCATCATATGAAAAACAGCACTTAATAATTTTTTAAATATATAGTTGTGAATTTTTTTACTGGCCTTATAAAACTTTTATTAGCTGTATACATATTTCAACTATAATATGAGAGACTTAGTCAAGGGCAAATAATCAAAATTATTTCTGAGAGAAATTCATTCAGTAGAAGCAATAAGTAACTTCTGCTAGCAGACTGTAGACATGAAACGAAGAATAGATTAATCACAGGCAGTGACAGTGGCAAAGGTGTTTGACAAAGGGCACCTCAAAATACAGAGTAATTACAACAATTAACACTAGTGAGTGGTAGAAAGAATAAGAAATTACCTAAAATTTGTGGGAGCAGCAATAAAAGAGAGATTCTAAGAAATCATTTTCCAATATCATTAAGATGATGGAGAGATACATTATAGGTTTCTTTTTTTTCAGAATACATTTTTATTAGATATGCCTTTTAGAAAGTAGTAAGTTTTATTATTTTATTCTACAATGTATATAACGTTCACTTACTCACCCTGCGCTATTCTCTCCTCTCTACAACTGCCATTTCTGATGTCTCCTTCCCTGTGTCTGCGTGTTCTCTCCACACTTTAGTGGACCCTATATTCCACTAAAAATGTAGTATGTGTCTTTCTGGGTCACCATTTTACCTAACACAATGATCTTAATTGCCTTCTATTTCTTGTGGTGTTGATTTCTACAATCTACACTTGACTCTAATGAGCTATGTAGTCCCTGTTCACACGATTTTTGCAGGAATTAATTTTCAAAGGGAACCTAGACTGAGATGAACTACACTGTGGCTAGCTTTTAAAACAATTTTCATTAATACTAATATGTAGTATCTAAAAACATATAACCTAATCATTTAATGCTTTAGATGGTTACAGATATATAGAGAGTGATCTTATTAAATGAAAATATTGATGTAAAATCGTTTCAAGTCATATAATATTTACATTCATCTTTAATTTGATAAAATAAATGTAATTGAATTTAATTTTATACTGAAAATGATTAACTTCAGAAAATACCACACTAATCATACTTAAAATTTATCAATGATAACTAGAAAACATGAGTTTTCACAATGTATACTATGTATTTTGTGGTGAATAGATGCTAATATAAAATGTTGACACGTGAAAAATTTACCTCAGTGCCATGCATGATGCACATAGTTGGAATTCATGACAGTAAATGAGACGTTCATTCAATAAACTATGGAATAGAAAACACGATTTCAAATCAAGCATAAACACTGTGCCTCCACATCCAGCACTTGCATTTGTTCAAGATCCAAACTCTGGTTCTCACACTTGTGGGGCAATTACTTTACTGACTGAGTGAAGAAACTAACCCCCAATTGTCCTTCAAGACAACGGAGAATAAAGACTCTACAACTTTGTAGACGACTCAGCATGACCACCTGAGCCCACCCTCCATAACCCAGCTAAAGAGCCAAACATCTTCAGATTGTCTTGCTTTCTTCTTTCTTTTCATTTTTCATTTTGCTTGACAGCGATGCTCCAATCATTCTGAACATCTAGGATTGAGGATACCCCTGGTGCAGCCTCGCGTTCTGCAAACATTCTGGATGATGTCCCATCAAGAGAGGGACAGCACAGCCAGGGCTTCTCTCATTCTCTGTGGTGACTCATACAGCCAGTATCGAACATTTCTGGGTGTGAATTGCTGTGATTCACATCAACATTGTCACATACTGTATACATGTCAGGAATTCTTCAGCAAATCTTTAAAACTGAAAGGGGAGAGGGTACTACTTATTGTGCCTTAATAATTTAAATTTTAAAAAATCAACTCTACAGCAAGTTACACTGAATTTTCCACAACTAACCTACATCATCTCTATACCGTTCCTACATCTGCCAGCTCTCATTCAGTCATATAGACATACAGAGGAAAAAAATCTCTACAGCATCCCAATAGAGCAATGCAAGCACCTACCACAGGGGGACACCCACCCCTCAAATCATCCCTGAGGGACATGGCCTGCTCCTTTCCTGATCGTCTGCCCCATAGATTTAATACATTAAACTCAGCGTCCTTAAACACGACAAGTTAAAGACATCAGAATGTTTAATCTGTTATTAGATTAAACCGAATTTATGTACTAGATACTCATAGAAAAATATGCTTATTTTGTATTGTGGTATCATTCCTCAAAGTTGTTTGAGTATTGGAAAATTAGGGTGTTTGGGGGGGGTTGTTTGTTTGTTTGTTTTACCATCAATCAAATTAAAAGGAGGGACCGCGGGAATAAAATTTCAGATTCTGTTAAGAAGAGGAAGACAAGTTAAGAAGATTCCCAGTGATCATCTCACTACAGAAATCTCATTATGAATTGTTGTTCATGCAGCAAATTGCCTTAACAAAATTTTGGTGAACCAAATAAGTAAAGATAAGAAAGAGTTTTCCATCATCACTAGCCAAACATTAAGCTGAGAGAGAGAGAGAGAGAGAGAGAGAGAGAGAGAGAGAGAGAGAGAGAGAATCTTCTTCTTAGCAAAAGGAGAAGTTTTCAACATCAGAACTTAGACCAAAATCCTCAGGGACCTGCCAAAGGGAAAACTACTGTCGGGAGGCGGCCCCACTCCCTTGATACCTATTTCTAGAGACAAATAACTGTGGAGTGTTCTTTTAGAGCTGAATTACTTGGGTGAACACTCTTTATCAACCTTCCCCAAATAAAGACACACAAAAGGGAATTAAGAAAGGGAAATAAGATTCTGCTCTGCCAACCCATGCCCATCACCACCTGAACCAGAACCAGTCTGGAGAGCTGGCCCCAGGATAATGAGATATGGCTGGTGATCCTGAGAGCAAAGCAGGAGAGCTGACTGCTTCCTGCACATGGGGGCCTTGAATGGCCTTGCAGGAGCAGTACTGGAAGTACTGGTGGTGCCCTGGTGGTGAAGATGTTGGAGGGCAAACTGGCTGACCAGTTTAGCTACCATACTGCCCCAGATGCAGGGCTCTGAGTTGGCCCACCCCAAAATGTACATCATCTGTAAACTGTTGGAGTGAGTGGAAGGGTGGGTCCCGCTGAGCCGAAACTTCAGGGTATCCAAGACACAGGGCAACAACAAGATAACTGGGAAGAATCCTCATGAGGATCCAGGGTTGATGATGTGACAGAAGCCAGAGACCTCACACAAATGACTCATTGCAATGAACACTTACAAGTAAAGATGTGTGGACAGAGGGGTATACTGTGGGACACAATGTGACACTCTACAGCTTCCACAATGAGATATTTTCTATCCTTTTGTTTTTGTTTTTGTTTGTTTGTTTGTTTTGTTTAGTTTTGTTTTTTGTTTTGTTTCCCAAGACAGGGCTTCTCTGTGTAGCCCTGACTGTACTGGAACTCACTCTGTAGACTAGGGTGGCATCAAACTCAGAAATCTGCCTGCTGCTGCCTCCCAAGTGCTGGGATTAAAGGCTTTGGTTTGTTGTTTGATTGTCTGTTTCTTATTTCCTTTTAAGGGGGCAGTTGCAAGGACAGAGGGCAAGTACGAGGGTACAGGGAGGTGAGTGAGACTGAGGTACATGATGTGAAATTCACAAAGAATCAAAAAAAAGTTTTTTAAAGATTTCATCTTCTGGATGTTGGAACACAATGGCTAAGATGAGACTTAACTTCAAACTCAAATCTAGACCTACCATAATGAAATCTACTTCTTGGGTCCAGTTGAGTTCTAAACCTTCTCTAGCATCTGCTAGGAACCTGCACTTATTTGTGTTTGATCCAGCATCACTTCAGACTTGGAGGAACCATGAGATGGAGTACACTCCCACAAACATATTGTGTAAGGCTCTATGTCTGTGAGATCTGGTTAAGATACAGTTTAGCATTACCCTTGATAGAGAAAGGTCTTTCTTCAACACCTATTTTTCCATTCCCATGCAGGACAAGCAGTACTCACCTAAAATGAGTAGGTGCTTCAACCTGCAAAGCTACCAGCTATAGCATGGTCTTCCGTGCACCACAGCATAGTTAGAAATTCACTAGTTGAAGGTAGGTTGAGTTTTTAAGACAGAACTTGATATTGGAATTTAAGGCAGGCAATACTTATGATTTCAGCCTTTTCAACATTTCAGTGTCAGGGCAAGACACCGTGCCAGTTTATTGGATTTTTATTTTTTATTCAGCACATCCTGTGGTTGGTTTTAGAGGTCTAGCAACAGGAGACCATTCCACTAGGAAGCTTTAGACCTACCCAATTGTTGTCTTGATAGACTGAGCTCTTGGTATGATACAACATGTTAACCTTAATAGGTACAGGCATGGTATAGAGCTGGTCCTTCTACAATGAGTTGGGCAGAATTTCACAGTGACCTAACATAGGCCAGCAGATGAAGAGTTTGGGATTACCCTGCTCCAGAGAGAGGCCAAGGAAATGAGCTCCTTGACATCTGTGTTGAACTTTATACTAGTTTCAAAATTAGAGCTAACTGAAATTTGGATCAACCTCTAGTACTGAAACAATGACAACATACCAATAAAAAAACAAAAACAAAAACAAAAAAACAACAACAAAAAAAAAACAACCTGTATGCCTGGATTTAACCACTGAGTGCTGAAACATTGTAGTGACTTAAGACTCAAAAGAGAAGAAATATTCTGCTTATAGTTTATAGATAGAAAGCTACAAATATTGCAAAAAAAAAAAAAACAGGAATAAACTGCTAATCCTTTAATAGCAGATAACATTACACAACAAACACTCGAGGGCCTTCAAGAACAGCATTGTTTTATCAGTCAAAATTTTTAAAATGTTCTCAAAGTAACTGGCAAGGAGGGTTTCTTCAGTCCAACCTAAAGCGGATGTTGTAAGGAAACTAAATGAGCTTCAAGCACAGAGCAGGGATTTCATGCTCAGAACAGACCATCTTGACCGAGAGATTAAAGACAACTTAAAAGATTAAGTAGAAATGCTTAAGGGGAAAATACATCAAACAAACTTAAACTAAGATATAAGACATCTAGAAAGGATACTTTGGACCAAGAAATATTGATGATCTCAAAGACCAATTGAACAGAGATGGAAATGGAAAAATTAAAGAGAAATATAAAACAAAGCAGAGAATACTGGGGTTTCTGGGGTTTGGGTATGCTCCAAAGGGGAAGGGTAGAAACATTAGTCTGAGTGAAAATATCAGAGACCTCCCAAGCCTTGTGATGGAGGAAAATACCCAAGCACACAAGATCAAAGGCAAGCAGTCACATCTAACTAGGTATGCACAGAGATATTTTATTATTGACCTTTTATTATATTGTCAATAGTTAAAACAAAACTCTGGAGAGAGTAAAAAGAAAGCAAACAATGCATATGAAGGTGCAAGCTCACCTGCAAGATGATGTTTTACTGTAAACCTGACGTGCCAGGCAGAGTGACATGAGGTTTTCTTGATAGTGAGACAAACAAGTTGCCTGTTGTAGAGGGGCCTGGTGCTGATTGTATTTTGATGCTAATTCCACCCTCCTTTGGAAGGGTTGCAGACAAGGCATGAGTCATGTACTCAGGTGACTTCTTGTGAACCAATCCCCTAATGAATAAAGGAGTCAATCACTGGGCTAGTAGGAGGGACTTCCAGGTTGGAAAGGGGAAGAAAGGAGGAGGAAGAGAGAGAGAGAGGGTTCTTTTGGACAGAGATGTTGTGAGGATAAGCATGGGAATGTGACAGTTGTTTTGGTATTTTTCATTTTTGTTTTTGTTTTTAATATTTCCCACAGGATATAGTGTACCAAATAAGCAAAAGCCAAGGCAGGGAGAGGAACCTTTACACAGCTATCCTGAAAGAAATGCAGAAGGGACCTCTTCATGTTAAAGAAAAGCAGTTTGGGTAACTCAGAAAACAGTGAAAGCATAAAACTCACTAAGAGTAAGAGAAGATGCTTATATAAGTCCCTATGCATGCTGAGGACCCATCAACTGCAAAGAAATAGTGTCATAAAATATTCATTAGGAATAGCTCCGACAACAAAAAATCTTACAATCTGGACAGATTTCTTTAATCTAGGTCATAATCAAGAATAATAATTTATGATAGAGCAGCCAAACTAATAGACAAGAGTCAAATTACCCTGCTAGGGTAAGTAATTTCACCATAATAAAAGATCATAAGAGAGGTTTGCAGTATGTAGTTTTTACTACCCTACTTTAAACTCCTGGAGGACTGGGCTACCAGGCCCACCCAGATTCCCTCAGATCCACAGAAGAAACATACCCATTAACATATTTTCAGTCTGCCTTATTGGCTCAACTGCTGGGCTCTGCTAAGCTTTCCTCTGCTATCTTTGTGCCCTTCTTTTCACTCCCAGCTCAGCACCCTAAATCTGCCTTCAAACTTAGTTGCTCAGTTACCTTCTTGTTGAGCAACCCAAAACTGCCCTCTGCTGAGTTGCATTGCTAATCTCCCACCTGGGGAAGTGGCCTATGGCCTCTCCACCCAAGATCTCTACTGGCTGGTCACCTTTCTCCCTCCAAAGCATGTCAAAATTTTTCTCCTCCCCTGCATCTCTTAGCCTACCTGCAGGGACCTGGAAGTCCTACCTCTTTCCTGTCACCCATTAATTGACCCCCGGCATCTGTATTAGTGGATCAAGGACCAACTGGGAAACAGGACATAACATCAACACTCCCCCCTATAGAAGGTAAGAACTGGGGCATTAGAAACTTTGATGTAAGTGAAAAAAATGGTTATAGGAAGACTTTGCCTATTGATAATTACCTTGAATGTACATTAATTAGAATTCCAATAGTAAGTCATAAAGTGAGTGAAGAAAGAACAAGAGCTAACAATATATAATGTGATAAACACATCTCATAACTAGCAATATGTAAAGACTGAAATGGAGGGGATATAATAAAATATCCCCTGCAGATAGAATCCCAAAGGAAACGAGAGCAACCAAACTTAGATCAGATAAAATAGAAATTATATGAGTAGACAGAAATGATAAGTCATTATATATTAATACAAGGATATATTTAAAAACTAAATCTAATTCTATGTGTATCCAATAACACAGCCCCCAAATATATAAAACAAACTTTACTACAATAAGAAAGATTCAGTGACTGCAGTGATAAGTTGTGGGTTTTAATTTCTTACCTTCAGTAATAGGCAGATCATCCAGACACAAAATCAATAAAGAAACAATAGAGTTAAATTGTATCTTGGGAAAAAAAATAGAATGAACAGATGCCTACAGAGCATTCCTTCCAATAACTGCAAGATGCACAATCTGCTCAACACATGAGACATCCTCAAGGACAAATCATCTGACACGCCTCAAGTCTGATAGAATTTCTGAACACTAAAGTCATATCAGGTATGTTTTTTTATAATAACAATGCAAGAGAACTAAACATCAATAAGCAGTAAAACTTTGGAAACAGTACAAAGACAGAAAAGCAACAACTTACTCCTGAGTAATGAATGGATCAGGGAATCAGTGAGGACGCAAATTATAATGCTTCTTGAAACAAATGAAAATGGAGACAAAATAGACTAAAATCTGTGTGAGGCTGGAAAATAAGTACTAACAACGCATAACGAAGAATGGCCACATTGACATAACACATTCATCTCCAATGAAAAGTCTGCTCAAATCTCCAGGAAATTCAACAGGAAAGAAAAACATAAAGTAAGCACAAGGAAATCTGTATTAGAAGTTCAGAATAAATGTAAGCAAAACAAATGCTAATATGTTTATCTACAAAGATAAATGTATGTATGGTCAGTAAATTATACATGAACCAAACTAATGAACCCAGAAACTATACTGACTTTAAAAGAGAAAGAAGATCCAATTAGATCAAATAGGAGATTAAAATGGGAGAAAGTAAAATAACATCACAGACGTACAAAAGAACAATATGCCAACAACTTTGATGTCCTAGAAAAGGCAAAGTCCTTTAAATCTGTGTTGTCAAGATTGAACCAATAAAACTTAACAAAAAGAAAAAAGAGACTGCAGTGAACAGTAACAAATAAGGTGAAATCTCCCATCTGAGAAAGGTTCAGTATCAAATGATTTAATTAACTGCTTAAACTAAACAGTCTTTCCAACATTATTTTAAAAAATAGAAGAAATGTGAATTGTTTCAAATACATTCAGCTATCATTGCTTTAGTGCCGAAGACAAACAGGCACACAGCCAAAATATTCATGGATTGAACTAAATTAATGGCACTGGCACTAACAATTGAAGAATGAAACTTGAAAGCATACAAAATAGTAGAAGGGTGACCCATATTTACGGATTGAAAAATCAATGATAACAAACATGCCCTTGTGTCATAGAATGATCTGCACATGCAGTTAACTCACTACCAAAATACCAATATCATTCTTTACCAAGTTAGGAAAGCAACACTTATATTTATATAACTACAAAATAATCTCTTAAGAGCTAACACAATCCTAATTGAAAAGAACAAAGAATGAGAAATTTTGCTTCCTAGCTTCAAAATAAAGTCAGTAACAATCAAAATTGCATGTTATTGACATAGAATCAAACAAGTATTATACGCAAAAAAGTAAAGTCTACAATACAGACATATCTACAAACAACTGATTTTGGTATTATCAAAAAAACACACAATGAAAAAAAGTCAATCTTTTAGTCATTAGTTTATGTATTTACCTACTTTACATCCCAATCACAATCCTCTCCCTCCTCTTCCCAGTACCACCTCCTCACCCTCTTTTCTCTCTTCCTCTACCCCTTCGCTGAGGAGAGACCCCATCCACAACCCACCTGGGCACATCAAGTTACAACAGAATTAAGCACATCCTTTCCCACTGAAGACCTTTGGAAAGGAACCCAAAGACAGACAACAGAGTCCAAGCCAGAGACAGACTCCACTGCAATTGTTAGGGTACCCACATGAAGACCAAGCTGTGCATATGTGTTCTATGGTTGGTGGCTCAATATCTGTGATTCCCGTGGGCCCAGGGTAGTTGGCTCTTTAGGTCTTCTTGTGGTGTCCTTGACTTTTCTAGCTTCCTCAATCCTTCCACCAACTCTTCCACAAGATTTCCTGAGCTGTTTGGCTGTGGGTCTCTGCATTTGATTCTATCAGCTGCTGAATGAAGTCTCCCAAAATATAGTTGTGCTAGGCTCCTGCCTAACTCTTCATAACAGAGTGTCATTAATAGTGTCAGGGGTTGGATCTCTCCCATGGGGTAGATATCAAGTTGGGAAAGTCATTAGTTAGCCATTCCTTCAATCTCTGCTCTCTTTATCCCTGAACATCTTATAAGGAGGACAAATTTAGTGTCAAGGGTTTTGTGAGTGGCTATGTACACATGGTATACATTCATAAGTGGATTTTAGCCATAAAGTTTAGGGTAACCATGCTATAATTGACAGTCCCCAAGAAGTTAATTAATAAGGGGGGTCCAAAGGAGAATGCTTGAATGTCATTAAGAAGAGAAAATAAAATAGACCTTGACATGGATGTAGAGAAAGAATTGGGTGGTAGAGAGGGTGGGGAGGAGAAGGAAGGTGATGAGATATGGGCAGGGCAGAGTGAGGTGAGAGGGTTGGGAGAGAAAAGGGAAATCAGTAGGGGTGGGGGCATCTCAGGGACAATTTGGAGACCTGGGACAGGGGAGGCTCCTTGGAGGATGCTAGCTAAGACTCCCAACAGCCAAGGAAGAGAGCCTGAGGTGGCCATCTCCTACAGCCAGGCAAGACTTCCATGGGAAGCCATTCTTTATGAATGGTGCTGTAGAAATTACATATTCAAACACAGAAGAAAAAATACAGACCCATATCCTGCACCAATTACAAATATCCACTCAAAACCAAACAGTGAGATGCCAGGAGAAACATATGAGGCAGATTCCAAAACATTAAAATGAAATGAGAGGTTTGGACAAGACCTCAAAAGTGAAGCTAAAACAAAAATAAATAAACTAGATTATCCCAGAGTAAAGGGATTCTGCACAATAAAATAATGAAAGTGAGGGCACATCTTACAGAACTGGATACAATATTGAAAAATTATGTATCTAGTAAATTAATAACTAAAAAGAAAAGCTCCAAAAACTAATCACTAAAAAGGCCAGATAACTTGATTGGAAATAGACAATAAATCTATGTTAACATTAAAAAAGGCACCCTAAAAGGTAAATGAAAAAATGTTTTCCAGCATTAATATAAATCAATATAATAGGGAGATCTTATATCACATAGTTGAGAACAGTTATTGTAAATAAAGACCAAAGATAACACACCTGTGATGATATGGAGGCAAGACATCCCTTATTTGTCTGAGTGTAAATTACTACTGCACTAGAAAAATAATATTATATTTCTTTAAAATTAAAATTAGAACTACCCCATGATATATTAATGCTATTACTTAATATGTAACTGGAGAAAATAAAGTCTGTACATCAATGACACATGTATACTATCATAGTATTTGCATGAACCAAGAAATTGAGAAACCAAAGTCTTCATCAATTCATGAGTAAATTTGTGATTTGTGTGAGAATATATAATTAAATGTAATTAAGCAGAAGAAAGAAAAAAGAAAAAAGTTATTCAAATATTTAAAAGTGGATGAAACTAGAGATAGTAAATGTAATAAGCCAGAAGCAAAAGGACCACTGTGACATGACCCATGACCTCATCTACAAGTGGAATACATAGGTTCCATAGTTCCTCTCTTCTCAGAGAGGTTCAGAGTAGAATTGCCCTCACAAAAGTTTGAGGAGAAGTGCAAGCCAAGGAGTACTAAGTTATATTAGACAGCAAGGTTCTCTGGCATGCTGTTTTGTGACTATAATAGGGACTAAGCTGCAGTTACATAGAGGCTGTGGAATGTGCTCTGGTATAGTATGGGACATTACAGTAATATAACAAGTATACATTGTCTAGATCAAAAAGACAGAAAAAGATAATTCTAATTATTATCATTAAAAGATAGATTTTTTAAAGACATAAAACATTTTACCTGACTAAAAATTTATAAAATGTATATGAGTATCAAAATATTTATCTAATTTTGTACAAACATAATAACCAACAAAGCAAAGAACCAGAACTCTGTCTTTCCCCATTGTTGTATAGCAACTTTTAATCCAGAGATTTCAGTACCATGAAATGACTGGGTTAACTTTTCAAACAGACTAGTGCCATTTTATTTCAGCCCTAAAATGCAGAAGCCTTCAAAGAACACAAGTCATTTCTGGTTCCTATTTAAATAGCATTTGAGGAATAACAAAACATATTTGTTTTTTTTTGTTTTTTTGTTTTTTTTTTTATAAAGCTGTTACTTTTTTTTTTTCTTTTTTATTATTATTTTCTTTATTTACATTTCAAATGCTATCCCGAAAGTTTCCCATACCCCTCCCCCCACCTCTGTTCCCCTACCCACCCACTCCCACTACTTGGCCCAGGCCTTGCCTTGTGCTAGGTCATATAGAGTTTGGAAGACCAAGGAGCCTCTATTCCCACTGATGGCCGATTAGGTCATCTTCTGCTACATATGCAGCCAGAAACACAAACCCCGGGGGTACTGGTTAGTTCCTGAACAAAACATATTTGTGTCTATAACAATTAAAAAGCCAAGTTTCTGAATTAAACTTCTATGTCTTGGAGTTGTTCTCTATGCATGTGTATGATGAGCGCACGTGCGTGCGTGGGTGTGTGTGTGTGTGTGTGTGTGTGTGTGTGTGTGTGTGTGTTCCCAGCTTCCATAAATAAAATCTCTGGTGTGAAAAGCACTTCATTTAGCAAGAAATCAGAGAGAAAGACAAGAGAAGAAAGATTGTATGACCCAAAGAAATAAGAAGAGTCCTGTGAGATTTTGTTGCCAGATAAGCTACATTCATGAAGTCTCATCAACATGACCTGCTAAACATAACATGGACAAGGATAGAACAAATATAAAGGGAGCAATCTCATGGGGCCTCATTCCTAGACAAAGAACTACAGCAACTATCAAGATGATGAGGGAACATTTCTCAGGAAACAGCCCCCAATAATCCAGTACCGAGTCTACCCTAAAATCATATGCATCAAGTAACATACATATGGTGTGTGGGGGGGGTGTAAATAAAAATTATAGCATATGACTTTTAGAGAGCAAAGAAGACATGGGAGGAGGTGGGGGAGGGGAGGGGGAGGGAAGGAGAGGGAGGGAGGGAAGAGTGGGTGGGTGAATGGGGGAGCACCATCACAGAGGCAGAAGGGATAGGGAGTTGTGGAGGGGAAACTGGGAAGGGAACAACATTTGAAATGTAAGTAAATAAAATTGCCAAAAAAAAAAAAAAAAAAGGAGAAAAGAAAAACTAATGTTTATAACTACATATTGTGTTTTATTCACATTTTAAGACTTCGTTTTTGTTTGTTTTGTTTTATTTTGTTTTGTTTCATTTTGTTTTGTTTTGTTTTGTTTAATCTGGCATGAAGTGTAGAGCCCATATCTCAGAATATTTTTGACGGGAACATAATACGATAATTGTCTATGTTTCAGTAGAAAATAACAAACCATCACACAAGCTATTTCTAGCTGATCTGGATCCAGCAGTGGCTTTGCTGTTTTGCTTTGAGTTCCACTTATTCCTTCGTGACTTGGCTGTATTTTTTTCTACATCTTCATGACATCTTCACATTCTGCCTCCCAATCTTTCCAGTTACCTCTCCTGGAAACCCTACAAAACAGAAATACTAAAGACTTTTTCCAATTTTTAATAGATATTTACTTCATTGACATTTTAAATGCTATCCCCAAAGTCCCCTATACCCTCCCCCTGTCCCCCAGCTACCCACTCCCACTTCTTGGCCCTGGAATTCCCCTGCATTGGGGCATATAAAGTTTGCAAGACCAAGGGGCCTCTCTTTCCAATGATGGCCGATTAGGCCATCTTCTGCTACATATGCAGCTAGAGACACAAGCTCAGGGGGTACTGGTTAGTTCATATTGTTGTTCTACCAATAGGGCTCCCTCATAAATTTTATAAACCTCCATAAACCTTTATGGGGGATCTCCAACCTGTGCGCTTGATCCATACAGATGACCTACCAAAGCGCAACAACTGTATCACACAATTTTTTTTTCCAATTTAACTCCTGGGTGATATTTCAATGTTTTCATATCAACAAAAATCATTATAATTATTTTAAAAAGAAAGGCAGTAGTGACAGAATTCATGAAAATTTTCAGATTACACTGTACACTCTGGAATCCTAATAGGATAGAAATGTCCAAACATTGGTGCTTAGGTGATCCCTACACATGTACCCCCATATCACACACACTTTTGAAGGGACACCGTTTTCTCTCCCTCATTAGCATTTACACATCAAGGTGACATTCTGATGCTAACAATGATCCTTTGTAAGCAAATGAAGCATCTAAGAACCATTTCATTCTATATGTAGTTTCTTAAAAGCTGTTCTCACAACAGAGCAATTCTTTCTCTAATGTAATCCATATTTTCTTTGTGATTAGACCGAAGAAGAGTTTCGACCCTGGCATCTTCCCAATTGCCATAAAATGTGTCTGTGAATTTTCCATTTTTCTAAATGTACTTGCACTTTGTATTATTCTCCTGTCAACAAGAACTTTATCTTTTTCAAGGGCCTTGTAAGCCATTCCCTATTCTTCTCATTATTGCACCAACTACAATTTAATAAGCCTGTATACTGATTTCTCAGCTCCCAAATACAAATAATTATCACATTTCAATTCCAAATGTTTGATTGTATCATTTTAGTATTATTTGCAAGTGGATCGCTCTTGGTTACACTGTAAAATTATACTGCATAAAGTGAAATAATGAAGTACTGTATGTTCCATTATTTAAGGTAAAATATATACTTAATGAAGACCGTCATTTCAGAATTTACTCATATATGTCTTATATTTTAAACTGTCATCAGTATACATGTGGTGATATAAACTCATTTGAACTATATGAGTACATACATATACTAATATATTATAAATTTCTTTTTTAAGTCAGCATAGTTGGTTCGTCTCTTCATTTAAGTCAAGATATGTTGTTCTCCACAAATATAAATAAGGAACCAATGGATTGTGGACAGAAACCTCTAGAAGCAAGAGTTAAAAATAAATATTTATTTTAAATTTATTACCTTCAGACAATGGGACTGATTCTTTGCCATGACCTCTTTGGAAGAAAAAGGACCCTGTTATAGGGTTTACATATGAGATATCCTGTGTATCATATATTTTCATTATAATTCATAACAGTAGAAAGTTATAGTTATGAGATAGCAATGAAAATACATTTATGGAGTTGGTCACCACAACTTGAAAAGCTTTATTTAAGGGCAGCAGCATTAGTAAGTTTGAGAACCATTATTTTAAGGCATTATTTTAATGAAAAATTGACTTACACAGACAAGAAAATTCTATATCTCTGTAGGGTTAAATTACACACATTTGTTATATAGAATAGCTATAGTGGAAACTAGATGTTAGAGACCATTTTAGTAATAATTCTAAAAATAATCTAAATACATGTATTCATGCACCATTACATATGCCATCTTAAAACTTTGATAGTATCTTCTCATTGATTCAAGTATCTAATTGCATGAAAACACAAACTGGACTTAGAGCTTCATTTGAATTTCATGTCCTGAAGTGCAATTTGTTATATAACCAGCCAATTGCTATGCAGCATGATCCTGGAGATGAAGAGAGATATTTAAACCAAGAAAGAGCATTCTAAAATAATTTGTGATCCAGGCTTTGTAAAATATCTCAAAATATATGAATAGATGAAGAACTGAGTTCACACAATTGATTTTGTCTTTAGAAAGTAGTATTTTAAAAAGTAATAGATAATAAGAGGAAAAAAACAATGATTAGTGATCAAAGCATGTTTGACTTCATGACTAGAGCAAGTCTTGCCTTCACATGTGAGACTCCACATAAAAATACAAGTCAAATTAAAGCACACTGCATACTTACATACTTTAAAGTTACAAATAAAACTAATAAATTGCTAAGTAAAATTTCCTTGAGCTTATACTCTTAACTAGTCTTTAAGAAATAGAAATTAATTAAATACAACCCAGGGATAGATAACTTTCAAGAAATATTTCCAGCTCATGTCCTCTGTGTCCCATCCTGACTTCATCCTACCCAGAACCTCTAGTCAAAATGCTTGTTAACCCTGAATTTCATGTGACCACAATTTCATCATTTGTTTAACTAAGATGTCTTTTGGACATATAATGAACATTTTAAAATATATTTTATTTATTTTTCTGAAATTAAGATACATCATTTTCTCCCTAACCTTTTCTTCCTCCAACCTTTCCCATTTATACAGTCCCTCTTGCTATCTCAGATTCATGGCCTCTGTTTCTTTAAATTTTTTGTGATATAATGGACTGGGCAGGTTGGATTCATATATTGTGTATTTATATATTCTGTGTTCATGGATGTTGTGGTTTGAATATGCTTGACCCATGGGAAGTGCTACTATTGGGAAGTGTGGCCTTGCTGGAATAGGTGTGGCTTTGTTGGAGTAAGTGTATCACTGTGGGACTCTTAATGATCAAGACTCCTTCTCCTGCCTTTGGATGAAGATGTGGAATTTTCAGTTCCTTCACCAGCCCCATGACTTCCTGGACACTGCCACGTGTCCCATTTCGATGATAATGGACTGAAGCTCTGAAATGGTAAGCCAGTCCAAGTTAAATGTTGTCCTTTATAAGAGGTGCTATGGTTATGATATCTCTTCACAGCAGTTGCAAACTCTAAGACAATATGTATATTCATATATTTATTTATATGAATATAATCTTCTCAGTCTATAAAGAACTTTTATATATTTGATTTCTGGCTTAGCCCTTGGTCTTGGATTAACCAGTGTGGCAGCTCTTCACTGTCGTAGACTTCAAGTCTCCTTTAGGCAACCAGGTCATCTTTAGGCATAGCTTCTCTCATATTTCTAGGAGACAAAAGTCTTATCACAAACTTTCTGTGTTTCTGTCTGTTACAATGTTTCTGTTCCATCTACATTATGGTGCAAGAGTTATGTTACAGGTATGTTACTTGATAATGAACACCACACTGTCATCTGTTCTCTATATTTTGATTAGTTGCAGCTTAAAGAGGGCTTTAGCTAGAGAGGAGGAAAGATTAATACAGAAGAATCAGAGAGGACTGTAAGAAAACAGAAAGGATGTTTGAAAGTTTTATAAAGGATTCTGCTTACCTATCTGCCTAAAGTTATATATAATTAATGTGTGTGCATACATATATAGTTTAAATGAAATATTTCTATCTGGGGTGGCAGTGGTGCTCCCCTACCACTCACTGATAAGTGTATATTAGTCCCAAAGCTTGGAATACCCAAAATACAATCCACAGACTACATGAAGCTCAAGAAGAAGGAAGACCAAAGTGTGGATGCTTCTGTCCTCCTTAGCAGGGGAAACAAATTACTCACAGGAGGAAATACGGAGACAAAGTTTGGAACAGAAGGAAAGACCATCCAGATCCATTCCATATGAAGGAGCTCAAGTGGTTTGCAACCCCATAGGAAGAACCAAACAGACCTCTCAAAGCTCCTATCAACCAAAGAGTACACATGGAGGGACCAATGGCTCCAGCCACATATGTAGCAGAGGATGTCCTTGTTGGGAAGAGAGGTCCTTGGTCCTGTGAAGGCTAAATGCCCCAGTGTAGAGGAATTCGAGGGCAGGGAGGCAGGAGTGGATTTGTGAGTGGGGAAGCATCCTCATAGAAGCAGGGGGAGGGGTTTCCAGAAGGGAAATCAGGAAAGGGGATAACATTTGAAATGTAAACAAAGAAAATATCCAAGAAAAAGAAAAAGAAAAAGAAAAAGAAAAAGAAAAAGAAAAAGAAAAAGAAAAAGAAAAAGAAAAAGAAAAAGAAAAAGAAAAAGAAAAAGNAAAA
This sequence comes from Mus pahari, assembly GCF_900095145.1. Lineage (NCBI taxonomy): Eukaryota > Metazoa > Chordata > Mammalia > Rodentia > Muridae > Mus > Mus pahari. The sequence goes on from NC_034601.1 coordinate 75,682,703, forward strand.
GAAAAAGAAAAAGAAAAAGAAAAAGAAAAAGAAAAAGAAAAAGAAAAAGAAAAAGAAAAAGAAAAAGAAAAAGAAAAAGAAAAAGAAAAAAATTGCCAAGACCAGACATGAGGACTGTTTAGAATCATTGGTCAAAGTTATCCAGAAGTCTCCCCAAATATAAAGTATTGATGTTTCTATTGCCTTTAGTTTCCTTTCAGAGGTTGAATGTAAGTCCCTATCAATAAAGAGACCATATATTTTGGACACAAGACCTAGAGGATCTGATCTTGGTCTGACCTGCAAGCCTTCTCCTTGACGACTAGAATTTATGTACCAGAAGATGCCATGCAAGATTACAATGAAGAGAAGTCACCAAAATGGCCCTACATAGTTATAATGCCTATGAATGAAAACAGTGATCAGAATGGTATGATATAGCTAAGGGAACAATAATAGCTTGCATCCCTTGGCAATAATCAGAAACTCCGTGTTTTTTATTTAAAATCACTCAATAAGAGGGAGGTCATGCTTGGCACTAAAGAATTAGCCAACTATCTAGAGCTAGTCAGAATGAGGATCTCAGAGAAGAACTTATTACCACCTATAGAGAAAATATATCTGTATGTATGTGTCATCTGTCAATAACAAATTTGATGGCCTATGGCTCAGGCAGGAAATAGGATGTGGAACATCTAGGAAGTAATACGGATTCTAGGAGACTGCCAGGTGGGAGGTTTGCCCTGTAAGATGTGACAATATGGACACATGGTACCTGAGCACAGGTAATCAGCCATGTGGAAGGATGTACATTAGAATAAATGGGTTACTGTAAGTTATCTAGTCAGAGAAAAGACTGGCTGTATGGTCATGGTTTTGTAAATGCAATTTGCGTCTCAATCTTATTTCTGAGAGAATGAAGCTGGGAGGAAGAATGAACTGACTTCTATAATTCCCCTCTCTACTTATCCAACATAATTCCTAACTGCATTCCAAATGTCTATTATTACACTGATACAGGTATAGATCACAGCCCTTGTCAAAGAAATGTTTCCTTGCCACCAGTGGTAATGTTGGACTTTCTCCTGTCTGATGTAGCTCACCCACACAATGGCTGACTAGAGAAGTAGCTTATGTGATGTTCATCCTGGAATAGTGTAAATTCGAACAGGAACTCCAGCATCCTGTGACTCAACATGAGACTACATGGACTCCTTACCTCCTCAGAACAAAAGAAGGCAGAGCAGGGTACTAGAAGAGAAACTTTCATCTTGTACTGACTTGTTGACGGTATAATAACAATGAATAGAAGGGTAGCTGTGTACCAGTCAATTACTACAACAAGGATCTCAGATGAATCAACTTACAGAAAAGGCTTGTCTTGACTCACGCTTGGAGATTCTAGTCAGTAAAAGGGTAAGTACAGTGCTTTTAGAACTGCAGTGGACAGCACAAAATGTTACTAGAGAAAGCCATTCACCTGGTGTCAATGATGTGAAAGGAAGGGATAAGTGAAATGGGGTTCCTAATCCTTTATGAAGGCATGCTCCCCACAGTGCACTAAGCTCTATTACCAGGCCTTATCCTCTAAATCTTCTACTTGTCTCTCATGCTTCATTGTCAAAAGATGAACACTTTAACGTATAGTCCCATAGATAGCATCCCAGGTCTAAATGTATCAAGAAACTGTCAGAGGTCATCAGTTGATCACCAAATAAATGAAAGAGCCTAGGAAATGTGCACTGAGGTAACAATGAAATCACTGAAGCAATACTCAATAACATGTTGAAGTGAGAACATACAGTTAACATGAGTCAAGGCCAAGTGAGACTAGCTTAAAGACAAAATAATGTTGGAAAAATGAAATGCCCAGTAGAAGATAATGTGGAAAAGAACTTATTCAATTGGGTGCCATAAACATTGACAGAGTTAATAGTGACCTTCAGTAGAAAGTAGAGTTAATTAAAAAAAAAAAAAAAAAGGAGTAACATATACATAATTACAGATGTATTTGAAATATTTAAAATTACATGAGAGATTCTTCAAGAATATTGTGAAGAACCTAAAACACAATGCTGAAACCAAGTATGGCAGCACATCACTTAATCCCAGTACTTCAGAGGCAGAGTCAGGAAGATTTCTTGAATTTGAGACTAGCCTGGACTACATCTAGAGATTTAGGAAATTCAGAGCTACAAAGAGAAATGTTAAAAAAACGAAAGCCAACAAACAAACAAAAAATGTTGGTGCTAATCCTAGTCTTACAAATACTAGAACATGGAAAGAAGGAAGTCACGGGCATGTGGAGTAATAGGAAAGTCTAGTCATCTAAGTTCTTGGGGTAGAGAAGCCAAGACTAAACACACAGGTGACTCATGAGAATCAGCTACAATGGATACCATCAAGTAGATGCTCCATAAAACTGAGTTGATGGACTACATTTCATAGCTGCAAAGGGTTTCTCAGAGTGCTTTATAGACTGATTAGACAGCCCTAGGGAATTTTTATTTGGTTGGGAAGGGATAACACTAAACATTAGATGCCTTTTTAATTCTGTCCCTAAATTATAAACTTACATCCCTGTTTAGATTAATTGGGCTTCAATGTTTCAATATCAATGACCTAAATATAAATTGTGCAAGCAGTAAAGCCATATGCTGAATGCATAAATTATTCATCTTATAATTTAAAGATGAAAAATAACAGCTCTCTTAGGATATAAAATATTACAGTATTCTAGAAAGATTTTAACATTTAGGGGAAATTTTTCAAAGAGATGTGACTGTCTCTTAATTAATGTAATTACTAAAAATATCATGAATTAGGAACAATTTTCACATCAGCAGAGCAGTCATAACAGTGTTTTAGAAACTACAGGTTACAACCCATTAGTTGTTCATGACTAGAATGTTTTAATGAATTAAAATTAAAAAGCTCAAATTTTGCATGTAACCATTGCTTGATTAAACATATACTGGTTTTATATAATATGTATGTCATATAGATTAAAAATATTCATGAAATTATGTATCCATTTGTTGTTTATATATTGCCTGAACACTTGGTGAAAAACTCTGGTAACAATTGGATTAGAACTGGTGTTAAAAGTCAAGGAAATTTTCTTTTTAAAGTTTATGGTCTAATCATAAAGGTAGATAGTAACAAAGAAGTCATTGAAGCACTAAAATTTAAAAAACCATCCATGTTTCTAATAAGTTGATAATAAGTAATTGAAGGACTATGGGGAAATGATGATACCCAACCAACAGAGACAGTACTAAATGCTGAATCTGAAATATACTCCAACAGTCCCATGTTAAAGTTTTGGGCCCATCCCCAGATGCTATTAAGAGGAGGTTGTTCTTACTAGACAGAGCAAGTTGTTGGGAACATGGCTTTTGTTTTGTCTAACTGTCTTTGCTTCCTGAGTATCATGAAGGGATGAGCTAATCTCTGCAATGTGCTCTGCCAAGATGTGGTGTAATTCATCAACATGGACACAAATAAAGAAGGTCCAGTGAACATGGGCTGAAATCTCTAAAATAATAAGCCAAAGTAAACATGTTTGCCTTCTAAGATGAATGTCTCAGGCACTGTAATATATATGTGTGTCTTGTTGCTAAAACAATATATATACCAGAAGCAAGTTAAGAAAGGGTATATTTTGGCTCACAGTTCTATGATACAATTCATGATGATGATGGAAAGGCAGCTGATCGTATTATATCTGTACTCAGGAGGAACGAAAATGTGCCTTTCTCCTTTTTATTTAGTCCAGAATTGCAGAACCTATTAGTACCTCCCAAAGTTAAGGTAGGTCTTCCTCTCTACACTAACTTAGTCTAGCCAATCCTTCACAGGCATGTCTATAGACTCACCTACAATATAAAATTTTCTGTTCCAGACATTTATTTATCTCTTAGGTGACTCAAGACCTTATGGAGGTAAAATTCAATACTAATCATCAAAGAAACTTCAATAGCAATAGAAAACCAATTGACATACGTTGATGATCATCTTCATGGGGGATTAATAAACTCAATAGCTATAGATGCGAATTTTGTGAATCATAGGTTATTATTTATTTTAACTCCACCATCAATATTGCCACAGCAAAAATATTTTTCTGAGTGTGAGGACATTTTTAATAAACTTGTTATAACAAGTTAAAATAACTCCTCCTTGGGCTGGTCTAAAGCCCACAGCACATATACAGCAAAGGGCTCCCTTGTCTGTCCTCAGAGAGAAAGGATGTGTCTGTTCCTGTAGAGACTTAATGCCCCATGGTGGGGGAATACTCAGGGGGCCACTCTCTAAGAGGTGAAGGGGAGCAGGGACTGGGGTAAGAACTCTGCAGTGGGGGTTGGGGGAGGGAGGAACCAGAAGGGACAAAGTATTTAAGATGTAAATAAATAAATAAATTAATTAATTAAAAAAACATCTTCCTAAAGTTCCATGATGATTTTAATTTCATAGAGTTTAAAGTCTATGAAAACTATGGAAAAAAACAAAAACACATTTTCATATTTAGAACAAAAGAATAATGTACTTATAAATAGGGATTGTCTTACCTAACTCATGTGATTAATGAGGACATTAGAAAATTAGACAGAACACCAGAAAGTTCACCACAGTTTCTACATGAGTTCGAAAGATGCCTAATTTATCTATCAATTCACTTGTATGAGACTAGCAGTGAACACCTCAAATATTGTAACAAGCAGAGCACCTAATTTCTAAATTAAAACCAAGTAAAAATGAAAACAAATGTCCACCAATGATTTAGGAATAGAAAAATAGAGATTTGTAAAAATAGATGACAAATACTCAGAATGATAAAAGTAGAGAATCCCTGAATGTGGGAATACTATGTTGTCCTTCATCTTACCTGACACTTGAGCAGGACCAATACATGATCACATACTATGGCTGACAGCTGATTATAAGAAATCTTTCTGAGAATACAATACTGCTATTTAAGAGTTGAAGAGTAACAGTATAAACACAACTTATAATGATCATTCAGTTCTAAGAACAGATTTTCCTCTCCCTCCTTATCCCATCTAATCTCCTAATCCCATCTTCTATACTTAACCTCTCTTGGTCTATGAACTGTAGCTTGTTTCTCATTACTAAATAGCTAATAACTACATAAAAGCATACACATGGGACAGGAATATCTCCAAGGAAAGATTTGTTTTTTTATGTTAATGTGAGCTTTTCTTTATTGGCTGTTTTGTTAAATTCCTTAAATCAGAAAGTCTTAACCATGTATAAAAATTTAAGTGAAGGAAGATGTCAGTGCATATAGAATTAAAGTATATAATTAACTCATTTTTTAATCAGAAATATAGCAAGGAAAGAGCATGGGGGTGGTAAGAGAGCTATTCAAAGTTGTTAGTCTGACTGTATGAGGAATGGACTAAAAAGCCCTAGCAACTGAGCACATCTGTGAGGGATTTTCTTGACTGAATTATTTGAGGTGGGAAGATTAATTCCAAATCTGGATTATATGAGGTCAGAAGACCCACCCTAGATCTGGAACAACTTTCTAAGGTCATCCTAGAGAAGAGGACATGGAAAAGGGAAGCTTTGCTGTTTGTCCACTTGCCTTCACTCTCACTGAAAGTTCATCTATCTTGATACTGATACACTACATCATGGGTACTAGAAATTATTCCTTTGGAATTGCAGTGTAGACTGAAGACCAGAAAGACTCTCAGAAATTCCTGGGATACTAGCACCAGATTGAGACTTCTGAGATATCCAGTCTCATAGGCTGAACAACTACCAGATTCTTGGGCTCTCTGTCAGGAGAGTCCTTATTGGACTACTTGGACCACATTCTGTAAGTTGCTGTAAACATTAATGTTGTTTGTTATATATTACATAATTATATAATATTACATGTATATATTTGAATGTATATATTAAAGTGTGTAAAGACATGTGTATATATACATATATGTATCATGTTCTTTTAGAGAACACTAAGACAAAGGGCTAAAGCCTAAGGTGTAAACACAATTTGCATGTAGATGGAAATAGGTCTGAGGATTTAGACTCAGGAGGCTGCAGAGTTTATCTTCCATAGGATGACACTTGCCAGTGATGTCAAAGAAGTAGACATTAAAAGCAGTCACATGGAGTGGAAGATGAAAACTATAAAAAGAGGGAATTCAGAAGTCACTGCTGTACGTTATATAAAGCTTTTGAATAGTTTTTTGTTTTCAACTGAAAACACTTATGCGACTTTTCTGAAATAGTTGAATGTAGAAGATAAAATTTCAGTAAAAACATGGTTGCAATAAAGGAACATAAAAGAACATCCCTAACTACACTGAAATTAAAGTCAGGAACTGGTAGTAGATACTCAAGAGAGCTGGATCCTCCATATACAGCTTGTACAAATCTTGTTTCAAAGAAAAAAAATTATCATGTGCCTTAAACCTGTCTAACATACATTCATCTAGATAACAATTCACTGAGAACACTGGACTTTGTTATCAATTTGTGCCTATCACTGTAAGTTATTTTTAACATTCTCAAAAGGGAAAAAGTCAAAGCACTCAAGTTTGGGGCTGAAGAGACAACTGTAGAGAGCATGTAAATAAGAAAGAAGAACGGCCCCAAAGGGATGCTAAAGTGCCAGCAATGTGTCGCAGATAACAATGAAGTACTTTGTAATGATGTAATGCTGAAGTTTGATTGACTAGAGTGTGACTGCTACTTGTAGCTAATAAAAGCAGAGGCTAGCAGCAGACAGAGGTATTGATGCTGCAACATTGAAGACTGTTCTACTACTGTCTTGCTCTTGGACCACTAAATGAGCCTCCCTGGCTGCATCAAGATCCAGAGGAAGGAGCGACTCTCAGAGACATGGCATGGATAGATTTTGAGCCTTGCCTTCAAGCTTCTCTGCTGCTTGCTTCAGAGTCAGGTAGTGTGTGTGTGTGTGTGTGTGTGTGTGTGTGTGTGTGTGTGTGTGTGTGTGTGTGTGTTATGGACTAATGCTTGTGATTGTAGGGAATAAACCTTGAGCTCAAATGATATCTGGATTCAATCTCTCCTCCAGACCCCTAAACCTTACTCCACTAATGACAGTTGGTGTGGTCAGCAGGATTCTACCTTCAAGGTGGACTCCTGAGAAGGAAACTGGGCCTTCTGAGAACAATGGCTGTCCTGACCATTCTAAATTTTACTAAATTGTCAATAAGCATCTGGTCATACAAAATTAATTGCAGCCTAGGTGCAGAACTAACCAGAGCTCTAAGGGAAATAGTGAAAGAAGGGACCACCACCCCAAAGTCAGTGGTGAAGGACCTCATCACAGGCTGATTATGAACACCTTGAAGCCAACTGCTACCTACACTGTAGGAAGAGCAGAAGGTGCAGGGAAACCCATGAGAAACTGACTGGCTGAACACCTGGTGAGAAGGGCAGATAAATTATTGGAAAAAGTAATAAGAAACCGCCACAAAACTAACTTTGTGTGGTATATAAAAAAGAAAACTATTAAAGCTCTGTACTCCCTAGCAGCATAATAACACCAGAATTAGTAGCTTTAAAGCCATAATAGTGAGTCCAGATGCCACAGATCACACAAAGAGAAAATGGCTTGGAACAAAGAATAATGTCCAAAGGAAAGCTGGGTTTAAAGATGTGAAACTGAGGTACCTCTAACAAATCCACAAGTAGTAGAGCCATTGCTAGAGCACGCAGCTAGTAAAGAAGTTCCAGCAATACTGATGATAAGCATAGTGGACATAGATAAAGAAAGACTGATGGGCAAGAGGATGGCCACTAATATAACTAAGAAAAGGAGGGCAAGCAATCCCTTTGAAGATTCTGTGCTAATACACGGCCCAGGCAAGACAACCATATCCCTTCCAGGGACATCTTCCAAGGTGTATTCAGTAACATCTCAAGCAACAAATAGAAATTAGACCATAGACACCTCAATCAGTAAGTCGGTTGAGACAAGAGTATTCCCAGAATGGAATGAAGGATATGTCTATATGTAAAGCTCTGGTCAAAGGAGCAGACACAGTAATGCTGTCAGAATTAGAAATGAGGAAAATCAAGAAAACAGTAGAATAACCAGCAGTGTGTGAAGCTTTAGAGCAAGTCCTAGACACTGCTTGAGGTGATGTATACCCTCTCTTCCACTGGATAACTGTAGCCTGGAGATATGCATTTCCATCTTTAGACTTTACACATTTTGAAGTGTCAACAAAATGGAACACTATCCAAGAGGCCATTGAGCTAGTGAGAAAACTAAGAGTACTGTGACTTATATATAACGAAGAAGCTACACCACAGGCTGTTCCATTTATACCACAATTCAAAAGAATTTCAATTAAGGGGACACCACCACACATAAAAATTAGATTGGCCGGACAACTTCAAAACTGCAGAACTGTTGCTGAGGTAATTCATCTCTTTAATGGATACAGGGAGTTAGACAAAGAAAAAGTAGTAACGTTAAATATCAGAAGAACACCATTTAAATTGAGAACACCCAGATTTTTCAGACCATTCACAAATAATAGACCCTTTGGCAGAAAGCCAGGAATTTCATTTATAAACAGAACCCCACAGAAGGATACACCAAGTAGGATTTTTTGAAGGAACTAACCTAAGCCATTTTTAGGGAACAGAAGGCCACCTGTACAAAGGAGCAATCAGTACCCAACTGTGAGAAGACAAGTAAATACCTTTCAATAAGAATCAAGTCATCCTCCAATAAGACCATATATCATATTGTCCCTAAAAATTAATAAGATAAATGTTAGATGGCTGGTTGACACTAGCAGTGATGTTAATATTTACACAGGACTACCAGACACTATACCAAGAAAGGAAAATATAATTATATAAGGAGGGCCAGAAGAATTCATAGTACTAGTATGTAAAATAGAATTAATGGTATATGATCAAATAATTCATTTGGATTTTGCATGTTGCAGTGAAGCAGAAAATATCTTAGGCTTTCCAATGATCTTAAACATTTTCCCCAATTTCCTAAATTTTAAAAAGATTGCCAAAGTAAAATGTATTCTAGCAGGAGTAAAAATAGAACCTATAAGGCTACCAACAGTTAAACACGCATTTATTCCATAATACCCTGTTAAAGGAGGAAGTGAGGAGATATCTGAAACCATTAAAAGCCCATACTAAAGGAAGGAATAATTGAACCAACTCAAAGCTTCTATTTCAACAGTTCAATTTGGCCAGTTTTAAAACCTAGTGGTAAATATGGAATGACAGATATTATAGGAGAATTAATGAATTCTCCCCTAAACTTCCAGGACAATTACCAGATGTAGAAGATATTTTTCACGAGGATTTAAGAAAGCAGCGCCAAAATGTCTGGCAACTCTAAATTTGTGACAAAAGGTTCTTGGGCATATCACTGCATCCACAAAACAGAGAATGCACCCCATTTACTTGGCAAAGAAAATAGTACCAATTTCTAAGCCACCCACAGGGATACATAAGCAACCCAATATTAGTCCACAACATTCTAAGATGGTCCTTGGATAAGGTCATGCCAATGCCTAATTGTGTTATATATCCATATGTTGATGACCTTTTGATAGTAGGACAAGAAAAAGAAAATATACAAAACACAGTAGACCAAACCATACAAGTATTGAGAGATGATGGTTGGGCCATCAGTAAGGATAAGGTACCAGGACTAGATACAAAATGGTAAAGAATGGCCAATAGGCTTCTATTGTAAATGCTTCTCATGGTCGGAAAACAAATTATCTCTATGTGTGAAAACAATTTGGAAAGCATATGAGGCCTTAAAAACTTGCCACAGTATTCTGCAGGAAAACAAAGTAATACTTAGGACCACTGTCCCAATCCTAGATAGGATCAAGGCACCAGAGGAAGCATGGGCCAGTCTACCCATGGAAGGAAAAGTACTACAATGGAAATTGTACTTAGCTGAGCTCCTTCGCTCTGGCACCCTGTCTGCGAAGGGGTCGGTGCCAAAAGCATTGGAGTCCATACTTCAGAACGACTGCCCTATGACTCCACAGGGATTATCCATCATCCCAAATGCCACCCCTCCCCAGAAACAGTTACCACTAGGGCACTGGGGGACAGGAGAGTAGCAGCCTTCCCTGGTTAATGCCTGGTCTATGGATGGCTCCACAACCAGTAATCAGAATATGGTCTTGTGGAAGGTGGCAGCCTAAAGACCAGGAGATGGAATGGTGAGCACAGAAAAAAGAAACAATTAAATCTGCACAACATCCAGAAGTAGTAGCAGCCATGCTAGCAGCAAGTCATAGCCTCTAAGAAAAACAAAAGGTACTACATTTGTTCACCGACACATAGTGTGTAGCCAATGGTATAGACATACAGTCCGGAAAATGGAAAGTTGAATTATCGGGAAATTAATGGCAAGGGTATTTTAGGATCGGCCAAAAGCATACCATATCCAAACCAGTCTTTAACCAAACTCACATTGTAAGACTTGTTCTCCCGTTATGGGACCCCAAATATTATACAATCTGATCAAGAAAGCATTTCACAGGGAGTAAGGTTAACATTTTTGTAAGATTATGAATATACAATGGGAATATCACATGGCTTATCAGCCAACAGCAACAGGAGCCATCGAAAGATTTAATGGACTGTTCAAACTAAACTAGCAAGTAGGGATAAGAACTAAAGAAATGTATACATGGCACAAGAACTAATGAAATGTATACATGAACTGGACATTAGAATGATATTGAATAGGGAATTCCCCAATACAGAGGCAATAAAATGTAACAAAGCTATAGATTACCCAATGGAACAGGTTAAAGGTCTAGTTAGGGATTACACACGCATTCACAGGAATAAGGAAAAGACATTGAAGCTGCAGATGTGGTGACCCAAGGACAGGGAAGCACTGTCTTGTTTACACAAGGTAAAACCAACCTAAAACTGTCCTGACTGGAAAATATTACATGACTCATATGTGTCTTAATAGAACTTCATGCAAAATCCTCTATTATACATGTCTAGAAATAATTATAGGTTATATTGTAGTCCAGTGGTAAATTGTTCAATACACTGGTGCAAACCAATAACAAGTCAAGGGACAAATATAACCAATATGAAGTTAGCAAGAATGAAACTTGCCAACTGGACGATTTGCTGGACTGGGTTCCTATATTATCATACAAGTAAAAGTACCCTGGCAATCTTTTTGGTATTGGTACTGACTTCATGAACAGAACACTGATCATAGAGCAATACTAATTATAACCTAACTGTGGAACATCTCAGCATGCCTATCCTGTATACGCTCCTGGAAGCAATAACAGGAATAGCCATAATTGCTATGGCTTCCACACAGGTGATAATGGCTGCATGTATATTAGCACCATTATTCTTGTGGCTCTTATTGTTTTGGGATTATGTCAGGGAACATCAGGTAACAATACAACTAGAAGCTCCACAACCAGTGCACCAACGGATGCAGGAGCCACCAGCACCATACCTGGCACCACAGGTTCAGGAACAGTGGTCAGCACAGAAGTCACAGAAACCAGTTAAATGCTAGGACTCCCTCAACAAAATGAACCACCACAGTACCAATTATTAGAAACCCCAGAAATTTTAATGCCACCAGCTACCCCACTATTTCAGGACCAGATAGAAAACTGCCAGGCTATTGGACAGATTTTTTTCAACTTGCAAAAGCAGAACTCTACACACACAAAACTTAACGCAGACACAGCCAAAGCATTACATGCAGCATCACAATGAATTGATATATTACATGCAATAGTTAGTACCATGGAAACAGAGATGCAAGTACTATAGGTAACATACAGGCAGGAACACAAAATGACAATAAACCTCATTACTACTAATCATAACCTGATTACATGCCTAATTTATAAATCTCATGTATTAAGTATAACTAGAGAATTAGGCATATTGCTTACAACAGGACTGAGCAGAGAAAGAATTTCAAACTATGCTGGACACTGAAAGAATGTCTCACTGTGCTGACAGCACATGTGAACCAAACTTGTATAAATATTTTTAGATAACACAGAATGGATACATGGGCAAAAATATATCACAACCATATAAATTATATAAAACATCATATACACAGGAAGAAACCCAGGTAGCAGCAATTCATCACTTCATATGGATAAATGTTGATAACACACCAGCATACATCCCTATGGAACAAACGTACAGACTAGGAGCCAACGCATATTTATATCCACACATACCCATAAGAAAGATGGAAGAAATAGCATTGGTATATTCCACTATGCCACAGACTGTACAAGCCCTGGGTAACTATAAATTCTTGGTATGCATTAATAATGAAACTATAGCTAGATGTGATTATTGAAATGAAATAACCATGGATGAAATTTATATAGAATGGAATGTAACTAGAGCATGCTATCTAGTACATAATTTTTCCCAGGTGGTAGTGCACAATCAGATGAGATTAACCCCAGTAAGCTACCAAGAAGAAGACTACTTATCATCTGACCCACAATTTTATTTTGAAATGGAGAAAGACCACATGGATAACTTAGTTAAAAACCATTAGAGAAATCCATGAGATAGCAGAGCACGATGAGAAACAACTACAGGACATACATCAAGTGCACCTGAACCAAGAAATGTTATTGGTGCACAAGACAGAAGAATTACACAATAAGGTAGGCCCACTCAGAGCAGACACCTACATTCATAGAGACTGGAATTGAAAAAAAAGGGGGAGGGGGTGGAATATGGGATCAAACAGCTAGAATTGCTTACTTTGATTTTGTGTGTTGCCCTATTTATAATTGGTTTCATTGGTTGGAAGAAGTATTTTGATTAATGATATTTTGCATTCTTCTTGTACTAGCCATAAGATTAAGTTTGTTTCTTTTTAGACATGTCTGCAATAAGAAAAGCAAAAATTCCTAATAGGAAGACCTGGGGATATCAATGTGACCTGGGAAACTCCTCGGCGGCCAGATTCTTTTTCTTATTTTTTTTCTACAAAACTACAAAGTTATTGAAAGATTTGTTTATCAGATTACATGTGTTCACATTTAGAACTCCCCAAAATTGTATTTATTGTATGTCCCCCTTAACCACAAAGCACCTCTGGGCCCACCAGAGGAAGACTTACTTTGTATGTTAGTAAGTCATGTTTGTTTTCACTTGGCAGTGACCAGATACCCGCTATATAAGGAACTAGTCAGACAGGCAATTCACTGTATAATAGCCTCCATGTTTGCAGCCTATTTAAACAAAGACAGCCATTATCAACATGACCTATGAAAAGCTCTGCTCATACATGATAACAAACCTGCAAAAGCCTTGCTCCATGGAGACTGGTATGGAGCAAAATCTCCCACATCACCCAATGGTCCAAAACATTAGAAGCATATTGTACTAGACAATTGGTAAAACTATTTTTAGAGGAAAGCCTGTTCCAACTTAATGTTTATATTACAAGGAAAACCCTCTAGTCATGATTCAACAAGTGCAAAAGTTGTAACCTACCACCAAGACTGGAGACCTAACCAAGATTAGACCACTATCCAAGTTTTGTCAAAGTAAATATTATAGAAAATCCAACATGTGATTCTTGTACCCCTGGCTTGTGTTCCCCTGTGAATTCCTGTGACCCTGAGTGCCATGTGGATTCAGGGGATGGAATGTCGAGACCATGTAAATAAGAAATAAGAATAGGGCAAGGCTGAATGTTAGAGTGAGGAGGCGTGAGCTCATGTCAGCAGTGTGTCATAGAAAAGGGTTGAATGTGCAGCCAGCTCACGTCAGCTCTCTATGTAGCAGATAAGCATGAAGTACTATGTAATGGCATCATGCTAGAGTTTCATTGGCTAGAGTGTGGCTGCCTCCTGAGGCTTGCAGTGAGCAGACAGAAGTCTTGATGCTGTGACAGTAAAGACCATTGTGCTGTCTTGTTCTGCAGCCCGAGAACCACTAAAAGCGCTGCCCTGGCTGCATAGAGATAGAGGATGCAGAGGAAAGGATCACACGATGGACTGATTTCAAGCCTTGCTTTTGAGACTATGTCATCTGCTTCTGAGTCAGGTACTGCATGTGTGCTTGTCATTGTGGTGAATAAACCTTGAGATCGAATGGTATTTAAGAGCATATTTTGCTCTTACAAAAAATATGAGTTCAGTTTTTAACGATTCTTTTGAATGTCACTCACAACTGCCTGAAATCTTATGATGCCCCTGGCCTCTGTGGGTACCTGTGTTCATACATAAATATTCAAAACATACAATATACATAATTGAAATAGTAAAATAATTATTTAAAAACTCAAATTTTAAGCAAGCTTGGTAACTGTCGATTAAATGGATGGCATTTGGCTCACAAAATACCTTCCAACATTAATAGTATCACCATTTAAAGCAACATTCCAATGTAATCAAATCAAGAACACAAGTGGGCAGTGGTGGTGCACACCTTTAATCCCAGCACTTAGGAGGCAGAGGCAGGCAGATTTCTGAGTTCAAAGCCAGCCTGGTCTACAAATTGAATTCCGGGACAGTTAGGGCTGTTCAGAGAAACCCTGTCTCAAACACAAACAAACAAAAAGAACAAACAGACAAACAAAAAGAACACAAACCTGTCATCTCTAACCTATGAGGACAGGATATATTACCCAGTGTGATGACTTCCAGCCTTCTGAAATCAATGCGTCTACTCTTTTCCCTAGAGGAGCTGAAAGTTTTCTAGGTATAGAACATTATCTGCAACAAGTGTTTAGACATTCATTCACAGTTGTGAAGACAACAGCAGGTCTATACAAAGATTGTTTATATGTAGCTCATAGAAAAAGAGGATGCAACTAGAGACACAGCTCTGGGAGGTACTGGTTAGTTGATATTGTTCCCTTTATAGGGTTGCAGACCCCTTTAGCTCCTTCAGTACTTTCTCTAGCTCCTTCATTAGGGGCCCTGTGTTCCATCCAATAGATCACTGTGAGCATCCACTTCTGTATTTGCCAGGCACTGGCATAGACTCACAAGAAAGAAATATGTCAGGGTCCTGTCAGCAAAATCTTGCTGGCATATGCAATAGTGTCTGCGTTTGGTGGTTGTTTATGGGATAGAACCCTGGGTGGGGCAGTCTCTGGATGGTCTTTTCTTCTGTCTCAGCTCCGAACTTTGTCTGTAACTCCTTCCATGGGTATTTTGTTCCCCATTCTAAGAAGAAATGAAGTATCCACACTTTGGTCTTCCTTCTTCTTGAGTTTCATGTGTTTTGCAAGTTGTATCTTGGGTATTCTAAGTTTCTGGGCT
>NC_034601.1:75698739-75700227 GCF_900095145.1 Mus pahari
AAATGACAGTTTGCTGGCATGAACAAGTTGAAAATCTCCTCCCCACTTAAAAAAAGGTCATTTCCTAAAAAGCTTTCCATTTGGGGAGCCACACATATTGTGTTTTACTCTCACGGATTCTCTACCTCTAAACATCTAAATTACATCAGCTATAATCTGATTGCTCTGAATCGAATGTGACAGCACCAAATATCATGCTTCATCGTTGGAGCTTATATCGCTACCGTGAAAAATACATAGACCATAATAATTGTTTCTCTGGACTCAGTAACTCTCCTCTAACAGTTCTTTGGGGATTAGTCACCCAATATAGAAGTATTTCATTTTATTTTGAATGCCTATTCCAACTTTGTAGAAGTTCATTGACTTGGACAGACTTTGGGTCTAGCTGATTTCAGTGTGTGATTTTTTTTTTTTTTATTTGCGAGCACTTTTAGTAATAAAGTTTAGAAAGTTTTAAAAAAGAAAGTAATACTCAAATTTTTAAAGTCCAACACAGTTCATATTGTGTTTGTCTCATAATGCTTTGTCAGGGCTTTGTTTAACTTTTTTGAGTATGTATCGATTTTTTGTTTTGTTTTTAAAGGTTTATTTTATTTATATGAGTGTGTTGTCTTCTGACATACTAGAAGAGGGCATCAGATCCCACAATAGATGGTTGAGAGCCTTCATATGGTTGTAGGATTGAACCCAGGACCTCTGGAATAGCAGTCATCACTGTTCTTAACCACTGACTGCTCCAGCCCCGTCTCTCCAGCCCCGTCTCTCCAGCCCCAGTATAGATTGTTTTTTATGTTTTGTGTTTTATGGGATTTCTATGTGAGTGATCATGTGAGTCTCAGCATCTACGTGTGTTACTTGACCTTTTCTTTGGCTCTTTTTCTTCAACTTATTTTATCCTGATCTGGTGTTTTGGGTTTTTGTTTTATGAAATTTTATTTTGTTGTCATTTTTAGATGCATTTCATATCTCATGAAAAGACAGGGAAAGAGTGTGGACTTGGGTAATGTGGAAGCAGTAAGGGTTGGGGAGAGGCTAGAGGATGGGAAACCATAATCAGAATATATTGTACTAAAACATCTCTTTTCAGTTTTAGAAATTACAACAAGATAAGTATTTTATTTTAAAAGTCGCCAGAAAAATACACCTCAACTTAAACAATGGGCCTTAAATCCTGTGGCTGTTAACTTACAGAGAACGCACACAAAATAGGAACTGGGTAACTGAACTAATGCTGTGTCAGGATAGAAGCTATCTTTGGGAAGACTGAATATCAGAACGATATTTGACAAGGTCATGTGAGTTTATTTGGAAAATGTATTTTACTTTTACAGATTTACAGTGCTAAGGACCGAGTCCAGGGTTTCAACATTAGTCAAGTAACTATCTGTCTTAGTCAGGGTTTCTATTCCTACACAGCATCATGACCAAGAAGCAAGTTGGGGAGAAAAGGGTTTATTCGGCTTACATTTCCATATTGCTGTTGAT
>NC_034601.1:75700397-75712651 GCF_900095145.1 Mus pahari
CCCTGGCTTGCTCAGCCTGCTCTCTTATAGAACCAAGACTACCAGCCCAGAGATGGCACCACCCACAAGGGGCCCTCCCCCCTTGATCACTAATTGATAAAATGCCTTACACCTGGATCTCATGGAGGCATTTCCCCAACTAAAGCTCCTTTTTCTGTGGTTACTCCAGCTGTGTCAAGTTGACACAAAACTAACCAGTACACTATCATTGAACTAGATTCCCAGCTCACCTATATATATTTTATATGTAAGTAGCAGTTATCTGACCCTTATTTTCATAATACCCTTTTGATTTTCAAGTATTTCCTTTGTATAATTTTGAAGTTTCCTCTCTTATACATCGGAGATAATCCAAGACTTCAACCAGATACCTAAAATCAAAATACCAAACTTCTCATCCATGTTTGAAACACACTTGAATGTGCTTTTCTACCTAAATATAAAGAGTATTTATCATACACTCGGGTTGCTAACTTATATACTATTTTATTTTTTTCCATTTTTTTATTTATTATTATTTTCTTTATTTACATTTCAAATGCTATCCTGAAAGTTCCCTATACCCCACCCCTGCCCCTGCTCCCCTAACCACCCACTCCCACTACTTGGCCCTGGCCTTCCCCTGTGCTGGGTCACATAAAGTTTACAAGACCAAGGGGCCTCTCTTCCCAATGATTGCTGATTAGGCCATCTTCTGCTACATACGCAGCTAGAGACTCTAGCTCAGGGGGTACTGTTTAGTTCATATTGTTGTTGCACCTACAGGGTTGCAGCCCCTTACAACTCCTTGGGTACTTTCTCTAGCTCCTCCATTGGGGGCCCTGTGTTCCATCCAATAGCTGGCTGTGAGCATCGACTTCTGTTATACACTATTTTAAAGGTCTCTTTTATTTTCATGTGTATGTTTCACTGTGAGCATGTGCATGTGGATGCCCAAAGCAAGCCAGCAAAGGAATTCAGATCCCCTGAAACTTGTGTTACTGGCAGTTGTGAACTACCTGACAAGGGCACCAGGGTATCCTCTCTGAAAGCCACAAGCTATCTTAACTGCTGAGACATCTTTCAAATACTAGCTTACATGGTTTACATGAGTTATGACAGCAAAACATAACATCATTTTTCCTTTATTTTCAACTTCAGAGATAGAACATTTGTTGTATCATAGACCCCAGTAATCACAAAAGACATTTTTTGTCTCCTTATTACATTTAAATCTTTCATCTTTTCCATTTAAACTATTTTGCTTCTTCTCTTCAGAATATCTACATTACAGATTTTGCATTTTGGGGTCTGTCTTGGGCAGAGTTACTATTGCTATGATTAAAACCTCATGAGTCTCTGTGTGTGTGTTGGGAGATTGGAGGGGTGCTTAACTGATTTCCTCTCTGTGACTTACTCAGCTGGCCTTCGTATACTATCCAGGACTATACTATACCATATATCCAGGACTTCATATACTATACCAGCCCAGGGATGGCCCCACCCACATTAGCTAAGCCCTCCAGCAAGGCCTTTTCTGAAGAAAACGAGAATTATTTGAACAAAACATTGCAATCCCATGACAGTCAACCTGGTAACCAAGATAACTAATATATAACTAACAGGAATATAAGAAACACAGCTAGGACGTACTAGACAAAGGTTTTTCTAGTTTATTTCTCTGTTGCTATGATAAAACATTGGCCAAAACAAATTGGGGAGGAAAGTGTTTCTTTTGCCTACAGATTGCTAATAGTCCATACTGAGAGAAACCAAGGCAGAAACTAAGAGACAGGAAATGAAGCTGAGACAGTGGAGGAATGCTAATTACTAGCTTGTTCAATGAATATGTTCAACTACATTTCTTATACAACTCAAACCTAACCGCCAAGGAATGTTACCACCCACAGATGTTTGGGCCCTCCTCTATTAATCATCAATTAAGAAAATACCTCACAGATGTGTCCACAGGACAATCATATTTGTAAAATTCTTTAGTTGAACTTCCTTTTTCTTCTCAAGTGTGTCAAGTTGGTAAACAGGATTGCCAATCATGGAGGTAACACACACCCACAGTGTGGCACACACTTTGAATTCTTCATTTTTTAAATTTTCATTGAATATTTTCATACTACATTTGACCCTTAGTAACTAATGCTGTGGAAAATTAAATTACAGACTCGGAGAACTATTTGATTTCACAATAAATTTCCTTTTAAAGGAGTCAAGACCAGTGACTAATGAAGCCAAGAAAATTATATTTCCTGACATGACTTTGATCACTCGATATTATTGATAACTCTGACTTTTACTTTCAAAAATATCCAAGTTTGCATAAAATATTATGCCATATGCAACACTCACTGCACTATCACGTTTTAAAACTAGAATGAGCATAGAAGTCAGAAAATGGCTTCCACAACGACATCCAAAGATTATTTTGAGTTACCTACTAAAGTTTCCGGTTTCTGTGTAATAAGGAAGATTGCCAGTTACCATAGTAACCAAGGATGCCTTTTGGCTTCTAAGGTGAGAGACAGAACATCATCAGGAAGGCAAAGTTTCAACAATTAAAATCTAAGATCCATGTCGTTAACTGAATAATCTTAGAGCACCTTCTTGATAAAAGGTAGATTTCATTACTAACAGCAAGAGTTCTTAGCTTACATACCAGTTTCTTCTGCATCATGCAAAATAGTAAATAATGCAAAACAAAGTCGGAAAAAGCACTTCAGGAAGCCTGAGAGCTCCTTTGGTTCCCAGAACCCACAGGTGGTGTATTCATTACTTTTCTATTGTTGTATCCAAGGCAATTTATCAAAAGGGTTTATTTTAAACCTATGGTTACAGAAGGACAGGAGTCCAACACCAAATACTGAAGAAATATGACAACAGGTAGGGAGACAATGCAGCAAGAACCACTGATAGCCCACATCTCAAACAGCCAGCAGGAAGCAGAGAGAGCAAATTTAGTCTTTAAACTCTCAAAAGGTGCTTCCTTGGGATGGAGAGATGGCTCAGCAGTTAAGAACACTGGCTGTTCTTCCAGAGGACAAGGATTCAATTCTTAACATCCACATGGTGGATCAAAACTATCTGTAAGTCCAACTCTATGAAATCTGATTCCCTCTTCTGGCTTCTGGTGGGCACTAGACACATACATGGTGCACAAACACACATGCAGGTAAAACAACCCTACCCATAAAATAATAAAAGAATACTATCCAAACTGGGCCACAATGTGGGAATCATGTATTCAAATGTCTGGGATATGGGACATCTAACTCAAACTAACTCCTATGAGTTGTCTTCTACTCATACATGTCCACCTCATACCTACTGTGGCATGTACATGACCATGCACACAAAGTAAATAAATATAAAATAGATAAATTTTATACCCACTTTAATTTTATATATATATATATATATATATATTATATGTATAAAATTCTATATCACCCACTTTAATTTATATATATACATATATATATAATCAGATATATATATATATATATATATAACTTTTAGCCTATATAATGTATATAATTTTCCGAGTATTTATGTGCTAGACAACCAATTGGTACACCAATTGGTTTTCCTCAAGGAAAACCGTTTCTCCTGTTCTCAGCATTCCTTAGATGGATGAGCCCATTCTCATCTAAATCCAGCTGAGCTATCCACACTTTCAGTTCACCTATGACTGCAAGGACTATGCTTGCTGGGAGGGACTATGCTTGCTGCAATGACATTCCATAGCACTTTTCCCCATCTTCTGGTTTTGCTTTGTTTTTTTAATTATTTTTTATTAATTTAGTTTTTTACACTCCATATTTTATCCCCCCTGTCCACCCTCTGACTGTTCTACATCCTATACCCCCTTATCTCCATGTGGATGTCCCCACCCCTCACCCCACCTGACTTCTAAGCTCCCTGTGGCCTCTAGTCTCTTGAGGGTTAGATGCATCATCTCTGATAGCCAGAAGCTGGAAACAATCGAGATGACCCATGTCAAAAGAATGGATACAGAAAATGTGGTTCATTTACACAATGGAATACTACTTGGCTATTAAGAATGAGGACGTCCTGAGTTTTGCAGGCAAATAGATGGAAGTAGAAAATATCATCCTGAGTGTGGTAACCCAGAACCAAAAGGACATGCATGGTTCTGGTGTTCTTTTCACCCCTTTTTCTACAGTGTGCCCCGAACGTTGGAGGAAATGTTATAAATGCATTGTTTAGAACTGAGCACTCATTTGTCACTTATTCTCTGCTACCTATACAACCCTAATTTGCCACAGTCACCACCAGTCATTGGGAATAAAGTTTCTTTGAATAAAACTGAAACCAGTGTTTTTCTATGTTATAATCACAAATATTTAGAAGGCAGCTTAACATCATATCAGTTAAGCAACCGTATTCAGTCCCCCAATAGGGCCTGTGATGTTAACCACCAAAGGTTTTTTTGACAAGGTTTATGGGACCTGGTATAAATTTCCCCCCTTGGAACTCTTCACAAATCCTATCAAGAACAATTGCTTGCTTCTGTAACAGTGGTGACAGTATTTTACATGTGAGACAGAAGAGGGATAGCACACTGATATCATAAATAACATGATTCACAGCTGGGTGTAAAAGCATTTTCCAGCCCAGTAGCTCACATTAGAACCTTCTAGAACTTTCTAACACTTGGGAAGCTAGCCAGTATGGAAGAAGTTTTCGTTGCAGATGGGGCAAGGATTTTTAAGATGATGAAGACATGGTTTGTGTTGTATTCAGGAAATGGATCTTCTAGTTCTTGAGAGAAACTAAGAGAAATGGTTAGGTTGGGGGTTGGCTTGTTTTCTGAGGCACTGTGGCCTTTTTGACCAGCAGCTCATCTCCCCCCAGGTAGCAAGGTATTGCTTAATGAAGTCCTAGCTTCTGGGAAGATACATTTCTAGACTTATATGGTATCTCCTTTCAAACTCTTCTTTTAATGAACCAGATTTTTTCATTCTTTTATTTCTTTTCTTCCAGTTCCATTTAACTTTCAAGCTAGAAATGTGTTTTCTTTACCCACTGCACATTTCCAGAGCGCTCGGCTTTTATTAATAGGTCATAGAGAATCCAATTTGGCATCTGAAAGCAGGGAATTGTCTCTAAGCCCAGTGCAATAAGTAATCCGAGGACAAATCACTTTCAAATTCAGATTAAAGGCATAAAGTCTCACCTCTTTCAACCTTTCTGTGTTCCCTCCAGGTTCTGTCCCCTACTAGACTGCCAAGTTCAGTTATGCTTCCCAGAATACATGACACAACATCTGTGGTGACTTCCACTGAGATTTATTTCCCAGATTTTCATTAAAATAATAACTGAATTGACTCAGTAAAATGCTGCTTACCACGATACGGCCCTTTGGAGGTTTGCAAATTTGCATTTAATACTCTTTAATGTCATTACAGCATTAATAATCTATGCCTAAAGAGCAATAAAATATTTCACACTTTCTATTTATGGCGATAGCTGCATAACCCTCCGTTTTAATGAGACTCGGCATAATGGAATCTTTGACTCAGTCTGAATGCGTCTAAGGCTGTTTGTAAACAGTTGTCCATCTCTGTATTCTCTGTATTCTCTTTCTCTGAAAAATAGTGCAGATACATTGTCCCAGCAGAAGAGATGGCATGGCCCTTCTGAAGTTCCTTAATAACCTTTGAGTTGCTCAAATTTCTAACTGCCATTGGAATTGAGACTGAAGAGGGTCAAAAGCAATAGAGTAAAGGCTACTTTACCTCCAATTTTAAAATCCATAGCAAATCAAGACCCATTATGTAGATCCAAGGCCTGTAGTCACATGCCTGGATGAACTGCTGAATGAAGGAAAGGTGTGTTAGGAAGGTTGCTCCTCCTCCGCATCTTCCTTCTTCCCTTTCCTTCTCCCTTCCTTTCCCTCCTCCCCTTCTCTCCCTTCTCTTTTCTCTCCTATCTTTTCCTCATTTTATATATTTAGATGAGAACCAAAAGAATAAGAGACAACATGAATTATTTTTTAAGATATGGTTCTCATATAGCTACAAAAAGTAAACAACAGTCTGAGAACATTGAAACATCAGCTGGGAAGTTAGAGAATAAGATGATAAATATGTGACAAACAAGTAGAAAAAGAGGACCCTGGGATTCACAGAGGAGGGCTGGTTTCGCATTTTGTGTTGCTTTGTTTTGTTTTGTTTTTGTTTCTTCATTCCCTGGTTGACAACCAAAACTCACCGTAAGTAAAAGCATTTGTCTTTTCTGCCAGTTTCTGTAAAACAGGCATCGATGGGGTCCAGGCTGGCCTCAAATCAATACATAGACAAGGTTAGCCTTCACTTCCTGATCCTTTTGCCTCCATCAACCAAACACTGGACTTGAAAACTTGATCTACTCTCAGTGACTATTAAGAGGGCTTTGTTGTTATTGTTGTTGTTGTTTACTGTTCTGGCTTATTTACTTATTTACTCTTGTTGAGATTTACTTTGTTCTGGGTGTTGTTAGTAGAGGGAAGTCATGTCTTTTGGAAACAGAACATTCTTTTCCTGAAAGCAGAGCAAGGTTCCATACTGCTGAGCCTGCCACTGGCTTCAATGACTTGCCCTCCATCAAGCTGCTACACTTGAAATGAGAGAATATTCTTTAAGATACTTACCTTTGTCTGATAATGCTAAAAACCTTTTTGTAAGACACGGGAGTGTTGTGCACCTAAAGAGATCAGAAACCAGTGCTATGACAACATGGTGGGGCTTCAGTGCTGGTTGGTGTGTCACGCTGCTCCAAATAAAAAAATAAAAATAAAATAAAATAAAAAACACCAAAAAGAATGCCTCCTTTTATTGCTGAAATGTTATTGAGGTCCATGATAATGCTCTTCACATACCTGTAAGTTTGCAGCCTGGAATGAGCTTTAAAATCTCTTCCATTGTAGGAAAACTGTTAGAAAAATACAGGCCAAGGGGGCTTGTTGAAAGAGAACACTTTCTGGAAATTCTGAATCATCCTTTTTTTTTTATCAAAAACAGACTATTCTGCTACCATCAATCCTAATAGACTGTACCGGATGATGTGGAGAACTTTGACACAGTATTCACAGAGGAAACAATTGTTGACTGTTCGTGTCTTCTATTCTGTGGTACTCACCTGGGTCCTGAAAGCAGGTGATGTGTTTCATGGATTTTATTATGCTCTTTGTTCAAAAGAACTCTATTTGACAACAGATTACTGTCCAGAAACCATAGAGCAAATCCAAGCCAACGGATGAAACCAAAGCTTCCATTTGTGAAAACATATTCAAGTGTTTTGTATCAATGGCTAATTTCCTATTAGAATGTTAAAAACTAATTTTTTTGCTAAATGTGAAATATAAGCATTTAAAAGAGCTAAGCCTTGAATTGAAATTTGCAGTCTTGTATATTAAAAGTTATTGTTCTTGGGCTGGAGAGATGGATCAGCGGGTAAGAACACGGACTGCTCTTCCAAAGGTCCTGCGTTCAAATCCCAGCAACCACATGATGGCTTATAACCACCCGCAATTAGATTTGATGCCCTCTTCTGGTGCATCTGAAGCCGACCGCTACAGTGTACCTATATATAATAATAAATAAATCTTTGAAAAAAAAGTTATTGTTCTTAGCATTAGCCTAGGCTAAAGAAAGTGTTTTACTGTTTACTACAGTTTCCCTAAAACAACACACCTAAGATAGACTGCTTTTAACAATCTATCATTACACTACTACCTTTATGGATCCACTGTGACCTTTATCAACTACACAACTAGTTCATTGGGTATTTAAGAAGAAGCCATGATTTTCCAAGCTACTGTTTAAAATAATTAGATCTTGGTAAGATTAAAATGTAAACATATAGTCAGCACACTTGTTGAAGCTCTTTGAAATGCTCTGTTTCACATTTAGTTGAAAATACATTTTTAGTTTTCAATATTAGCCACGGATACAAAACATTTTAATATATTGTCACTGATAAGAGCTTTGCTTTCATCCATATAGTTAACACCAAATTCTGCAGATAGAGTAAGAAATCACAAACATAAATCACTTGCTTTTGAAACAGCTTTTGAATCGTATGCATTGTTTTCTCTCTGGAGGAGAAGAAAAAATTAAACAGTTAAAAATATTAAAAATTCTCATATATCTGAAATGCGATAAAGAATTTAGAGAAAATTTTCAAGGTGTACCAACCAAAATGCTTCTGTGGAATATATATAAATTAAAAATCGATTCTGTTTGTGTTGCTTTTTGCTTTTTGCAATATTTGATGCCCTGTTAATTCAGTAGAAATCTGTTTGGTGAGTAATTATGTAGCTATTTTAAAATTATCTTCCTAAGATATTTGAAGTGAAATAAAGAAGAAGAAAATGGAGCCTTCTCAAAGATTAACCTAATTACATATAAGAACAAGACAGAAAATAATAGGGAAAAAAAATGAACACAAGCTCCCAAGAAGTTTCAAGTGATCTCTCACAGAAATAAAAGATTCTTGGCCTACAAAGAAGGATTGAGACCGGGAGCATGAGAAGAAAAGGGGAGTGAGGAGAATGATCTGGACAAAACCCAGCAGGGCTAAGGATGAAAGTATAAGCAACAAAAATATTAGATATTAGTAGGCTTGGAAGTCATCGAATCTTGTCTCTTCGCCCATAATCATTGTCTTGTTAAACCGACACCCAAACCTGCATGAATCAGGAGCAAATGAGACCTAAATTTAACCTCAGTCCTTGGAAACACAGCATTCTGAGCTCTGAAAACTGTATTAGATAAGAATCTAAATCCTATGAGATTACTCTTTATGGGATGCTCTGATAAAAACAAGGAAGGACTCCTCTAGGGCCAAACCCAATGCCACTTGTCATTTCACCTGCACAGAAAAACATCCTCCAGAAAAACCTATCTGTTGTAGAGACATTAGAAATCAAATAAAACCACGTAAAATATAAATCTGCATAATAAACTCTTTGACCATCACCAAAAACAACACACTGAAGCAGGTCTGTTGAGAAACATAAAAAATAAAAAGTGGTAACAAAATAAACTATTCCACAGGCTGAGCCAAGTTAAAGTCCCTTCACCAATTTACCAATTTTTATTTATTTTTATTTTTTTATTTATTTTTTATTTTATTTATTTATTTATTTTGGTTTTTTGAGACAGAGTTTCTCTGTATAGCTCTGGCTGTCCTAGAACTCACTTAGTAGACCAGACTGGCCTCAAACTCAGAAATCAGCCTGCCTCTGCCTCCCAAGTGCTGGGATTAAAGGCATGTGCCACCATGCCTGGCTCCAATTCTTATTTCTAGCAAATAAGATTTGCCCGTGATTACAACTACCTCTGATCTTTGTAGCAAAATCTTTCTGATTAACACAGTCACTAAAACACAAGATAATTTCTAACTGTGGTCAAAATATGAGTGTAGCTGACTATGCAAAACATAACAGTGATAATCACTCCTGCTTTGTTTTCTAAGGCAGAATCCTTATGTTTCAACAAAGCACTTGCAAAATTCAGCAGATCAAGCAATCCTCCTATTTGGAGAGACTGTTAGGAGTGTGTGTGTGTGTGTGTGTGTGTGTGTGTGTGCATGTGTGTGTGTGTATGTTTATGTGTGTATGTGCAGTGTGTGCTTGTGTGTGTGTGCATGTGTGTATGTGCATGTGTGTGTTTGTGTGTCTGCATGTGTGTATGTGCATGTATGTGCATGTGTGTCTGCATGCGTGTGCGTGCATGTGTGTGCATGTGTGTGTGCATGTGTGTGTGCATGTATGTGCATGTGTGTGCATGTGTGCATGTATGCGCATGTGTGTGCATGTGTATATGTGTGTATGCATGTGTGTGTGCATGTGTGCATGTGTGTGCATGGATATGTGTGTGTGTATACGTGTGTGTGTGTGTGTGTATGTGTGTGTGTGTGTGTGTGTGTGTGTGTGTGTGTGTGTGTGTGTGAATGCCAAGGAGCTCTCTCACAGGTTTAAATGCCAGTGAGTTCTTTACATTTCCAAAGAAATTTGTTAACAGCACTGATTCCTACATATTAATCTTAAGAGTACCTGGTAATCAAAATATGTTGGCTCTCCAAAATAATTATGTTAAATTTTATCAGCCTTACCAATGACGTTGTATTATAGAAGATAATAAAGTCCTATTCATCCACATCTTTAGACTTTTCAAGGTTATTTTTATTTCAAATTTAATGGCCTATATACTGCATTCATTAGTGACCCATTACTCTGGTAGATGGCAATTTTTTTATGATCTGTTTGATTTTTTTATAAAAGAAAAAAAAGAAAGAAAAGTCAGTAAAAAAAGAAAGCCCATATGAAAAGTTAACCAGGTTAGGTCGAACTTATTAAAATGTTCCCTCATAGTAGATAAAGTCCTACATGCCTTAATTGTTCCTTTCTCAGAGAAATATGCTTAATATTAGTCATCAATAGTGTATATAATATATAATATTGTTTCCTCATCTCAGTTATGAAAACATCAGGAACTCAACAACATGCTTAATTATGCTTAGTATTTTCTCCAAAATGAAAACAAAAGAGTTTAAGGGGTTCTCGTGAAGAATAAGACAGTTAAATAAAATACACTAAATAGACCTCACACAACTGTCTACATCATACACTGTGGCTCTGCCCTTATTCTAATATGGGCATACAAGGTTCAATAACCAGAATCTATATGATAGCTCACAACTGTATGAGCTCCAACCCCAGGGTATACAACACTCTCTTCTGGCATTCAGAAGCACCAGGCACATATGTGGCCCATAGACATACATGAAGGCAAAATATATGTGTAAAATAAGTAACTTTTAAAACTTTTATTTATTTACATTTCAAATGTTATCCCCTTTCCCGGTTTCCCCTCTGCAAACCCCTAACCCATGCCCCCTTACCCTGCTTCTCCGAGGGTGCTCCCCAACCAACCGACCCACTCCCACCTCACCACCCTAGCATTCCCCTATACTGGGGTATCAAGCCTTCACAGGACAAGAACCTTGCCTCCCATTGATGCCAGATAAGGTCCCTTTAGCTCCTTCAGTACTTCATCTAAGTCCTACATTAGGGTCCCTGTACTCAGTCTGATGGTTGGCTGTGAGCCTCCACATCTGTATTGGTCAGGATCTGACAGGGCCTCTAAGAAGACATCTGTATCAGGCTCCTGTCAGCAAGCATTTTTTGGCATCAGCAATAGTATCTGGGTTTAGAATCTGCATGTGGGATGGATTCCCAGGTAGGGCTGTCTCTGGACGGCCTTTCCTTCAGTCTCTGCTCCACTCTTTGTCCCCTTATTTCCTTGAAGATGGGTGGGTGGCCCCATCCCTCAACCGGCGGTGGGTGGGGGCAAGCCTAACCTCTGGATATGGTATCTACAGGTTCCCCCTCCCCTTTGTGGGGTATTTCAGCTAATACCATGCCCGTGCTATCCTGGGAGGCTCTTGCTTTCCTTGCTTTCTGGTAGCTACCACCCAGTTCCCCATCCCACAATGCTACACACCTCTGTTCACTTTCCTGGCCATCTGTACATCTCCTTCATCTACTCCCATACCTTATTCTTCCGCTCTCCCCTCCCCCCCATCTCTTCCTCCCAAGTCCTTCCTACCCTCTATTTCCCTTGATTATTTTGGTCCCCCTTCTAAATAGAACCGAAGCATCCACTCTCTGGTCTTCTTGCTTCTTGAGCTTCATGTGGCCCATGAGCTGTGTCATAGGTATTCCATGTTCTTTGCCTATTATCTACTTCTCAATGAGTACATACCATGTGTGGTCTTTTGTGACTGAGTTACTTCACTCAGGATATTTTCTAGATCCATCCATTTGCCTAAAAATTTCATGAAGTCATTGTTTTTGATAACTGAGTAGTAGTACTCCATTGTGTAAATGTACCACATCTTCTGTATCCATTCCTCTATTGAGGGGCATCTAGGTTAGTTCCAGCCTCTGGCTATTATAAATATTCTTGCTATGTATATATTGGAGCATTTATCCTTATTACTTATTAGAGCATCTTCTGGGTAAATGCCCAGGAGTGGTATAGCTGGCTCCTCAGGTAGTACTATGTCCAATTTTCTGGCCAGACTTATTTCCAGAGTGGTTGTATCAGCTTGCAATCCCACCAGCAATGGAAGAATGTTCCTCTTTCTCCACATACTCAGCAGCATTTGCTGTCACGTGAGGTTTGGATCTTAGCCATTCTGACTTAGCCATTATATATATATAAATATATATATATATATATATATATATA
>NC_034601.1:75712694-75714399 GCF_900095145.1 Mus pahari
ATATATATATATATATATATATATATATATATATATATATATTACAATTATAGCTGTCCCCAAACACACCAGAAGAGGGTGTCAGATCCCATTACAGATGGTTGTGAGCCATCATGTGGTTGCTGGGAATTGAACTCAAGTCCTCTGGAAGAGCAGTCAGTTCTCTTAACCACTAAGGCATCTCTCCAACCCCTGTTCCAGAATTTTTAGTAGGGTTATTTGGTTTTCTGGAGTCTAACTTCCTGAGTTCTTTGTATATATTGGATATTATCCCTCTATCAGATGTAGGATTGGTAAAGATCTTTTCCCAATCTTATATAATGACTCTTTTGGAAAAAAAAGAAAAGAGGAAACACTTATTCAAAAGATAGTATGAAATTAGAGTGGTCAAAATATGAATAACAAAGTAAAATATGATCAAGTATGAGTAAATCCAAACCATGATGTATTCTGAATCAGGATTAGCAGGATTGCAGCATCCTTGATATCTACAAATTATAGAAGAAAACCCTTTTAAAAGAAATTCCAAGCAATGAGTTGAAAAATTTATACTATACAAAACATATATTCTCGTCTGCAAGCTTTTATCAACCATGTTAGAACTACAGGAGTGTCTGGAAACTTTAAAGTCTTTATTTCAAGTTCTGGTGTTTATTTCTTTATTTCAGCTTGGTGCTAAGAGTTATGTATTTCATAACTATTATAGTAATACCCATTCTAACAAGACTTACTAAAAGGAGAATAGAAGTAAGCAACGTTAAAATGAGCCATCCCAAAGCTGTAGACATAGGGAAATCTTTCCTGTCCATGGGATTATTGTAGAATTACGCATATTTCCTATTAGCTCCCCCTGCTATTGTGTTTATTTTCCTATCAGAGTCTTTACTTGGAATTTGTTACATTCATTGACACAAAAGCAGTTTTAATGATTAGTCAAAAGTTTATCAGTAGCCAATTGCTGCAAGGGAATAGAAAGGTAATCAGATCATTTCACTTTCCTTGATACTAGTTAAAGCAGACATAGAGTCTCTTACTCCAATCTTCTTTTTTTTATCAGTAATAAGAGTTTTAACCATACTTATATAAATTCAAAATACTATTAAAACTTTGATAAGAATTCTTCAGGTATACAATGTGCTTTGATATTTGCCTATTAATTGATTTAAATAATTTGATGAAATAATATTTCATTGAAAAATAGAAATACAAATGTTACAGAGTGGAGAGAGTGAGGAGGCTGCATCTAGCTCCTGCTCTCACAGCCATTGCAATACATTGAGCTCCACAAAGACAGCGCTGGGGCAAGCGAAACCCGGACGGGCACTGGGTGACACTGTGCCTCACTGAGGAAAATCAAGTAAACGTGGGCAAAGGAGATCCTAAGAAGCCGAGAGACAAAATTTCCTCATATGCATTCTTTGTGCAAATCTGCCAGGAGAAGCACAAGAAGAAGCACCTGGATGCTTCTGTCAACTTCTCAGAGTTCTCCAAGAAGTTCTCAGAGAGGTAAAGACTACGTCTGCTAAAGAAAAGGGGAAATCTGAAGATATGGCAAAGGCTGACAAGGCTCGTTATGAAAGAGAAATGAAAACCTACATCCCCTCAAAGGGAAGACCAAAAAGAAGTTCAAGGACCTCAATGCACCCAAGAGGCCCCCTTTGCTCTTCTTCTTGTTCTGTTCTGAGTACTGACCCAAAGTCAAAGG
>NC_034601.1:75715026-75727598 GCF_900095145.1 Mus pahari
TCCTTTTCATAGGTCTGGAAGTTTTCTTCTCGAGGNGAAGCCAGTCTTTTGCTTTTGCCCATTTTGGGTCACATGGATTATTACAGTGTGTATCTTTCATATAGTTAGCTGGAAGAAAGCTTTTGTCCACACACCCTGCCATTGTAGTAGGGGTAACATTATGATCCATAGTTGAAGAATCTCCTAAATTGTGATCAGTTGGATAAGAGATATTATGTAACCTACTTGGCAAAGCAAGGAGTGATCAATTCTGTCACACCATGGGATTATTAGAATCAAGCAATCTGAAAGTTTGCCCTTAAAGAACTAATAGAAAAGTGTGTTCTAATCCCTACACGAGGACTCTCCTTTAACTGCCATAACTCATATACATATATACTCATATGTATATGAGTTATATTATGCAGTAATATAGTAATATAGTAATATAGTAATGGCAGTTATATTTTGCAGTTTCCCCTTCTAAAGAAGACCTGAGTATGTATCCCCAAAAGTGTGAGCTTAAAATACAAGACTGCTGTACTACTTGTTGAGCTTAGTTCCAGCGAAGGCTATCACAAGAATGCTGGCTGTATGCCTTTGCCCCTCTATCTAAATGCAGATTGCTCAGAAAATTTGACTGTTTAAAGGTATTTTTAATTAGTTGAGCCAGCTTTTAAAATTATGTCACATTTAAAATGAAAGGTATATTTTCCTATATTGTGGTTTTTCCCTTTATAAATTAGATACAAATAAAGAGAATAAACTTTGCATATTAGTACCAGTTGTTCAGTCCATTTGCTTTTTCTTTATAAAACCCAAACTCATTTATTAATCATGTTTAATCTGCTTAGTTTAGGGAACAATTTGGCCATTTTGTGGGGTTTTGTTTTTTGAGATTATGGTTCTCTTAAAGTGCCAGTGTTTTAAAATAGAGTTCTTTTAATTTTTCGCGCTTTTGTGATGGAGTGCTGTTATATCATTTTGACTTGGGCTCTTTACATTTGCACTTGTTCATGTAATTTGAGGAGGAATACTGAACATGAGTCCTAGATGATACTAATAAACTAATAATTATAGAGGTTTGAAAAATAGAAAAACATCTCTTTAAAACATATCTTTCTTTCCCTCTTTTTTTAATTATATATTTTCTTTATTTACATTTCAAATGTCATCCCCTTTCCTGGTTTCCTCTCTGAAAACCTCCGATCCCTTCTCCCCTCCCCCTGCTCACCCACCCACCCACTCCTGCTTCCCTGGCCTGGCATTCCTCTACAATGGAGCATAGAGCCTTCACATGACCAAGGGCCTCTCCTCTCACTAATGACCAACTAGGCCATTCTTTGCTACATATGCAGCTAGAGACACGAGTCTCTCCATGTGTTTTCATTGGTTGGTGGTTAATTACTACTCTTTGCCCTAAAATCATACATTATACATCCCACTGTGTGTGTGTGTGTGTGTGTGTGTGTGTGTGTGTGTGTGTGTGTGTGTTTGTGTATGTTTGCCTGAAGATTACAAAGGGTTACAGAGGCTTCCATAGAGTCCAACGAGTTTAGAGTCTAAAAACTTAGAAACTGAGAACCTCATTGAGGATGCAGAGAGCTACTGTGGGAGGAAGATAACAAAACTGTATTGTGATGGAGTTACAGCACCCATGGGAAATCAATGTAGTGAGTGCATTCAAACTTATGATATTTTTCTTACTATTTTGGGGCATTATCTCTGAAGGTTTAACAACATTAGCACAAAAAATGAGCAGATCTGTCATTAGGTGAAACCAATCATTAGTAACTGAAATCATGCTACTTTGTTATTAAACAGCCTTTCTGCTCATGGACAGATTGTTTAATATAGTTTTAAATTCCCTCCAAAAAGAACCTCATTAAGATAAAATTATTGGTCATGGAATAGAAGTAAATTAATGAAATTAAAATCATAGATGAAGTGATACTATTCCATTACACAACTTCTATTCCTTTCTTGCCGGGCCACTTATGAAATCATTAGTTGTATATAAATAGAGAAAATATATAAGTGATTTCTGAAGGCAGTATTATTCTTTTTTTTTTTTGTCTTGTGATTCTGAATTGTCTCTAGTCTACTTGAATTTTCAAATCCCTTGACTCCACAAGTAATATCACTCCACAATTAATCCTATCTGCCTACAATTGAGCAAGCTTGAGAATTCTGTCTTAGATCTATTCTATTAACAACTATACTTATTTTGATTTTCAGCTTGCAGTTGCTTCATTCAACCAATATTTATTGAGTGCAATATTTATTAAACCACTGTAGATGAGCTTGTTCCTTCAGGCTTGGCACAGCCATTGCCAGGTTGAAACCCATAGACACAAGGGTTGACCTACTGACATCTACTCATAAAGGTTGAGACGGGGGCTCACAGGATATATCATGGACTCTCCTTTATCCAAACACATAAAAACAAATTTAAAGGCTGGATAAGTAACTTAGACAGAAAAGTGCTTGCCACTGAAAAATAAGGATTTGAGTTTAACATTCAGAACCCTTTTTATTTTAAAAAGGACACATTTGGTAATACTTCTGACCACAGTGATAGATTGGTAGATACTAACAGGTCCTGGACTTACCTGGACCAGCCTAGTAAGAGAGCCCCAGGTCACAGTTAGAGACTGGCTCAAAACAAAGCTAAAGAATACCCCTAAGATTGAACTGTAACCATTAATAATAATCACAGGTGTACTTATACACAAAAAATAAACACACACACACACACACACACACACACACACACACCAAACCTTGATTAAGAGCTATATTAAAAAATTACACAAGATTCTAGACATACCTAGAATATATTTTAGTTTCAGTACATTGTCAATGCCCTTACAGCTGTGTTCATAGTGGAAACTCATTTGAAACACAGAAAATCTTCAATAACAAATAAAATAATTTTTCCATACTAAAGCTACTCAATAACAGGAAGAATCTATAATCCTCTAATTTCTTAATCAGGAAAGCCATTTCTGGATATTAAATCATAAAAATTAATACACTATCCACAGTCTGATGTTCCAATACAAAATCTGAAATATGCAAAATCCATTTAAATTTGCATGTTAATATTAAAGTTCATGTGACTAAAAGAAAAAAGAAAGAAATGCTTGTACAGAGATAAAAAATGTTCAGCAACAAAAAGGTACAACGCAAAAACAATTCTAGTCAAATCACCCATTGGTGTTCCATTAGTCCACGGGGTCTCTTCTACATAACCGAGTGCTGCTAAGATCAAATAACATTTTTTTTAAAAGTTCAGCTGAGAAATATTTTGAAAAGTTTAAAAAAAAAACTCAGGAGAAGAGGGATAGAATATTCTATGACTTGTTCAGTATCTGGACATGATCCTGAATATATTTACAATCACCTTTTCACATTGACTTTAAGAAATGTTCTCAAACATCTTGAGATCTCAGAAGAACCTTCTGAGAAAAGCTGTTTGACAAACTATTTTGTAGATGCATGCACACTCATTCCAAGGCGAAGTGACACTCGGCCATTAGGAAGCCGCATTGTTCTGAACCATGCCCTCTGTGGTAGGTTAGCACAGCATTTTTAATCCTCAGTTTTTCTTGAACTACTAAGAGCAGACATCCAGTGATCCGCAGCCAGTTAACAGGTTGTGTTATTAAGATGGAGAGCAAGTATTCCTCCAGGAATAAAATGCTATAGAGAATTGTGTGTAAATATGGCAAACTGAATGGGGAAGAATTTTTACTGTGTCACAGCAAGCAAGCAAGACATAAATTATTTCAAGTGAGAAGGAGCTCAGTCTAATTTTCATAGCCTAAATGCCAGGGCCAGGAGGCAGGAGTAGCCAGGTGGATGGGGGAGCACCCTCATAGAAGCAGGAGGAGAGGGGATGGAATAGGGGGTTTCTGGAGGGGAAACCAGCAAAGGGGATAACATTTGAAATGTAAATAAATAACATATCCAGTAAAAAAAAAGCTAAAATCCACATGTTATCTGCATGAAAATGTATTTACCTAAGTAACATTAACTACAGATGAAAAATGTTGAAAGCTATTTTATCAACTATATGGCAAGTTTTATTTTCTCATAACAGGAAACAAAAATCCCATTTCCTTTGAAGATACTACTGTTGCCTACCCATCCGGGTACTGAGTTCTCAAAAATGTTAACTACATTCCTCTTTGAACCCAATAAACTTTGAGGTTTCTACCATATACGTTAGGTTTATTAGGCATATTACATATTCAGAAACCAGTTCACCTCAAGAGGCCAAGGAGTCTATGAGAACACGGCCCCCAGAATAAACTAAGCAGGGCTCTTAGAGGTTCAGGGAGACTGATGCAGTAATCATAGTCTGTTCGGGGCTGAGCTAGGTCCTCTGCATATAAGTGATGGTTGTTTAGCATGGTGTTCTATGAGACTCTTTAAAGTGGGAGTGCAGGTGTCTGGCTTGTTGCCTGCTTTCCGACCTTTTTTCTCATATTTGGCTTCCTCATCTAGTCTTGATATAAGGGTTTGTGCTTAGTTTTATTGTAACTTTGTTATGACATGTTCAGTAGATCTAGGGAAGAGGAGTAGTGGGGGAGGTATAGGAGGAGTGTGAGAGAGGGAAGCAGGAGAGGACTAGAAGGAGTAGAGGGAGGAGGAACTGTTGTTGGGATATAATGATATATATATATATATATATATATATATATATCATTATATATACATAATCTCAGTATAACTCACAAAAGCAGGAGGTGTATTTGTAGGAACTCGTGCTGATTAACTATTTTGTTACTATCTCTCAAAATACTTTGTTGTACTCACATTTAATTTAACGACTTAAGATTGCATGTCAGAAGCCATTCCAGGAAGGGCTAAAGCTATCAGGTGGCCTTCCTAGAGGTGGCCCGCCTTTTCCCATGGATAAGGTAGGTAAGATTTATGAGACACGATCCCCAAAAGACTTTATCTCAGGACTGCTTTCGCAGCTGATAAATCTTTCCTGTCATTATTAAATTAATATAGTAACACCTGGGCATTAGCCCATCCTACTGAGCAGGTTTACTGCAGATTCACATAAAAATGAACTCTCATGAATTAATGCTGTTCAGATGAATTAGTGAATTTATAGAGTTCCTGGTGTGATGCAAATAATCTTAGGAAGAAATATTTAAGAGAAGATAGTTGTTTTGCTAGTAAGATGTAATAAAGTTAGAATCGAGAACAGAATATGCCCACTCCTCATAATAGTAGCCAAAGGCTGCATAGTAAGAAATATAATGAGCTTTCACAATTACATTAAAAAGAGAAATAGGCTTGGAACATATTTGTGTTCAAGGAAAAACATTTAGGTCAAAAGTTAAAGCCACAGGTGTGCCTTGTGATTAGGTCATGTAAAAACTGTTGCTTTGAATTTATAACAAGTTTACAAAATGAAACATTACCTTGATCATGTTATTGATTTCCTTCTGTTACTCCCCTTTTATGTAACATTGTATCTAGTATGTAATTCATTCTCACACAGAGAACTTTTTATATTAAGGATATTAAAGGCTGGAAGAAATAAAGAAAGGTGGTGAGCCATTTTCCACTTCACCCTGCGTGTACATGTCTGTGTGAGTGACATCTTTCCTTTCCTTTTTCTCTCTCATTCAAAAAGTTAATGAGCTCCCTGGCCAGTGAGATGCTTCTGACTGACTCACCACAAAAAGGAGCACTAGCAATGAATCCTCTAGGGAATTCCCCACTGCTATACAGCATATGTTAATTGCTAGAGAATTATATAGTAAGTTTATAAAGTAAATAAAAGTTAAGTTTTCCAGTGCTTAATGAAGCACAGAACAGAGAATTAAAAGGCCAGAGATCATCAATCTTTTGACCTGTGTCCAATGCTGTGTCCCATATCAACCCTTTCCAGCTGGGCAGGCCCCTGGCAATTGCAAGATGCTTTTTTAAAGAAAATTCATGCCTACCCTATGTTCTGATCACTTTTAAGTATATCTGTCATAAAGTTTTAGTTGTCTAAATATGTTACAATCACATAACATAGGATAACATGAATCTAAATGATCTGCTGATTTTGATGTGTGTATGTGATGATCAATTTGATTTTAAATAGAAGATGATACTAAAATACCTGATACACTGAGGGGCCACCAGACAGATAAAAGAGCAAATCAGGTATCTAGAAAAATCCTATTTTCTTTTATGTTAAAACTTCTCTCTGTTTGTTATGTGATAAATGTGATTTTTTTTTCATTATTAAATCTTACACTTGGACAATGGAAAACACTGGGTTCAAAGCTTCTCCAGTTTCTGGTCAAAATTGCTTTTTATTTTAGAGAAAACCTCTTTTAGTAAGTACAAAAACAAAATGAATTCAGGCAGAGAGTTGTAATACTTATAGCCAATATTTATGACGGAATTCTGTGCTGTGCCGATGCTAATAAATTTACAATTAACTCTTAAGACATTTTACTCTAGGTCTTGGGTCATCGAACAGTCGTATAGTTAGCGTGAGTAGTGAGGCTTACATTGCATGGTTGAAACAGTACATTTACATTAGGGAAGAACAGCCCTGGCTTGAAAACAGAATTTTACTATTTTGTTTTCTTCTTTTGGAGGCAAGAACCTAGATGTATAGGTGTGGTGAATTGACTGGTCTACAAAGTGAGTTCCAGGACAGCCAGGACTATACAGAGAAACCCTGTCTTGAAAAACCAAAAAAAAAAAAAGAAAGAAAGAAATTTAATTTTAAAACTAAATATTTCTCATTACTATATATATTTTTTTATTTCCTGAATTGTTTCTCAAGACTCCCCAAATCCCCAAATAAATAGTACCATTTCAACAGAGACGGTATGCATGAGGATTCAATACTGGAAGTGGTGCATACTATTATGAGGAAAAAAATGATCCAGTAATTGAATGTCTATAAACAAAAGAACAAGGAAAGCTGTGTCACTCAAGATATTATAGCAGGACCAAGAGTGTTTGAAAGCCTGTGAACCAGGAACTCCAGCAGCCTATGGCTAGAAAACATTAGCATCCCAAACTAAGAAAAGGCAGTTTGTCTTTCTGCCTTTTTGTTCTTTACAAGCTCTTAATTGACTGGACACCTCATCATATTTATGATGGCAGAATTTTATTGTGTCCACTGATTCAAATGAAATCTCATTTTTTTTCTGGAAATACCATTACAGATATACCCAGTGCTTTTACAAGATTTCTATGTATTCCTTAACCTAGCCACAATAACACATAAAACTCAACATCACACATTGCAGTGCCATTCTGCTCTCCTGGTTCCCTTTTCCAATGCTATATGGCAGAAGTGCTTTCTTGACCTTTGCTTTGGAAAATAGTGGATATAACTGCTCATATCACCAAGGACAATGGAGGCTATAAACTCTCAGGTTCATAACAGTAGGCACAGACGTACTACCTAGAGAGGTTAGGAAAGGAGAAAGGCGGGAAACACATCACAAACGAGAGAGGGAGATCAGGCACTGGAGATGGGCTGGTTACGCTTGTTACGATCCTTAGACAACTCAAAGTTCCAAAGCATAGAAATCCATAAATGGCCAGGATTTTCTCCCTCAACTGAAAGAGTAGCCCGAGCTCTATGAACTAGTAACTGTATTAAAAGTAAATTTAGGGGCCTCCAGTTGTCATTCCAGGAAGATATGATTTGACAGAGTGAAACTCAGGGAGCTATTTGCCCCCAGTACCATCTTACAACTTGTAATATTTCCTTGACCTACATGCACCATAAAACCCCTTGTTGCCATTGGCATTATTTTACTGGAGCAATATGAACATCATTCACTGAACACCTTATTTCTTGACATGCTGATCTGAGAAAAACACGTTCACTTTTATTTAAAACATTATAGAGAGAAAAACACTCTTAAAGAACAGTTATGAATTTGGTGCCACAGATAGTCCTTGATTTTGAGTTTTCACGAGAAATTGTCTTTTCCACTTTTCTTCCTTCCTGTCTTTCTTCTCTTGACTGTGAGAGATGCTCAAAACCAAAGGATTACTTGATTTAAAGTCTGTTGAAATTGGCTCAGTTTAGGAAAAGCCACCGGAAAGATAAAAGATATGTCTTTGCTTTCATACAGAAAGCCCTTTGTATCAGATATTATGTACATATTAGATTTGTTTTACTCACTGTTTTACTATATAATCTTATATAATAGCTTAGGGCCTGTTTCCAACTCCTTTTTGCTTGATGGTTTTAGTGGCTCCTTCTTCATCACCAGCAAAGAACATGATTAATTCTAAGAGTGGTTTTACTTATCAAATCAACAATAAAAAGGTATGTTCAGGAAGGCAAGCTGCCTCTTGTATTCTGTTTCCAAAATGATTATTTTAATGAATTGGTAAATATTACAAGGTTCAATAAATATGGGATTTTTACCTTATAACTTTTTTTTGAAAAGTTCAATTTAGCTGGGCATATATATATATATATATATATATATAATAATTTTCCTTTTGTTGATATCATTTTCCACCCTTTCATCTAGTAAATCATTGAATCGATAACATTCTTTACTGTTTTTAATATAACAAGCAAATGTTTGCAAAATGCTTCTACTTTTAACATATCAAGAAAAAAAAAATTTTTTCTTTTCACTCCAAGAAAATACCAAAAACAAATCCATCTGGAATCTGCTCTGCGTTCTTTCCATTACAAATGCATTTTCATTACTTCAGGGAAGAAATAAGAAATACCCAGTTGGAAATAAATAGACTCTACCTTCTTTGCTTCCAGTTAATTAAAAGGACTTGAAATTATAGAGGAAGCTAAAGAATATTAACATGTGTGGATGACAGAAAGTTGGTTTTGTAGTAGATGTGATTTTCAGTCTGAATTGAAGACCCTGACTTTCATGATTTTCTGGCTGGGAGAGATTATTATAGATAATATAATATTATCTATAATATTCTCACCCTATGCTTAACTCTAACAAGGTAAATGGCCTAGCACTCACATCTGAAGAAGCCAATCTGGACAATTTCATTGCCGTTGAGAATTATTTAGATGTGTGATTTTGTTTACTACTTAAAGAGTCATACCATGATACCCCGAGTTGAGCATACATTTGAAGTTTCTAGAATATGGCAACAAAGCTGGAAGCATGAACAAAAATTTGAGCCAGAACTCAGTGACCCAGTGACCACAGAGCCCTTGACTTTATGAATTACTACTTATATACACAAATACCCCTTAGCATTATTGTTGATAAATGTAGATTTCAATTAGTGTTATGAATTCTATACATAGATATCCATATCTGAATATAGATATGTGGATGTACTGAATAGATACATAGAATGTAGATAATACATTCCTAAATTGTCCTCTGCTTCCTAAACTACATTTAATACAGTTCTACATATGCAATACAGGAAGCTATAGAAAACAAAGACCTACTTCAGAAATTTCCTAAATATAAATACATAATTCACTTAAAATAGTGTTTAGTAGACAAAATTGTGTGTCTTGACAAGTCAGCATTGCATTTTAAGTTTCTCTTGGAAAAATTATACATGGTAGGAAATGAAGTGATTTTAGACTGATTTTTTTCATATAACACAACAGTACTGTGGTTTGTCAATCTCGTTAACAAGAAAAATTCCAGAGTAATCTAAGAAAATAAAAGCTATTTTAAGGCTGACAAATTGATTCTAAGCATAATATCCTTAGACTGCAATTTCAGAAGCTATTATATTTGTAGATATGGTCTGACCCAAGTAAGCTATCTTTAGAGTTTAGTTAGTCAGCAAGCTCATCAAGCTTTGCTTTTGATAAAAATATACAGTCTCTTCACAGACTACACCTAACATCTCATAAAAGCACAAAGATCACAAATATATCTACTATCAAGTGACCACATTTTATTTGTTAATATAAATATAATATAATCTTACTAATCTCATTTCCCATAGGACCAAATGGTTTTGTTTCCTGGGATGTATGTTCTAAAGTCTGACTCATGAATAGCTGACTGACGGATCCAAGGCTTAGGTTTCACAAACTCTTCATAAAGAGTATTTGACCAGCTAGAAGTCAGCGTTTACAGCACAGTACCATAAAGCCAAATCCTATGATAATCTGAGAAAATGTGACCTAATTAGTTAGATCACTAAATTATGATTCTGTAGTAACCTTTCCATGTGATAAGACCAAGAATATAGATGAGGAGTATATCATCTTTTTTCTCTAAACTTATAGTCTACTAGGATAACAAGAACTTGCATTTGTACAAAGTCTAGTGTTGGTTTATAACACAGCTATCTAAGATCTTTACATGCCATCTGTTTTATTCATTGAAACAAATTTTATATTATTATCAAACAAACATGACATGTTGATGCTTACAAAGCCTAGATAAACTTGAACATGTTCATCAATCCTTGGACAAATAGTCTCTGAATTGGACCCTGACCCCTGGTCTATCCTGCTGTAAATCCCATGATTCTGGGCAAATACAATGAAAAAAATAGTCTCTTCACAGCCTCAAATATGAACAACTAAGTTACAGATACTATAATGAGAGGTGAGGAAAAAAAAGAGAAACTGAAGGCCACTGAGCATGTGCAGGCAACATTCTCATAGACAATGCAGTTATTAAACAAATAAAGCTAGAAATAAAATAGAAATGATTTCTGTAAAATGCTTGAAGAGGGAGCAGTGCATAGAAAGAGAATAAAATGGTCTTCAGAAAAATTCTCTCTAGGACACAATATACCACCATACACAGAAGATATTCAGGCTAAATTATGGGAGAGGAAGTCTAGAAAATGTAAACTATCTAATGATCATCCATAACAGGACTTGGCCAATCAGAGGTCTGGTAGCATCTTCTGGCTTCTATGAGCACCAGACAGCAAGTGGTGCTCAAATATACATGCAGAAAAGCACCCATTTACATTAATAATAATAATAATAATACGTTAAAAAAAATTTAAAAGGACAGGACTTGATTAAGGTTTTTGTATAGACTGTGGGTGAAGATCATTTCTACACTTACCTGCTTATGAAA
This sequence comes from Mus pahari, assembly GCF_900095145.1. Classification (NCBI taxonomy): domain Eukaryota; kingdom Metazoa; phylum Chordata; class Mammalia; order Rodentia; family Muridae; genus Mus; species Mus pahari. The sequence continues at coordinate 75,726,063 of NC_034601.1, forward strand.
CAATGTAAAACATAACAATTGGTGAAGTACATGAATTTTATGCAATTCAATTTTACTAACATAATGAAGGTTTATTGGAATATACACAGGCTCATTTTTCAAAATGTCCTCAGCTGCTCTCATGAGCCACAGTAGAAAAATGCAGAAGTTGTGACCAAAACTATAAAGTTCTCAAAACTTGACAAAGGCTGCTATGAATGGAAGTCACTTGGTAGAAAGCAAGAAAGGGATGAAATGAAGTGTGTGGTTAAGCTTAGTTCAGTCCATATAAACTGGGCAAGGACAGTCAGACACAGAAATGTCATTTAGCATGCTCTAATTATAGTATTTGACTTATATTTTACAAGGAAGAATGGGAACAGAATATAAATAAACCATTGGCAGAGGGATCTGTAAAAAGCATCTATTTAGATTAAACAAGAGTAGTTGGTGAAGGAGAAATAGAATGTGTAGCAGAGACAAAATATGGAAGACTCCCAAGTTTCCACGCTTACCAATAAAATAGTTAGGGCAGGGGGTTGGTTTTTAGAAACACACAGTTGCTCTGCAGAGTGGCTTCTTATAAGGAAAATAAAGAGCTCTATTTTCAATATAACTTGCTGTACCCATTCAATTTCTCACAGTAGATCTGTTGGTCTAAAGAATCCATGAATTTGACATTTAGTGGGGAAATCATGTATATGATCATATTGTAGAAATTTGCATAAGGATGAAGGTAAAGCTGTTAGCCTTGGAGGGGGTCACTTTAAGAGGCTGTGTAAAATGTGGATGTGAGATAGCGAAGCTCAGCCATTTAGTGGTCTGACTTTCAAAAGAAAGCCTAAGTTATTAGTGAGGCGCAAAGTTCTGAAGGGGATCCAGCCGCGTGAAGAAACTGTTTCAAACCTGTTTGTAAAATAATGAATGAGATATCTTTAATGCTTTCAAGTAATTCCTTCAATTTTGTTTATGTTTCTGAGATTTTTATTTTACGACTTTTACAAATCCTTTGTGATTTGGGTTAAATATTCATCTTAGAAGGTTATACACATATACAATGTAATGTGATCATATCTACCCTTATACTTTCTCAACTCACCCCAGTATTCCCTGAAATGTCCATTCCCAAATTAGTCTTTATTATTTACTCTATATAGTGCTACTCATATGTGTATGGGTATGGGGACATCCACTGGAGAGCAGGAAACATAACAGGGAGCACATTCTCAATAAGGAATGAGTCTCCCTAACAACCTCTCTTCATTGTCAATAGTTCCTCAGTATGGGATGGCATCTGGAGATCATATTTTCAATCTGTGCAAAAGTTTTGGCTGACTTGGTCTTGTGTGCATCTTGTACAACAAACCATAGTTGTTGTGAGATCATGATTGCCATAGCCAAGTCTTGTCCAGAAAATGCCACTCTATACCACTCCTCCTCATCTCCAGACTTCCTTGGTCTTCCCTAAGCTTCGGTGGGAGTGGTGATGGTGTATTGTTGGTGGTGGTGATGGTGGTGATGGTGGTGATGGTGGTGGTGGTGATGGTGGTGATGGTG
>NC_034601.1:75727708-75743304 GCF_900095145.1 Mus pahari
GTGGTGATGGTGGTGATGGTGATGGTGGTGATGGTGGTGATGGTGGTGGTGGTGGTGGTGGTGGTGATGGTGATGGTGGTGATGGTGGTGATGGTGGTGGTGGTGGTGGTGGTGGTGATGGTGATGGTGGTGATGGTGGTGATGGTGGTGGTAGTGGTGGTAGTGCTGTATCATTTGGGGATGAGCATTCAGTCTCAGATTATCAGCACTTTGGCCAACTATGCATCTCTGAATTGACTGCTATGTGTTGTAAAAGGTAGTTTATTGGGCCAAAGTTGAGAACAGCCCAGATGCATATCTATAAGTAAACAGAATTTAGGTTTTATTGAAATATATTCTGATCTGATATGATACACTAATACAAAAATTATTTTGTACAAATTTTGTAGGGCATACTTCCAGAGTTAATTTTTGCTGACTTCTTGCTTGTGATTAATCATGAATGAGTCTGCTGACATTTCTCTTTATTTTTAGTTAAGATGTGCTTTATGTCCTGTGAAGTTCCTCTGCTTCCACATATGTCATTGAAAGACTGTCCTAACCTCAAAGACATGACCATAGTCAAACATAGGTACTGTGTACTATGAACTTGCCAAATAAGCATTTGTGGTCATTGTTTATCTTCCTGGAACTGGTCATGCTTTGCGTGACTTGCCTTTAAGAAACACTGAGAAAATACACCTGCTCACTGGTGTGGTATTAACTAGCAGCCCTCCCATCTCTTTCTTGTGCATCCTCTTTCTGCCTTTTCTATAATCATCCTCATTCTCCCAATCATGGTTCCCCCACTGACTGACAGGCAGGTTCCTGCAGAGTTTGGTAAAATGAATGGTGCTACTTTAAGTCTCTAGGTCATCTATATGCTAACATTATCTTCTTACAAACCATACTTTAAGTCTCTAGGTCATCTATATGCTAACATTATCTTCTTACAAATCATACTTTAAGTCTCTAGGTCATCTATATGTTAACATTATCTATATGCTAACATTATCTATATGCTAATATCTATATGCTAACATTATCTGTATGCTAACGTTATCTATATGCTAACATTATCTATATGCTAACATCTATATGCTAACATCTATATGCTAACATTATCTATATGCTAACATCTATGTGCTAACATTATCTTCTTCCAAATCATCATGAATTCCTTATGATGACTTGTTTTTCTTCGTAAGAAAAGGTATGAAATAAAATGTCTTTATTCAACAACTACCAAATTTTAATGAGCCTACATCATTACTTAAGGCCATAAAAAAAAAGAGCTAATTAGTTTAAAAGTTCAAAAGTTTGGGTTTTTTAAACAATATTTACAGAGTACAAACATAAAGACAAAATGTGTCTAAATTCCACTTAGTAATAAAAATCTATTCTTAAATGAAAGTATTAGAAATACATAATAATGTAAAAACACATAGTTTTCCATGCAATAAGGGTATTATTCTCAAAACATACCTATCACATATCTGGCATTTTGGATATCGTTTTGCCAAGATTCTGAAGAATAAGAAGTAGCAAGAAGAAAGACAAGAAAGCTCCATTAAAACAGCCCTTGCCCGTTGGCAGGTTTTGGACGTGAACAGCCTCCATTTGAGACACTCTTACTCCTTAGGGGTTCATTGAATGTTCTGCTATTGTGTGAGGAGCTGAAGGACAGAAAAGTAAATGATCTATGATCCCACTGAAGTTGAACAATTTAGCGGGTCTGCATTATACTTTTTTTTCAGTTTTTCTCCTTTGAATTTAGATTAATTTTTATGGAGAAAACCACATTACTTTGCTGGGCTTGACCCAATTTAGTTCTGAAAACATGATCAAGAATCGAGTTCATTTCAGATACTAATTATCCTTTTTTGCTGGCTTGCTGTGAGAGTTGGCATTATAACAGCAGTGAGGAATCTCTATAGCTTATAAATACTTAATGGAGGAATGATAGCCAGTTTTCACCATTACTTTACTATAGCCAAGAGAATGAGCTATGTAATATTTAATAGTCACTGTACTGAAAGTAATCCCTGAAACAATTCTTACCCCTCAGTTTTTATCAATTGTGGGTTATATAAGGAAAAATGCCAAGTTGATTAAAATACTAAGCAAGTTATTATTTTTAAAAGTTCTGGAGTTATTAAATGAAACAGAAGATCATTGCTTAAATCAGTAAATCTCATCTATTATTTCTGCCCATCTCAGGAAATGAATTATTAGTTGAAGAGTCTCATTCTCTACAAAGCTGCATTCATTATTGTCTGGAATCTTCTATGATCCCCAACATTCATATTGATAAGCAGAGAGGAAATCTGATTACCATATTGATTACATTAATTATAAAAGGAATACTTTGTCCTCAGAGTTGAGCATTCAGAAATGACATCTTATTTCTTCCCTGAAAGATTTCAGAGCCCAGTAGAGAAGGTGTCACACTTTCCTAAGAAGATAAGTTTAGAGCCAAGGTCTCCAAGTTCACTGTAAAGATGCACATAACTCAATAGTTTAATAAAGGGAAATAATCCTTCCAGATGTAGATTCCATTGAAATGGCAGGTGCACAGTCTCCTAAGAAATTGTTCTGTATGTAAATGACAGACCTAGACCCATCTTTTGAGTTGTATACATCAGCTTTTAGGAAATTAAATGCTCTATTTCTCATCCAAAATTTTATCCCTAAAATCACAGGTTAGAAATCACAGTGCCATCACCCCACCATCCTACATTCTCAAAACTATAACTTCCTTTAAATCCCAGCACTTCTGCAAGTCCACAATTTCAGCCAACAGAAACAACGAAGACCAGGAGATGTATCATACTCTAAAGGTATGTCCAATGTCGTCTAAGGCTTAAGCAAATGTCATTTTTTTAAGAGCTTTTAGCCTTCTTTAAAGCATTTTCCACTTTCCTTTTTAATATCACAAAAAACGATCAAAAATACCATAAGGGTGAAATTTATAAAACCATGAGTATATATTTCAAAGTCAGAAAATCTTATAATTTATTTTAAAGTAGAAATGATCCTCTCTGGTTATTTATTCTCTATAATTCAATCGATAAAACTTGTTCTTCAATATTCACTCTCTGATGAAGTTTTAATATCTTTGTTTTTGAGCCTGTTTATGAACTCATACTTTTAGAAACCATATGCATTTCCTGGACAGGACTTTAGCGAGACTGTGTTGGCCCTGTAAAAGGTATCCCTGAGCCCCAACATAACAGGATATTAGGAGGGCACAGCAGCCTTAACTAACTTCCCTAAGTGTCACTAAAAGTGAGTTATGAATTTTCAGTCTTTACTTACACTTCCAAGTGACCTCCTTTCATGATGATTTTCTTGACTTTCTTGCAGTAAATCAGTGACTTATCCATCTGTACTTATCTGGCAACACAACTCACATCACAGGAGTTTAAAAGCTAGAGATTGTCTCTACTTCAGTGCAATCCAGAGAAGAGAATTAATCTTATTTTCTTTTTTCTTTTTTTTATTAGATATTTTCTTCATTTACATTTGAAATGCTAGCCCGAAAGTCCCCTATACCCTCCCCCTGCCCTGCTCCACAACCCACCCCACTCCTGCTTCCTGGCCCTGGCATTCCCCTGTACTGGGGCATATGATCTTCGCAAGACCAAGGGCCTCTCCTCCCATTGATGGCCTACTAGGCCATCCTGTGCTACATATACAACTAGAGACACAGCTCTGGGGAGTATTGGTTAGTTCATATTGTTGTTCCCTCTACAGGGTTGCAGACCCTTTTAGCTCCTTGGAAACGTTCTCTAGCTCCTCCATTAGGGACCCTGTGTTCCATCCAATAGATGACAGTGAGCATCTGCTTCTTTATTTGCCAGGCACTGGCATAGCCTCACAAGAGATAGTTATATCAGGTTCCTGTCAGCAAAATCTTTCTGGCATATGCAATAGTGTCTGGGTTTGGTGGTTGTATATGGGATGGATCCCTGGGTGGGTCAGTCTCTGGATGGTCCTTCCTTTTGTCTCAGCTCTGAACTTTGTCTCTGTAACACCTTCCATGGATATTTAGAAGAAACACAGGTGTAACATTTGAGAGGTGATCAGTGAGTGCTTGCTTGGTAGAATCTCAGAAATTACAACAATTTCCTGATTCCATTACTGGTACCCTTGTAGTGACATTCAGAGTATGGGTCTCTCGGTATTCTCATGTTTCTAACACTTACACTTAGTTAAAGATCAATGGATTTGAGCTGGAGAGATGTGTAAGTAGGCAAAGTGATAGATGTTTAAGCAAGATTTGAGTTCCGTACACAGAACCCAAGCAAAAAAGCTGCAGCCTGTACTTTAACCCCTGTGCTGAGGGAGGCAGAGAGGGGAAAACCATCATAATATGTACCACAGATGAGGTGGGTGCCTTGGGTAAGAAACAGAACACAGTCAGTTGTAGAAATTAGATTGAAAGCTTAAAGCAATGAAATCTGGAATCTGCTTCAACTCAAGGGCCCTGTTTCAACATTTCAGAAAAATTTGTATAAGAAAAAAGAAAAGAAATTTTCCCAATCCTATACAACCACAACAGAGATTATCATCACCCACTCATACAGAAGGGATTTTGAATATTGTTATTACATGGCAGTAGTTGTAAACTATAGAATGCTACCTTTCCTATACTACCTTATTCACATTACCGCCGCACATTATATGTGATCTTTTGAAATATTTTTTTTTCTGGATCATGAGCCTTAGAATCCAGCTCAACATAGTCTATCATTTAAACACTGAAGAAACTGAACCACCGCCTTGAACTTGGACTGCTCACTTATCTAGTCTCTTATAGACTATAAAAAGGGACTTACTGCCAAATCCATTCACAGAATACACAGCATGGTCCTTTTACAGCAGACGGTTTCACAATCAGTTCAACCCAAGGAGGAAGGGCTTATCAATCAATCAGCCAGACAGTTAATCAAAACACACACTGAAAAGTCTATCAAGTCAGGTTCTGAAAGAATTTAACTTTGATTATTTGAACACTAAGAACGCCTAGGATTTAGGAGTTGGATTGCTTCCAAATAGAAGATGAAGCTACTTCTTTTTCTGTGAAATAGATGTCACATGTTATTCAAAATGGGGTCAACAAATCAGTCAACTTTTTGAAAAGCAATTCATTCTAAATGTTTACAATAACCCCACAGATGAGACAGAGTCAACCGTGCAATAACAGTGTTCATTTTGTCCCCTTTAACTTTCAAAGGAAACATGTTACACCTAGAAAGACAAGAGCTTTAAATGGCTACAAACAGCTAAGGAGCAATTATCCATCAGAAAGAACCTCAATGAACTGAAATTGTGCCAGCCAGATTGACTTCTTTCTTCTTTTACTGGTTTTGATAGCAAAGTATGTTTTTTACCTGAAACTTGAAACTTTAGTGTTCCACAAATAATCATTAAAGCTTGGCTATAAGAGGAACACCCACCTCCACACACCTCTCCAGCTCTGTCCCCTACAAACTTACATTACGTATGGAGAGGTATGTGTGTGTGTGTGTGTGTGTGTGTGTGTGTGTGTATTCGCACACATGTATGTGTGTATATGTGTCCAGTCTTTTTGTAGTGGCTATTCCTGGTTGTCAACTTGACTATATTTGAAATGAACTACAATCCAGAATTGGAAGGCTCACCAGTGAACCTAATTTGGAAGCTGGGAGATAGAAGTTTCTGATCTGGATCTTGGTATGGAGATCTTGAGACACAGCTGCTTGTGGACGTTGTACATCGTGGTGCGGAGCCTAGTGCGCACCACGATGTACAACGTCCACAAGCAGAGACAGGGAGATCTCCGAGTCCAAGGTCATCTGGGATTAAAGGTGTGGTGGCACACACCTTTAATCAGGGCTACACCTTCTGCTGGGGACCATATAAGGACATTGGAAGAAGGGAGTCGGTCTCTTGCTCTTTCGCCTTCTTGCGATGTGGGACTCAGCAACTGCTAGATCTTTGGACTTCCATCCACAGCTACTACTGAACCATTGTTGGGATTTGGACTGCAGACTGTAAGTCATCAATAAATTCCTTTACTATATAGAGACTATCTGCAAGTTCTGTGACTCTAGAGAACCCTGACTAATACACTTTTACAATGAAATGTATTTTATTTTCAAAGTTGGTGATAACCATGAATACTTACGCGCATAAGTATATATAAATTCTAAACTCCATTGCAGCTTAACATAATAATATTTATCTGCAAAATAATGAAATAGCTCAGAATGGCTAGCCAAATAGCCATCCTTAACCAGTGAGAAACTTAAAAGTGGGAAGTAAGGGTTATATAATGTTCTAAAGAGTAAATGATCTGGTAAAATATCTACATCTACCTCTAGAGAATGCAATTCCACTTCAAAAAGTTTTGCACTCCCATGCAACATCATACTCATTCTAGACTGAGAAAGTCTATCAGTGTTTCTCCTAACATTTGGAACAAGAAAAAGATGTATTCACATACCAGTGATGTGCATATTTGAATATTTGAAATTTTAGCCGGATCAGTTAATTGAGAAACTAAAGAAATACAAATAAAGTGTAGTGTCAGGGAAATGGTACTGATTCCCCCTGGCCGCCCCCCCACCCACCAAAACAACAACAACAACAACAACAAAAAAAAAAAACCGGACAGGAGCCAATCTAATGCAACTCAGAGCAGGGTCTTTATTCTATTCCAGCTAGCTACCTCACCGCCCCCACCCCCAATGCATCACTGTCATACAGGACAGTTGGGGGGGGCGGAACGCTGAATGTCTATGGGGCAAGGCTTTTATAGTAAGCAGCAAGCAGGGAGTATGTGTGCAAGCATCTAATTGGAAAGCTCTTGTATCCTTTAATATAATTGGCTGGTGCCAGTTATATTATATTGTCCCGAGATGAGATCTCGCCAGCAAGAACACACTCGGACAACCGGATTCTTCTGTGGCAAAGCTTTATTGCTTCATTGTGAGGAAGACCCCGAACCCCAGAAATGGTGTAGCTTATATATGTCTTAGCGTGGCGTGTCTGCCCCTGATTGGCTGCTTGCTCATAATTTCAAAAGTACACCCCGGGATGGGTCGTGACTTGGCGCGAATTCACTCTTGCACTTGCGCACATTAAATGTTTATAGTTATGAACAACAGAGGCCAAGGCCATCCTGTAATGGCGATTGCTCACAGCTCTCTACATTATATTATATTATATTATATTATATCATATCATATCATATCATAAACTTAACTTCTGCTCCCCTCTGCATTGGTGGTCATTAGGCAGGGGGTGTGGGCTTGTAACCTGGGGTGCAGGTTGGTTAGGGGAATAACCTGGAGACACTGGTCTTGTTGAGGGTGTAACCTGGAAATGCTGGGCCTGGGGGGATTAGCCTAGAGACTGCAGCTAGGCTCAGGTTTTGTTGGGGGGCAACTTAGAGACTAGTGCTAGGTCCCAGCCTTCTAGTTTACCTGTGTTCAAATTTAGATCAGGGTCTCTAAAATGGAGTCAGAATTTAAAAGACTTGGCATCTCAAATCGAGAAAGAAAGACTATTGCTGCTTCTTAATAATTTGATAAAATATATAGTGTCGCGGACCCCGAACTCTGACCAGCAGAGATGGGGAAGAACGACACAAATGCCAAGCAGGTTTCAAACAGATTTCTTCTTTATCTCCCTGAACAGCTTTTAATCTTTTCCCTCTCACAAGCAGCTTTTTCTAACCCTCTCCCTGCTCTCACTAAACTCCAACTCCACTCTCCAACTCCTTCTTCAACTCTCGCCCACCTGAATTGTTTGTTTACAGCTTTCTCCCCCAGAATCCCCCCTCCCTCTGGGGCAAATCTTGTCCCCCCCCCCCCAGCTCCTTCCCAGCCCAGGGTGCATCCTGTTTTCAGTCCTCCGACCTGATCCCCTCCCCCTCTCCTGGATCCTGTCAGAGTTCAGCCAGGGAGGCCAGTGACAGTCCATTAACTCAGCAAGCAGGCAATCCACACAGGCTCAGCAGCTCAGGTTCTTGTAAACAGGGACCACGAGGCTTGGCATACCCGCTCCCTACAATATGGAAAGTCTAAAAGTTTTAACAAATGACTGCTAGAATTAATAACAGCAAAAGTGCACATTACAAAATTGATATGCAGAACTCAAGAACATTTTATACACCAATAAACAAATTTTTAAAGAAAAAGTCATTATAGCAATTCTATTTTCAATAGCTACAAAAAATAGCATAAAATAAAATACTAAGGTCATTAGTTACATTTACTTGCTTCCAGAGTTTTTATTTTGTTTCTATTTTAATGACATTAATAAGACTTAAACAACACTGATAAAATCAAAGTCACAAAACCACAAATATCCCCATGTTCACAAATTACCAGAATTAATGTTATTTTAAAAATATCTATTCTATTAAAGTAATTGATGCAAACCCCATCCAAAAACACAATATTGTAGTTAAAAGAACTTAAAAACCCAATCTTGAAATGAAGTGGAAGACTCATAAACAAGATCTTGAATAATCACAGAAATCCTGAGTTATTGAGAAGCAAACATCACGATATATGATTTCAAGACATACTACAACAACATGAGAAGAAAAACTAAACAACCACTTAAACATAGAACAATGTTAAGACAGGTGTCCAAATGGGAAAGAATAGAAAACCCCGACGTCAATGTATCTTAGAGCCAACTGTCTATTAACAACAGTGTCAAGACTATACACTAGAGAAAGTGCAGCCTTTTCAAGGGTTTCCGAGAAACTGGATATGTATACATATGGTGAAGGCTGCAAATATTAAATTATTAAGAGTTCTACATGCTGATTTCCTGTTTTGCTGCATGTGTGTGTGTGATGTATATATGTACATACTAAAATACCACATCAAACCCTCTAAAATGTACAATTAATATAGAGGAATACATAAAGGTTAAATTTCTTTGTTTTAAAGCTTAATTTCAGTAATCTAAGATGTATTCTAATATATTTCTAAGTCTTAAATGTCTATCCTGAGGGGGTAAATACAAAACAAAATTGAATACATGAGGCTAAATCTTCTCAGTTCACACTCCTTAAAATGATGACTAGAGTTTCATTGTCTAATTATAGTCCACAAATTGAAGTCCACTATCCTGTTATAGTGAAGGTGAATAGATTAAAAGTAATGTTTGTATAAAACTGAGTGAATAAGAATACTAAGGATGAGAGGTAACATGGCTAGAAGCTGAATATATGATAGGTAGGCTGACCAGTAAAGAAGGAAGGCCCTCATAAATCAACACCATATCCCAGCCCAGGAATGCATGCAAGGAACTCCTATCCTTTCATCCTCACATGTAATGCCTCTAATTGCAATAGACTGAATTGTGGGTAGGAACACCACCTAAGCCAGGAAGCCATGCCAGACGATAGCTCATAGGCAAAGATTTAGTTATGAGGTGACCAATGAAAATCATAGTTGCCTCTTGGTAGCTGTCTCCTGAAGGTCAGAGTGCCATTTGTGGTTAAGCATCTTTGATGCTACAGTAAGGCTGTATCCATCATACTAAAAAGAAGGTATTAGAACTTTCACTCACATGTGTATGCGCACTAACAAAGGTCCTGCAACCTCAGTCAATCAGACATCATCATGACATCATTTTCAATTTAGTTTTGACACATCTCTCCTTTTGTAGAAACTATAGGAGAAAATATCCCAATAGGAAGATCTACCCCACCATGTTTGGAACAAAAATAGGTTATCTGACCTCTGGAATATGTCACCAATCATAAATATTCATAAAAACCTTAAAATCCACAACATAGTGTTCCTACCTTAGGGCAGCCCACATCAAGGTCTTCTTGGAGTGTTCACTTTGATAAGCTTTGCTTCTGCTGATTTTCTAGATGGATTTCTAGACAAACTCTATCTCTTGACTGCATCCAGTCACTCAAGAAGACAATATCCAAGAGACTCTACCTTTCGTAAACATAAAGAATAAAAGTGTTATCAACCTTTCTAGCAGCTAGCTTTATAAAAACACATCTATCTTCTGGGTGGACATACTTTGCCTCTCCTTCAGCTTCAATTACATCCGGTGGGTTTCATGCTACTCTTGGCATCCTGGAAACTAGAAAATACCTGTAAACTAAAAAAAATGAGAAGGAGGAGGAGGAGGAGGAGGAGGAGGAGGAGGAAACCCATTCTATAAGACAAAGAGGATGTGGTCATGTTCATCTAGACATTTGGGAAACCTCTACTCTCCTATAGTCTGAAAATATTTCTTAAAGAGGTGCCTAAATTCATTGATTTCTTGCTTAAATCATTTAATTGTGTACTCATTGATTTTTAAAAAAATCATTATTGAAAGTAAATAAAAATTTCGAATTATAATGTATTTTTTCATAACTGCTAATGGAATATATTTTAAATGATCTTACCACAAAGAAGTATGTCAACAGATGAATACTTCATTAGACCAATGTGATTATTGTACAATTAACATGCAAATGGAAATATCCTATTGTACCCCATAAGTACATATAACTTTTACTTTCCAAATGAAATTTTACTAATCTTTTTAAAAGTAGCAAGTGAAAATATTCACCTACCAATACTTATCTAACATGTTAGTAAAAGAAGCAAGGATGCATATGGGTGAAGCTTTGTTTCTGGAGTTAGATGCCTGAGTTTCTTTGCCTGACTTCACAATTTCCAAGCTGTGAAATACTGGCTGAGGTTCTTGTATTTTGTGTATCTGGGGAAAAGTTAGAGCTATTAATAGCTGCTATCACATGAATAATGAACACATTAAACCAAGATAAATGCTTAGAGAAATAAATGTGTACACTTGGCAATGGGCAAGAGGCAGTGTATGAATAGTGATGTTGACTCCAGCATCCTTTCTATCTTCCATTCTGTGTCAACATACAGCAACTTGATTCAGCCTTACAAATGTAACAGGGACCGAGGCTCACTGGAACTTGGGACTTTTGAAAAAGCCAATAACCCTTAGAGTACCAGTCATGCTACACAAACGAATGACAGATTACCAGTGTCCTGACCCATGTCTCAGCCTCCTGGTTGTCCCCCAAATTACCTAACATATGAAAAATATATAGAATAATAATTTAAAAACCACGCACATCCATGTAAATACACAGACCTACTTCCATCCATTCTTTATCGAAATACTGAGGTGAGTCTTCTATATTCATTAACAAGCATCTCACATATGTCCAGGCCACACCCCATTTTTCTGCTCACACTGTCATCTGGTAGTTCCACATAATGAATACATTAACCTTTATCTCTCATGTTTCCCTAAATATCCTGTTTCCTGCTTTCTGCAATGACACCTTCACACACATTTTTCACGTTCCATTTTCCTATAAGCCTTTTTCTTCCAACAGATCATAAAACTGCTAATCTGCCCACATGAAATGCTCTCTCCAATATGTTAGCTAATTTTATACCATCACATTTTCCAAAAGTTTAGTGTATTCATCCTGATTCAACTTTTTTGCCTTCAGACACTTTTCCTTTGACTTGTTTCTTCTTTCAATAATATTGTAATTGTTCTCTTTTAACACAATGCATGAGATTCATTGTGTGTTGGTATATGTGTGGATAATCTATTTGTATAGTGTTCACCTGTATCCAATATGTGCTAACTTCCAGAAGAACACTGGCGTTTGTCTAAGCATATCAGTCACTCTGTATCCTTGCATCTTTACATTTTTCTAGTGAATCCTGTGAAATCCAAGTAGCCTGTTATGATAGTATTTAATGATACCGTTGAATTATGGCTAGTAGAATGCTCAGTAAAAATATCTCCTGAATATGGGTTATCAATAAGATGAGGATAAATGGGAGTAAAAGAGGAAACTGCTTGCTTAAAAGGTCATCTACTCCTATAAAAATCTCTTACACTTGCAGTCAAACATTAGGAATCACACACAGTAATTTTTCTGCAATGAAGGATGCTCAGTTTAATCATATGCAATCATTATAAATATTAAAAGTATTGATGTCTTCCAGAAGCCTCTCTTTAGATCAGTGACTCTCTCAACCTTCCTCTGAGAAGGTTTTATTTACAGTGAAGAAGTTTAAGAATACAGAGATCCACAACAGACCAGGATACAGAGAATGCGAAACTGCAGAAACCTCAAGTAGAACATTTATACCACAACTCCTACTCCAAAGGCTCCAGGATCATTGCAGAAGATGGAATGGAAAGAATATAATAGCCAGAGGTGATGGATGACTAACTACAAAGAAACAGTGTCCTCTGGACGCAGCTGGGACCCGCCCACAGGAAACTGCAATGGAAGCACCAGCATGAACAAAACCTGTGTGATCCCAAGCCAGACCAAACTACAGAGTGCAATTGGGCGTCGGACACAAAGTCTACGCAGAGGGGGTATATCAAATAACTCATGTTCTTAAATTTGAACCTTGCAATATGGATAAAATTCTGTGATACATTTTCAGTTTTACATCTGGTGCTAGTTAATCTGTGAATAAACAAATCTGGAGATTTTTCCTACAACAGCAAAAATCTTTTGATATATTTTATTGAAAGTACAGTATGAAGAATAAAAACTAATGTGCAGGATCAAACATTGATATTCATAATAAATTTTCTCTAATAATGATGCCATTATAAACAAACAGTAATAATGCATTGTTCTTAGTGGTGGCTCCTACTTCAGTTTGAATTGAAAGGTTCATGTGCTCAATGGAAAATCTTTAAAAAGCCTATTGTTTATATGAAGAGTATCCAGAAATCAATTTGTAGAATGAATACATTAAACTATCCTTCTGTCCAACAACTAAGAATTAGTAAATTATTATAGACACAGGCATTATGAAATGTGATGAAATCATTACTAAGCATTAAAACATATGCAGATGTATGACTGAAGCAATGTGGAATCTTTTAAATTAAAAAAATGCCAATGTTAACCTTATATGAACTAAAAATAACTCTCATGACAAAATTCTTTTCCATCTTCTATTTGTTCTAATTGTTACAAAATGGTCACAGATTGGTAATACCATCAGAATGAAGCCTATAGTTGTGATGTGTACTTTGTAGACAGAAGTGCTACCTTTTGGATTTTAAATATCCTCCTAAGCTCTCTGTTGAAAGGGAATAGAACATTCAGGGAGTGGGATCCCTCAGCATCCCCTTAAATGAAATACTGGGATCCAGGCCATTTCCTTTACTGGGAATAGGTGGGAAGGGTTGTTTTCAAGAAGAGAAATATTTGGTGTGTGTGTGTGTATGTGTGTGTGTGTGTGTGTGTGTGTGTGTGTGTGTGTGTGTATTCTCTGACAGTTTCATACATGTATTCTCTCTGATCCTTTCTTCCCCCATTATTTGCTTACATCCCCACTGCCTTCTGTTAGAATTATTTTTATCCATCCTTTTACTATGTTGATATTTCTTCTAACCCACTGAGCTTAATTAAGATTGTTTACAAGAGTGTGAATGAAGGTTATTTACTGGAAGATGGGTAACTTACCAGTGGCTGCCTCACTGAAGCAACCCTTTAGCTTTTAGGTGTTTCCATTAAGGACATGAACCTTTCCATCCCTATTGAAGTGGTCCCTTGGCAGTGCATTATTCCAATTTGTTTACAACTCCATTGTTATTAGAAAGACACCTTCACCTTCATCAGTATGCACAAACTCCCCTAAAGCCCCAAGCTATGGGTGTGATTCCCTGAAGTCTTCCCTTCCTGATGTTCAGTTCTTCCCTGAGCTCTTCCCTCAGTGTTGCTCAGCTCTTTTACAGGATGTCTAAGCCCAACCACAGTGAATTCCTGCTTTCACTCGCTGTTTCCTCTCCAGAAGAAACTGTTTGCAGAACTCCTCACCAACCTCAACCTCTTACACTCTTTCCACACTCTCTTCTGTGAGGTTCCAGAGCTGGGAGAACAGAGGTGATATAAATGTCCTGTGTTTAGCAGAACAGACCAATCTTTGGTCTATTTTAAGTTTTATTTCCTGACCACAGTGAAGGTAGCAGGCTTCTTCCACCATGCAATCATGTCAGGCACGATACCCCACAAACCCAAACTTCCCTCTCGAAAATGACGAGCCAAATATATATATATATATATATATATATATATATATATATATATATATATATATACACACACACACATAGTTATTGTTATATTGAAGCTCTTTATTTAAAGTATTTTGTCCAAGTAAGTCAAAGGTTTGTTTTCTATTCCTGTGATTTCGTTTGTGTTTATCTGCTTGTTTGTTTGCCAGTTCTTAATCAATTTATCCAACTAATCACAAATTTATTTACTCTTTAAAACAATTCCTTCCTCTTTAATTCAGAGGTATAAGTTTATATAAGCCTGACTATGCTGTTTCGATGCATAATGGTATTCAACTCAGGAGCATATGAGAGCAGAAATCTACTTCCCTTTTAAAATTGGTAACTTCAGAGAGCTGCATCCATAACAGAAAAAAAAAAAAGCACGTCTATGGACTCTGATTAAAAAATATGTGCTGAGATCAATCTTAACAGCAAATGAGTTTTCTATCAGAACGACATTGCTGGTTTTTTGGCTTTTTTATTTGTTTGTTTTGTTTTGTTTTTTCTCTAAGCAATATGGGCAATGCAAATTTTGTAATGCACAAACCCAAGCCCAGACTGGAGTGTCTGATTTAGAAAAACAGATCACAGAAGAAGCTGAATGCCTGGGATTACTTGACGAAAGACCGTGAATGGAGAAAAATCGGTATTTTTAACTGGTTTGCCAACTTTAAGAGGAAAACAAACATATATTTAACTGGTAGCACCAAAGCCTGTTATGTAGACCGAAGCAGCTGCAGAATGGGTTGGGGAGCCACGGTGAGAAGGCAGAGCAGAAACTTGGCAGGACCTCAGATGAACAAGGTCACAGTGAATCAGGAATGAAAACAGGGCCTAAGAAAAGACTTTGAATCACACACTGTGAGAAGACTAAAATAAGATTTTTCTGGAAATACAAAAAGTATATGTTGTCTCAAAGAATTTTACCAGGCAGTTAAGAGTACCTGTTCACAGTCATCTATTGGATGGAACACGGGGCCCCTAATGAAGGAGCAGAGAAAGTACACAAGGACCTAAAGGGGTCTGCAACCCTATAGGAGGAACAATATGAACTAACCAGTACTCCCCAGGGCTGTGTCTCTAGCTGCATATGTAGCAGAGGATGGCCTAGTCGGTCATTAATGGGAGGAGAGGTCCTTGGTCTTGTGAAAATCATATACCCCAGTACAGGGGAATCCCAGGGCCAGGAAGTGAGAGTGGGTGGGTAGGGGAGCACGGCGGGGGAAGGGTATAGGGGACTTTTGGGACAGCATTTGAAATGTAAATGAAGAAAATAACTAATAAAAAATTAAAAAGAAAGTACTTAACTTAAAAAAAAAAAATAAAGAGTGCCTGCTGTGGGCTAGAGAGATGGCTCAGCAGTTAAGAACACTGACTGTTACTCCTGAGGTCCTGAGTTCAAATCCCGGTAATCAGATGGTGGCTTGCAACCATCTGTAATGGGGTTTGGAAGAGAGCAGTGGTGTACTCATATTATAAAAGAGAGAGAGAGAGAGAGAGAGAGAGAGAGA
>NC_034601.1:75743324-75755573 GCF_900095145.1 Mus pahari
GAGAGAGAGAGAGAGAGAGAGAGAGAGAGAGAGAGAGAGAGAGAGAGAGAAACAAAGAAAAGAGAAATACTTTTAAAAAAAAAAAAGAAAAAAAGAGTGCCTGCTGTTGAGTTTCTATCAGCCACCTCAGGATGCTCAGACACCTGTTACCCCATCTCCAGAGGATCTGCCCCCCTCCCCTCCTACCCATCTCTCCCCACCCAGCCAGCCCCCCCCCAGGCCCACACACATTCAAAAATGAATTTTCCCTACAACATTCACGGATGTTCCTTCATAGTCGTTAAGCAAAATAAAGAATATGAGAGATTCATTTGAGGATACACTTAAACACTTCATGTTTTCAATTCAGATATTGAAAAATCTTCAATATATTTTCGTATGTTTTATTTGACTGGACAAATCATGAAACAATTTCTCAAAGAGTGAGGTAACCTGTGTCTTTTCTTCCTGTAACTCTTCAGCTACATTTGAGGACACTGAGTGAGAGTTCCCGGAAAGCAGCAGCCAGCATGGACTGATGGACTAATAAAAATTCCAGTGACTATGGACAATCTGGAAGCTACTGCTCTGTAACCTCAGATTACAGCTCCTTAGGTGACATCCTATCTTCCTAAAAAGCCAATCCTTGTTCATCTCTCTATCGAACCTAATAACATAGGTAATGTACAAACTTAACAGAACCCTGCTCTCTACTAGTGGAAGGGCAAATATAGTATACACTTCTCTGATGCTTCATCAATGTATTTTTAAAGTGCCTTGATTTTATAACTTTCTTTATTCTATTGCCATTAAAAAAAATCTCCATGAAGCTGCTTACTTGTTAAAGCCTTGTTTGGGGAACACCTAAATATGTCCCCATGCCATGACCACTACGAAGAAAACCATGGGTTTTTTTATTTCTTTGCTTTGTGATAACAGCTTTTGCTTTCAATGGAAAGACATGAAGCTTCAGATTTTATAAAATTATTTTATGAAATACTGTCATTTAAAGAATAGAGATACATACAATGCTTGGTTGTTTGTTTCAGAATATTCCCTGGAAGGCGCAGTGATCTTCCAAAAAAGATGTTTAATATCCAGAATAGACAGAAACTGTCAAATTCTAAGTCACAAAGTACATGAAAAGAATCAGTTCTTTTTTTATTATTATTTGGTTGGTTGGTTTGTTGATTGCTTGGTTTTGTTATACGGTGTAATTGTTGATTGCTTGCTTTTGTTATATGGTGTAATTGTTGATTGCTTGGTTTTGTTATATGATGTAATTGTTGATTGCTTGGTTTTGTTATATGATGTAATTGTTGATTGCTTGGTTTTGTTATATGGTGTAAGCTAACTTGGAACATCTATTTGGCTCCAGCTAGGCGTGTACTCAGAGCATTCTTGTGCCCCAGCCTTCCAAGTGCTAGGATTACTGGCATATGCCACCATATCTAGCAAAATCCTATTTATAAAGGGAAATGAGTTAAATAATCAGTTATCTGTGTATCTTTTGTCACCTTAATCTTGTTATGACATTTGTGAGGAACCAATCACTTTCCAGAACCATTTTCCTCCCTCTGACTTTCAGTGAATCTGGCCAATGCACAAAAGGCCAATGTGGCATGTCACCACCAAAGGCCATGTGACAGGGTTCCTATGCACATGCTCCCACACTCCTGACCCCTTATAAAGTCTCTCTCCTCTCCCCCTCCCTCTTTCTTCCCCCCTCCGCACCTCTTCCCCCCCTCCTGATCTCTCTCTCTTCCTCACTGAGAGGCAGCCATTTGTGTCCCCTTCCCCCCACTCCCATCCCCACCCCAATAAATCTCCTACATGAGGTCTGTTGCCTGATGTCAGCTTTGTACTATTCCTTAATCCTCTGGTTACTGCAATACTCGTAAAATAATTCCATACTTCTTATAAGAATCTTGGACTTTTTTCAGCCTTTCAGCCTTGGTTTAAATGAAACTGCTCAGGGAGAATTAAGCACCCATATGCTTATTTATAAATTGTCTCCTCTCTTTCAGAATCACTAGTTACCACAGGCATGGCATAAATTGATATATGCCGCCCAAAGGTGCATTGTATTCGTTACTTACTAAAGCACCAGTCTTTGGTAGATATAAATAAATTTTTTTAAAAAAGTTTTCCTTGTCCTCTAGAATTCTCTAAACTCAGTGAATAACCATTCATTGCCTGCAAGCTCATTCCGACATCCTAAGATAATATTCAAAGGGCAAAATCTAGTTCCTAGTTTTTCTTTTGGAACTGCATAAAACTCGCCCAATTTTCGTCGCATTTGACTTGCAAAGTGCATCAAAGTGAAAATACTGCGAAGAGATTTAACAAGTTAATGGTAGATTAATGCCTTCTCTCTTTTATTAGGCAAATTTGCAATGCTGTGGAATACTGGGCACTCTGGAATGCCACTGGCTGCTTCCTATGCAGATGAATCAACAGGGATTTAGTAAGCTTTTACCTAACTCGTGCTTAATACATGAAATAAGCGGTTTTTAGAATTGCTGGGCCTATGTACAGGTAAGAGAAAAAGACAATTTACTACTTATAAAATACCAATTCTAGCCCTGTCACTCCAGGTTATCCTATTGAGAATGTTGATTATTGTCAAGGATGAGAAACTAAAGAACTAAATGCTCATTCTACGTTCCAATTAAAATGTCACTGCATTTGATTAATACTTCAGATGAGAAGCGGCCGTGCAATCCCTGAACAAACAAGAGATTATGGATTTGCTATCATAATTAACGAGTAAACTGTGTCCTATCTTGCAATGTTCCCATTCAACAGTGTTAACGCTAATTATGGCAAAAGATGCCAGTCCGACATTTTAAAAGTTGAATATGTATCCAGATTCAGACCTGGACGGGAGGAAAGCTGGGACCAAACTGGGAGGATAGAGGACTGGGAAAACATAATCCGGATGTATTATATGAGAAAAAAATCTATTTTCAATTGAAGAAAAAGTGAAGGAAGTATGTGTGTGTGTGTGTGTGTGTGTGTGTGTGTGTGTGTGTGTGTGTGTAACAAGTACTATTACAGGGACTGCAGAGATGGCTCAACAGCTAAATGGTCTTGATGCTCCTGAAGAGGACACCAGTTCACTTCTCAGCATCCCTATGGACAACTCACACCATCTATTACAACAGCTCCAGGCTACTTTGTGGAGCTTCCTTGGTCCCCCACACAGACCTGCACTTAACACATGCACATTCACATTAAAAAAAAAAAAAGATACATAACATAAAACATATAATTTAAAAGAAGAACTATTATAACATAATTCACCTTTAATATTTAGCTACTTGTATTTTATAGATCTGTTGCCAGAACCATTTTGTTTGGGGGGATCAGTTTACAATTAAATGTTTACATTGCTATAGACACATGATATTAACCCTTTCTACATGTTGATACTTAGTTATTTACACCTTTTTTTCTTTCCATGTTTATTCAAACATCTTCAATATATAAAAGTTCCATTTTTCTTTTAAAAATGATAAAGATGTAGCCATGTGAGCAAGGATGACCCTCGATGCTACCCTAAGTTACTGCAGGACTCGGTTCCCCTGGGATCAGTTGCATATCCCCACTATTTTGCTGTTATCTGCATTCCTTCCTGCATTCCTTCCTTCACTCCTTCCTTCACTCCTTCCTTCATTCCTTCCTTCATTCCTTCCTTCATTCCTTCTTTCACTCCTTCCTTCATTCCTTCCTTCACTCCTTCCTTCACTCCTTCCTTCACTCCTTCCTTCACTCCTTTCTTCACCCCTTCCTTCATCCCTTCCTTCATCCCTTCCTTCATCCCTTTCCCTTCCTTCATCCCTTCCTTCATCCCTTCCTTCATCCCTTCCTTCATTCCCTCCTTCATCCCTTCCTTCATTCCTTCCTTCACCCTTTCCTTCATCCCTTCCTTCATCCCTTCCTTCATCCCTTCCTTCATCCCTTCCTTCATTCCTTCCTTCATCCCTTCCTTCATTCCCTCCTTCATTCCCTCCTTCATCCCTTCCTTCATCCCTTCCTTCATCCCTTCCTTCATCCCTTCCTTCATTCCCTCCTTCATTCCCTCCTTCATCCCCTCCTTCATTCCCTCCTTCATTCCCTCCTTCATCCCCTCCTTCATCCCTTCCTTCATCCCTTCCTTCATCCCTTCCTTCATTCCCTCCTTCATTCCTTCCTTCATCCCTTCCTTCATTCCTTCCTTCATCCCTTCCTTCATCTCTTTCTTCATTCCTGTCGTACTGTATTTTTGTCTTCTATTCTTTCTCAGTGCATCACTTCTTTAACAGTCTTCTTTTTCATTTATTATTAGATATTTTCTTTATTTACACTTCAAATGCTATCCTGAAATTTCCCTACACCCTCCCCCGACCCTGATCCCCTACCCACCCACTCCCACTTCTTGGCCTTGGCATTCCCCTGTGCTGGGGCATATAAAGTTTGCAAGACCAAGGGGCCTCTCTTCCCAGTGATGGCTGATTAGGCCATTTTCGGCTACATATGCAGCTAGAGACACGAGCTCTAGGGGTACTGGTTAGTTCATATTGTTGTTCCACCTATAGGGCTGCAGACCCCTTCAGCTCCTTGGGTACTTTCTCTAGCTCCTCCATTGGGGGCCCTGTGTTCCATCCAATAACTGACTGTGAGCATCCACTTCTGTGTTTGCCAGGCACTGGCATAGCCTCACAAGAGGCCACTATATCAGGGTCCCTTCAGCAGAATCTTGCTGGCATGTGCATTAGTATCTGGGTTTGGTGGCTGATGATGGGATGGATCCCCAGGTGGGCTAGTCTTATATTATCTTGAGCCAAGGCTTAACTGAAATGGTGAGGGGAGAATTAAGCACCCATATACTTATTTCAATACTGTCTCCTTTCTTTCATAATTATCAGTTATCACAGATATAGCATGAATTGCGAGGTGCCGCTGAAAGGTGCATTGTATTCCTTGCTTATTAAAGCATCAAACTTTAGTATGTTTCAATAAAATTGTTTTTTAAAGTTTTCATTGCCCTCTGTGTTATATTCTTGACCGACACACAGCTGCAGAAGGATCACACCAGGCCAAACAGTTCCACATGTGGTTTATTGGGAGAGAAGGAGGCAATGTGGCGGCTGAAGGAGAAGGGGGTAAGAGAGAGAGAGACCAGGGGGCGCCTTTCTTTATATATGGATGATGATGTAATCACAGGTAAAGGTGGGAGGTGAGCCAAGTGGATTCTGGGAATATGGTGGCTGTTGCCTTGGCAACAGATGTGTTGGTCCCGCCTATGAGATGTCATAGGTTTTGGAGGTCCTGATACCAGCATACCTCCCTTCTTGTTATTATAAAGAGAAGGGAGAAAGGGAGGAGGGAGAAGCCAATGATAAAAAGGGAATGAGAGCATTGTGTCCCTTAAGCTGCTTCCTGCTGTCTGTCTAAGGGTGTAGACAATTTTGGGGTATAGCTGACTTTCACCATGGAGATGTACTTGGTAAATGTTCCCATCAGGCTCCTCTGTGGACAGCAGCCGGTAATCCTGTAACAGGAGCTGATTCATAGTTTGATCAGAAATTTTTTGTATTTGTCACTGAAGGAATGTAGAAACAAGATTATTGAGGCAGGGAGCAAATAATAACTCCAGGAGGATGACTAGGAAAGGTGTTATGAAAGGGAGGATCCACTTCCATAGAGGATTTTCGAAAATCCCAGAACTGGAGGTCTCACGGTCCCTGAAATTCTTTATGCCTGACTATACCTCCTGGATTTTATTTCTCACTATCCTGGATTGGTTGACTTAGAAACAGCATTCTTCTTGGAGGAACAGGCAAAGACCACCTTCTTTAGCTGTCAGGACATTTAGCCTCCATCCGTTCTGAAGCACCATGGCCGCCAAAGCATCTATCTGTTCCTGGATAGTAAACACAGTTTCAGTCATTTCTTGAAGATCATTTTTAAACTGGGAAGTGAGTGTATTATATTGGGTCACAGAAGTCATTATCCCTGCAACTCCAGTACCAAAACCTATTCCGAGACTCTGGAATTAAGTTCCCTGCTTCCCTGTCTCCTGCCATTCTTGCTTGTGTCTGGCCTCGGAGAAAGCTGCAGACCCTTCTATTAATTTAAAGCAAGGTTTGCATATTCATAAATCAAGATATAAAGCTAAAGTTCTATACATACCTCTTTCCTGGGATTTTGTAAATCCCTAAAGATCAAAATTCTCATTTCTTCAATAGAACGGTGGAATAGTTCTACAGAAATGCCAGAAGAGGCAGGGGGGTGGGGGGGTAATACCTAGCTGTGATCAAATTGGAAAAAAGAAGCCAATGTTTAAAATAATTCTGATCTTATGACGTTAACTTAATAAATTAAAGGAAACCAAGCTTAGTGGCCCAAGTGTGTAACCACAGTACACTCAGAAGCCTCAGGTGGAGGACCACAGCAAGACCAAGGCCAGCCCGAGTTACACTGCAAGTTTTAGGCTAGCCTAGACTAGAAAACAGTAATCAAATATATCCCCAATATCACTTAACAACTTTCATTTTGAAATGCTTTAATATTTAAATTTTTAATTTAATATTTAAAGATAGAAAGATTTAAATAATACAGTCCTGTTAAAAATTATTTTGGTTTGGTTTGGTTTGGTTTGGTCTGATTTGGTTTTAGCCATGTGTGTTATATTCTACCCTAGGTCTTGGATCTATCTAATCTCTGGTTCCTGGGCATCCAGGCAGTGTAGGGTGCGGGCTGCCTCTCATGGATTCTGTCTGGAGTTAAACCAGACATTGGTTGGCCACTCCCACAAGTTCCATGCCACCATTACCCCAGCAGATCTTGCAGGCAGGATAGATTTTAGATCTTGTGGATCGAGGTATTTGTGACTGTGTTGCTGTCCAGGTTTCTCTTTCAATAGCCCGTAGAGTACCTTCTCACACCACACTAGAATGTAAGGCAGCAGGCTTCACGCGGGCACTGGCTCAAACTTTCTGTGTAGTCAGTGAGATATGAGAAAAGTTTCAATTAAAATAATAATAAAAATTTAAAAAGCTATTATTTACCGACGTCATGATTTTTCATTTTATACTAACTAGTAACATGTGTTAGGTATCATTAGGAACTTGGTTAATTTCAAAACTGTCTCCTTTATAAATATGTTCAATTGTGCCTGTTTGTGATGAGTAGCTATAGTCAGAAAACTTAGGGAGAGGGGTAGATTCGGTATGAGAGAGCTTCATATTTCAGAATCTGAAGCTAAAACCAGGTTGCTGCCCTAGGCATATATAAACATCTGCATTTTCATTGCAGAACAAAGCAACATTTCTGTCAGTTGGAAATAGCCTTGTGTCTATTGCTTAGAAATATTGAAATTTAGCTCTCTAGCAGTGATTTTGGTTTAGGATAGCTTTCAAACCAATTATCCACTTTAGACATTTGTCAGCTTTTACACTGCAAACACTGAAGTGAATGACCTTACTTTTTAACCTATTTTGCTCTGTAGATAGAGTCCTTGAATGTACTTCCCCCTTACATAGCCCTCTGAATGCAAGCAGTATGTCTATCCATATGTGATAAATCCTAGAGGATATAAACAACAAGTTTACATTTTTCCAATTAAACAAACCTAACTTAACCGGAGGAGTAGACACAATGAAGTTTAAGATGAATTGGATCATTTTTAGAACACTCATTAAGATTTGCCTGGAAGTCCCTGAATTCCATTTCTTGCTCTATTTTATATGTTCTCTTTGTGGATTTAACTAAGATAAAGACGTGACTGAGAATTATGAAAATGTATGTCTATCATTAATTTACTGGGTGGAGTAAACAGTTTACAAGGAATATATATATATATATATATATATATATATATATATATTAAAAAAACGAGCAAACAAAAATCAAATTTCATTGTTTCAACCATGGGTCATTATACTATATGATGAAATATACAACTGGTTAAAATACAAACCATGGGTGCCCAGCCAAAATGGATATATCTATAACACAGCTCTTTCTCCTAAGGCTCAGGAAACACTCCAAAAGGGGAAGAGAGGTTGTAAAAGCCAGAAAAGAAAATCTACCATGAGACAATGTCTCTTAGAAATGACAGGGAAGTTTCCCCCATGATACTTTAACAAAAGAGCTGCCTGAATATTCCTTAAAGTATAGTACTAATAGACATACTAACAAGGAAAAATAAGAAATCTCCACATCCATGAACAACAGCAACAAAACCTGACACAAGGCAACTAAGGAATGCTGAGACTAGAAGCAGTCATCCCTGTGGGATCA
The DNA here is from genome assembly GCF_900095145.1 of Mus pahari. NCBI lineage: Eukaryota > Metazoa > Chordata > Mammalia > Rodentia > Muridae > Mus > Mus pahari. The sequence goes on from NC_034601.1 coordinate 75,751,593, forward strand.
ATTCCTTAATTGCTTATCTATTATCACATGGTCAACCCTGAAATCATAAACAAGCAACACTTAAACTCAATGAACTCAGCAGGTTGTATTTATTATAGTTATGTACTGATAATAAGTATACATGTATGTGACAATAAAAATTGAATAAAATAGGCCATGAGTTTGAGAGGGACAAATGGGAAGGAGACCTTGAAGGAGATGTAATTCCTTAAACAAAACTGTAACAAGGCTAGTCTCCTTATTACTAGTTTTAAATACACATATTATTTCACCATGGTCAGCAGTTACTACAATATATGAAATCTGGAAAATCCATATCTGATTAATCTAAATAAACATCTCAAAAGTCACCTCTTTCTATGCTCATTTTTATTGACTAAATTGCAAACATCCTGATTCATCTAAAACAAGGAAACAATAACCTTTGATTTCTATTTCCAAAATCACATTTCATTCCTGTATCTTAAATCATATATTGAATTTCTTTCTTACATTTGGCCTGCATTGAACATTCATTATAATCTCATGAAACTATTCTAAATGTCTTTTATGGTGACTCAAAATTACTCTAGCAAATATCTCATACATATTGACTCTGTTCAACCAATATAAGGATGTACCCCAAGAACTAGTTAAAGTTTAGCTGATTCAAATCTGGAAGTTATCTTTTCCCCCTTTTCAGAAATGAAGGTTACAGGACTGCTATCTCAAAAAAAAAAAAGCATAAACCCATAATTTTAAAAAATAATTGTTAAGGGGTCTGCAACCCTATAGGTGGAACAACAATATGAACCAACCAGTACCCCCAGAGCTCATGTCTCTAGTTGCATATGTAGTAGAAGATGGCCTAGGTGGGAAGAGAGGCCCCTTGGTCTAGCAACATGTATATGCCCCAATACAGGGGAATGCCAGGGCGAAGAAGTAGGAGTGAGTGAATAGGGGAGCAGGGCAGAGGGAGGGTACAGGGGACTTTGGGGATAGCACTTAAAATGTAAATGAAGAAAATATCTAATAAAAAATTAAAAAATATATAGTCACTGAAAAAAATAAATGTTTAAGGTCATCCTATGACACATAGTCTCAAGGAGTAGGGATTTTCTCTAGGTATAGAAATTCCATTGTTCAATACAATGTGTCCAAGGGAATGAACCCCATTTCTTATGGCTATAACTCCAGTATGCATGGAGTCAGACATATTGAGGATTAAAAGTCATTGTTGGTTCAATTCAGAGTTACTAATGATGTCCTATGTTTAAAACTGATTAGTGGGAGTGGGTGAGTTGGGGAGCAGGGCAGAGGAGGGTAGAGGGGGCTTTGGGGATAGCATTTGAAATGTAAATGAAGAAAATACATAATAAAAAATGCCTAAAAAAACTGATACAGTATGAAAACATGGAAAGAGAGTGCCACATAGCACATCCTCAAGGAGCGACACCAAAGAAAATATTTCTGAGTCTTCATGAATACAACCTAAATGCTTCCCTATAAAATTTTACCCTAAAAATCAATAGCTATTAGAGAGGGACAAAGTCAAATTTAAACACATGTGGACAATTATCATTCCAGCAACAGGCTGTACTGTGCAATTTTAGTTACTACATGTCTCTTACAGAAGACAAATGAGACTACTTGAGATGACCTTGTTTTTGCATCCAAGACAACTACCAGATAGGGATAAGAATTGTTAAGGACCTAAAAACAAATTACTAACCAAGTCATTGATTATGGACGAAGGATAGTTTCCCTCACTAAATGAGCATCCAATAGTAGAATGAGATGTAGCCATTATGTTACCCCACTTATAGAAACAAAATCAAACATATTAAAGACAAGACTGAAGGGCCTGAAAATTAAAATAGCAGAGTTTACATGGTTTGGATGGTATAATCATAAAATACTCACAGGCCATGTCTACACGGTAAAAACCCAATTCTTTTCTAATTTTAAGCAAACTACATACAGCTTTAAATAAATGGCACATGAAGCTACTTTATTAATCCATTATGGATAAACTGGAACTTTGGATGTATTGGCCCACAATTTTTGCTAAGACATGTTTAAAAAAGTCCCAACCAGAAGAAAAACATAACCCTCTATCCCCAGTGAATAAAATATTGAAAATACTATGCATTTCTAACTTATACATATTTACATTTCTATAATTTTAAAACATAAAGGAAATATACAATTACCCTTGCTCTAATTTTATTTCAAAAGATGATATCCTCTGAAAGCACTATATCCCAGTCAATTATGAGAAGTAATATTTAGAATATACTGAATTTTGTTGGAGTTTAGTTCTAATGCTTTGATTCAATCAGAAATCTGTGTGTCCAAATGCTAAAGGTCCTTGTCCCAAATTGGTTTTTGATAGATCAATAAAGCCAACAGCCAATGGTTAAACACGTGCGGGACCCTTAGAGTTGTGAGGGCAAGGACACAGAGAGGAAAAGAGGAGAATTGCCTGATTCAGGGAAGAAGGATGGGACTCAGGAGCTGCAAGAGAGAAACCCAATCAGCCACGTGAGAATTCGGGTGGGTGGCCACCGGCCACTTCCCTGATTGGACCTGGGATAGCAGGGGAAGGTTTAGGAGTGCCCAGCGTTTGAGGCAGCCAAGGCATTTTAAAATTAACTGGTGTGCTGGTGTGTGTGTGTGTGTGTGTGTGTGTGTGTGTGTGTGTGTGTGTGTGTGAGAGAGAGAGAGAGGGGGGGGAGAGAGGGAGAGTGAGGGGAAAAGAGAGAATTTTCCATCTGCGAATACAGATAGCTCCTGGGTGGGTGTGTACATGTGACCCACTGGGAACCAAACCAATGCAGCCCAAACTCACTGCTACAGAATTTAGTTAGGGGTTTATCTTTTCTGTTGTTCTTATCAAAAGTAGTTATTCTCACCAACTAACATTAGTATGATCTTAGAAATTTTAAAAACCTATCTCTCAGCCATCTATCCATACATACAAAGCAATACATTTTCCTTGAACAAATATATAATGAAAGAGCCTTTTTAAAGCAAAGTGCAGAAACATGCACACATGCATGCATATAGACATATGCACACAGCCATAATTTTTATTGAGTGGTCTGAGGAAAAAAAAACAGTAACTGCCATTACCATTCCATTGAAACAACAAAATTTTTGTTATTATAATATTGAAAGTATATTCAGCAAGATTAACTTAACATTCTACATATTTCCCTGTAAGGAATATTTTTTTTAATATTATTCTGCTCACTGAAACATCCTTCTTTCTAAAACACAAAAGACTGCTAAGTTTATTTATTGAATGTACAACTTGAAGCTGTCAGAAGAACAAAGTTATGTATATGACTCACTGGAAAATAGCATGCTAAAGGAATTTGACCTAGTTATGCCTGAATTACTGCTTTAGCTGTTGTTCAAGAAATATAAGACATCGTGGTAGAAAGCAAATCTCCCAGCTATGGGCAAAGGCTGATGCCCACTGAAGCAGAGAAAAAGTAAAAACCTTGGTATGGTTCGCAGAAATCCCGCAGATGAAACACAAACCATGCTTCACTTTGCTTCAAAAACCTTAGGCTGTTGCTGTCTTCAAAGGAAAAGAAGAACCGAGGTTTCTGATCCAGCAAACTTGCCAACACACAAGAGTTAACTGTACTGCCTGAATCTCTGAGTTCTCTACTGCCTCAAGGAGTTCCAAAAACGGGGAAGAAATATCTCTGCTCTCTGGGAAGGAAGGAATGCCCCACTTCAAAGATTTCTTTTCCTTGAGAAAAAAAATGTCAATAATCTAGGAAGAAGTATAAGAGGTGGAGTATAGCTGTATTGTGCAGCCACAGCGTTCATCTCTTTCTCTCCTAGAACCCTATTAGTTTTCTATTCTTAAGATGAGAATTGGTATCTAGCTCAAGCCCAAGGTCTGAAAATTAAAGATTGATTTAAAGTTGACTATTGTCAACTTTCTATTTTCTATCAAAACAGAATCTTTCTTTTTTTTTTTTT
>NC_034601.1:75757270-75763630 GCF_900095145.1 Mus pahari
ATAGGGAACTTTCGGGATAGCATTTGTAATGTAAATAAAGAAAATAATAAAAAATATCTATATCCAAAAAAAAAGAAATTTTAAACTAACTTAAGTATATTCATCATGATAAATGATGAGAAAGATGGGATAAGCCATGGAACTCTGTGACAGGAAACACTGTAGCTGAGAACTAGCTAACGTAATTCAAATGGAAATATGCTTATAGAGAGAATCGTTATGTACTGTGTGGAAGCAACACTGGTCCATAAACAGCCTATGGACAGTGAGCTGAGGCAGGATTAGAAAGTGGAACATACAGAAGAGAGAAAAGGGATCCCAAAAAATAGTCAGGCATGAAGATTTGCCCTGAACACTGAAGGAGATGGTGGTGGGACACTGAGGACAGGTGGTAGGGCACATGGTAGGACTTCAAATAGAATAAACCAATGATTAAGTTATGAGATATTCAGGGGAAAAGCCTAAGGTTTTGGCCTAGGCATTTATTCTTGAAACATTAAGTCTCAGAGTCATTATTTCAGAAATGTGCGCATGGGTGGAAAAGCCCACTATTACATATGCTGATGTTTTGAGAAAGAAAGGAAAGGAAGGAGGAGAAGCTGAAGAAAATAATTCATTACTTTCTGCTGCAACAAAATACAACTTAAGGAATGGAGGCTATATTTTGGCTCATAGTTCATGGTTATAGTTCATTATTTTGAGGAAAGCAGGGAGACCATAGCATGATGCTAAATTACATGTGCGGTCTAGAAGCAGGGCATGGCTACGGTTGGTACTCAGTGTTCTTTTAATTCATCCTGGAATTTTAGCCCATGGAATGGTGGCATGCATATTCAGGGTAGGTCATTTGGCATCAATTAAAACCACTCTAGAACCTCAGTCACAAACATATGCAAAAGTTTATCTCCAAGCATGACAAGTTTTACTCAAAGAAATTCTACAAGTAGAATGAACATGATTTGTATACTGGTGATACAGATCTTACGTTACCACCCACAGTGAACGTTCTCCTTTAATCACATCCTCAACTTCATACCTTATCTGAGATCTTTTCTTTGTGTAAATATTTAGGTGTACTGGCTGGTTTTGTATGTCAACTTGACACAGGCTGAAGTTATCACTGAGAAAGGAACTTCAGGTGAGGAAATGCCTCCATGAGATCCAGCTGTAAGGCATTTTCTCAATTAGTGATCAAGGGGGGAGGGCCCATTGTGGGTGGTGCCATCCCTGGCCTGGTAGTCTTTGGGTTCTATAAGAAAGCAAGCTGAGCAAGCCAGGGGAAACAAGCCAGTAAGAAACATCCTTCCATGGCCTCTGCATCAGCTCCTGCTTCATGACCTTCTTGAGTTCCGGTCTTGACTTCCTTTGGTGATGAACAGTAATGTGGAAGTGTAAGCTGAATAGACCCTTTCCTCCCCAACTTGCTTCTTGGTCATGATGTTTGTGCAGGAATAGAAACCCTGACTAACACTTGATATGCACACTCACTGATAATAGCCCAGAAACCTAGAATACCCAAGATACAATTTCCAAAACACAAGAAAATCAAGAAGGAAGACCAACACGTGGATACTTCATTCCTCCCTAAAATAGGGATAAAATACCCATGGAAGGAATTTAAATAATAAAAAAAAAAAAAAACCCTGACTAAGACAAAGGGTTTTTATTTATTCTTATATATGTGTGTATATAAATGCGGCAATGTATTCTTTTTTATTTATTATTTTCTTTATTTACATTTCAAATGCTATCCCGAAAGTTCCCTATACCTCCCCACCCCTGCTTCCCTACCCACCCACTCCCACTACTTGGCCCTGGCCTTCCCCTGTGCTGGGTCATATAAAGTTTACAAGACCAAGGGGCTCTCTTCCCAGTGATGGCCAACTGGGCCATCTTCAGCTACATATGCAGCTAGAGACACGAGCTCAGGGGGTACTGGTTAGTTCATATTGTTGTTCCACCTACAGGGTGCATGCAATGTATTCTGATTGGATCCACCTTTCACCCCCCTTCCATCTTCCTCCAGTACTCACCAACCTGTCTCCTTCCTGACTTCAAGTACTTTTTCATTATTACTATCATTATCATTATTTTTAATGGCTCCTGAGTCCACTTGCACATGAGTATGAGGTCAGCCAGTCTATCATTGGTTACACCCCCCAAGAAGACTAGCTCTTACATCAACAACCATAACTATAAATTGAACACCCGATTCTTCTCCCCATCTGCCCTAGATTCTTATGAGCTTGATCCTATGCAGGTGCTGTGTAGACAACCACCACTGCTGTGAGCTGGCGTATGCATCAGCTATGTCACATCCAAATGATAGCATTTCACACCTCTGCTAAACATCCTTTTCCTTTTATACACTTTCCGCCCATTATTTCTCAATGTTGCCTGAGCCTTGGATGAAAGAAGGTTGATATAGATTATAGTTTCTATGGTAAAATATTCAGTCTATTACTGTCAAGCCTTTGACTAATTATAAATTTCTTCATTAACCCATTGCAAAAAGAAGCTTCTCTAACCAAGGTTTAGAGTAGCACAGACCAATAGGTATAAATATAAATATCAAGAAAGTAATTTGACCATAGACAATTAATTTGGGAGGCGGCTTGTAAGAGAACAACAAAGAGTGAGACTCAATGTTTTGCTGGATATTTATAATTATTGTATCAGGTTTGAAGAAGAGGACCTTATAAGTTACTCTTTATCTGGAGAAGAGTGCTCTTCAAAATCATCACAGCCACTAAAACAGAATCTGCCCCTCACCTAATGTCTGTGCCACCCTCCAAGTAGAACCATTGATCATCGAAACAGTTGATGACTGACTTCTTGGATAGACCATCTCAATACACACACCATTTCTTAAATGAATGTAACCTGTTCCCTGTGGGCTGAGAATGATGAGAATCACTCAAGTCAAATAGCTTTGACCATAACAGGAAATATGTATCCAAATAATTGTGCCTACAATTCATTCATTGGCACAGCAGAACTGTCAACTCTTAGCTTAGCTACTATAGAGGTAAAAACCTTTGGTGATGTGAGGGACATTGAAGTACAGCCTTATTACAATGAACTCCAATGTCCATATTTGGGTTTGTACCACAGTAAAGGCCAAGATTTTAAGCTCTACTAAAAACAAAACAAATGAACAAACAGACTTTATGGATTTTTGTTCATTTAATAATATGTCCATCATTTTTATGATTGGCATAAAAATATATACTGTGTATAATAATAATAAAGAAAGTAGTTTGACAATATAACCATTGATTGGAACAACATCAATAGACTTTTCTCCTAGGACCTATGATATCCTCAATACAGGGGCTTTTGACAAGTTTTATAACACCAAATACAAAATAGATCATAAGGAGAAGACCTCAAATTCAATCAGAAAGTGGTTGTTATTCTCCTACCATGCTACTATTTCAACAGTAGGTACAACTTGACTGAAGTTCGGTTTTGTAGTAGATAGACTTTTGCAATAGGTAGGGCTATTGATCTCTTCTCCCTCAGCAGCCCTCATAGCAACTCCAAGCACTACAAAAGTTTGGATATTAATTACTTGCCAAAAAGTAGTTTGTAAGTTTGACCTTTTGTGTAGATATTGTATCCTTTTGATCCCATCATTTCCCAAGCAAAAGCTTCTTAATGTGACCTCTATTTAGGTTTTCAAATCTAATCCTTTGAAGTGTATTATCTTTCAGGGGTATCTGATGTACAAACTCCTAAAGAGCTCTCTGGTCCTAAAAGAGGATGTCACCCATGTAATATTATTATTAAACATTATGCTCCTTAATCTTCATTAAATGAGAATCTTTCATCTTTTAATCTTATATATGTTCATTGGCTTAATGTATTTGCCTAGAATTCTACATAATTTTTCACTTTCTTGCAAAACTTTATGCATGGATAAATTACTTGAATACAATGACTATCCTGTCGTTAATATTTAATATTTATGCTCATTTAGAAAGGAATGGTTATGCTTGATGATAAGCTGCCCAAACTCAGTGACTTTGAATTACTCAGCATTTTACCTTGCTCTGCTTTTCATAGTCTTCATTCAAAGTTCAACACTACATCTTACTGTGTCCATAGTCTACAAGGTTTTCAAAACACACATCTGCCCCAGGGGTTAGGTTTTCTACACCTGAATGAGATATCTGCTCACTTAGTTCCAATAACCAGAGTTAGTCACCTTTGACAGGTGTCAGAAGAGGAGTTTTTGGTGAAAAGCACCAAAAACACAGTAATAATTCTTGGGTTTTCTAAAAGCTAAAATACAAATCACTAACACCGTCCTTGTTACTTTAGACTCATAATTATCAGGTGCACTCAGTGTGGCTTTTAATACTTGCAGTATCTATAACAACTGGTAGTCTTTTAAAAAATAAAGAACACATCTTCTACTATCTGTGCATCTCAAGTTTTCTTAGAGGAATAAGTCACACTGGGGAATTGTATGTATGGGGTTGGGGGAAGGTCTGTCCATCATTTATTTTTTTCATTGGGAAACCAAAGAAAAATGCCATCTGGACATAGCATTTTATCATCAGCTGTTTCAATTTTTGATCATCTGTTCTGGCATGATACCATTCTTCTCTATGTTTATTTTCCCGACCCTGAAAACTGATTGCTTCTGGCATCTGCTCCTTTCTCGGCAAGCAAAGGTTTGGCAGTTTAGCAGTGCCTCAGTGTGGTACAAATCTACTGCTCTTACATCTCCTTGCTAGGACCTCTCAAAAACAGTGTGTCAAGGGGAATGTGCTAGCTGAGATTGGATGCTCAGTGTCCTGTTCAGCTGCTAGAAAGGAGATACAACACTTGCTTGCATTACCTGGTTTGATAGACTTCTGTCAGGAATGAAGTTACAGAATTGGAAAAAAATAATGAAACTGTATGTGCACTCTAATCTTTCTTTCAATACTTTCTGGTTAAGGGGGTTATTAGGGACTGTTTTTTAGTCTCTGTCTTGTATTTTATTTTAGTATTGGTATCAGGGCTTATAGTATGTGAACTAACTCATTCATTTGATACTCACTCCACCTCACACAAGCTTTCCATTCTGCCTCTAGCATATGCACAGTCATTTTCTTACCACCCTTCATTTGGTGACTTATCACACTCAGCTGAGCACTCTCTCACCATATAGAAACAGCTGGTGAACCTAACCTTTTAAAATAATTTAACATCATTTATCTTATCAGAAGTTCCATTTTCTCTCTGGTTATTTCTTCCATATCATTTGGTTTTCTATTTAAAACTGAAAGAAAAAAAAACATGACACTTTTTAATTTTTTTGACTCCATTTCATAAGTGCATTTTATCTGTATTAAGAATAATCTGCAATGGAGCATATTTATCCTCAGCTACAAAGAAACCTTAGGATTTTGTTTTCTATTTTGAAAAACAGAAACAGACTTTTTCATTCTGATTATTCTTAACTATTACATTTTATTTCTTAGACTTAATCCTCAGAAGTACTTGAGAGACACTGGAAAAATTCATACTTTCACTCGTCTGAAACTATTCATCTTATGAAAATCACAAAGAAAATCATTTTCACTGTCTTGATTATTTCCCAAAATTATGGCTTCATTAAAGCATCAGACAGTGATATCATCCAACTGCAAATTTTGAGAACGGTAACTATCATGTCTGCAAAGATTCATGAAATTAAACTCTGCCTTCAAGATTTGTCCAGAGAGAAGTAAATGGGCCTGCATATAGTTCTTACAATCTTCTCAGGGTGAAACTGCATCACCTCATGATGGAAGATTGACACAATTCATTCTCATAGAGCAACCATGTCATTTTCAGTTCCCTAGATTGTCACGTGAGCATTTTTCTTTAATGGCTTTGTTCAAAAGCTAAAATCTCATGAAGATCTCGTCATGCTTTAATAATGCTAACTCTTTAATTTATCACAATGCAAATTCCTTTCACTCTTGCTGCTTTTTCGGAAAAATAAACTTTACTGTGAGTAGGTATGGATGTGGTGTGTACATGGGCATTCCTGTGCCACAGTATGCATGTGGATGTTATATAATGACTTTGTGGCATAAATTCTCTCTTTTAAGAGGGCTCCAGGCCAGAACTCAGATCATCAGGATTGCAGAGCAAGCACCTCTGTCTTCTGGTCTCACACATTGGCTCCCCTGAAGCCATTAAAAAAAAAAAAAAAGTATTTATCAAGGTCTCCGTCCATTGAGGACTTCTGCAAGCAGGCACCAATGCAAACTTCTGGCCTGCATATACTCTCCTGCACAGGCAATAATGCCTACATATGTGCATCAACCAGAGAGAGAGAGAGAGAGAGAGAGAGAGAGAGAGAGAGAGAGAGAGAGA
>NC_034601.1:75763660-75769798 GCF_900095145.1 Mus pahari
AAGAAAAGGAGGAGGAGGAGGAGGGGAGGGGAGGGGAGAGGGAGGGGAGGGAGAGGGAGAAGGGGAGGGAGGGAGGACTCTCTTCAGAGAGTCTATCCAGTTACTACTCTTGATATGTCAAATCTTATCTATAAGGGGGAAGGGGTCTAATCCAGGCTTAGCATATCTTCTAAATACACATTATCATTATTAAAATGTTTTTCATTTTGTGTCTTTGAGACAAGCCTTTTAAGCACCTGTGCAGACACATGCACATGTGATTACACATGCATGTAGGAACCAGAAGTAAATGATGAAAGCCTTCCCCAAACACGTTTTCCCCTTTGATTTGGAGACTGGGTCCCTTACTAAGTCTGGAGATTACCAGTTTGGCTAGAATATCTGACCTAAAATACCCCAAAGGATCCTCCTGTCTCCACACCTCTAGTGCTGAGATTATAGGCAATTGATTGACACTGTGCCTGGTCAGCCTTTTCACATGGGTTCCAGGAGACAAAACTCAGATTGGCTTCCTTGAGTAACACTTTAGCTAACAATCTCACAAGCCCCTGTAATGTATGCCTCACCTATAAACACCCAATAGAAACTCAAAAACTATCAAACATACAGGTGAAAAAAAATTAATAAAATGAGACCAGCAACCATTTCTAACTCTTCCATGAAATATATCACAGTATTAAATGATAGGCTGCATCGTGGTTTAATTAGCCTCTATTCTTTTATAAACAAAATAAACGTTGAAGAATGAAATAACTATCAATGTTATCAATTTGTTTCAAAGCACCTTAAGAACAAATATTCAAATATTATTTTTGTGTTTCCACTACTCTGCACATTTCTTGACACAAATATGATAAAAGTTGACAAATGTGGAAATTAATAAATGGTATTTCAGGATTACAGCGACAATACGCCCACTGAAAAGATTCACGAGTGAGTGGAACGTGCTGGATTTTACTGTATCATGAATCTTTTCATGGATGGTGTCCCAGCATTTCACAGCTTCAGGTGCTGAGCGAATCCACCGAGAAAGTCTTCTGTTTAAAAGAGATGTAATACCACCCCAGGAAGATAAATCATATCTTAGCCACACGTGTAATTAAAGGGCAAAGAGTAACTCTTCCTTTAGAGAAAAACGAATCCTCTGGGGGATAATGTACTTAAATAAACCAGCCGGATTCAGTGGCTTAAATCAACGGCCTGTGGATTACATGGCAAAGAAAGATTGCTGATGGGATTCAAGGTCTCAAGGCTTCAGGCCAGCTGCGTTCAATTAAATTGGGCTTCAAAGCCAAAGAAGGGGAATTTCAGAAGGAAAGAAGGGGTTCATGTCACAGTGCCCTGGGAAGTCACTGATCAATGATACACTGGGCTTAATAAATAATATAGGATGAACAGGATCTGGAAAACTGAACTGGTGTCTGTAGACCAGGCACTGCACAGATCAATTCAGACGGTATGTAGTAGAAAAGACTAAGAAGAGAGGAATAAACAACTAAAAACACCGAATCTGGAGCAGGAACACACTAGCTATGTCTAAAGTGCACTGTGTGGCTGCCACTACAACAAATGTGTGAATGCATGTGAGATTTTTGGTTCACTCAAAACCGATGGCTCAAATTCTCATACACAGTTACTTTGTACTTAGCCAGCTCTTCACTGTAAGATCGATTTTCATGATGATCCCAGTGTAGTGACTCTTGGCTGATGGTAAAATTTATAATCCTCACACTAAATGCATTTTATTAGGTAAATCCCATTTAAGAAGTTTATGTACTATTCTACAAAGTTTTAAAAATTCTGACGTATCCTTTCAGATTGATACTTGAAACCCAAGGACTAAATTTTACTGTGTGTGTCCCCCCCCCCACTGATTTTTAAAAATAAAACTCAAATGTGAAAGATAAACTGATTTTAATTCAGGTTATTCTTTAGCAGAAAGTCTAAGACAGAAAAACTTCTCACCCTATTAAAAACTAGCTCTTAGATCATATGTCCCAGTACAGGGGTGCACTGGCTGGCTTTGTGTCAACTTGACACAGCTGGAGTTATCACAGAGAAAGGAGCTTCAGTTGGGGAAATGCCTCCACGAGATCCAGCTGGGGGGCATTTTCTCAATTAATGATCAAGGGGGGAGGGCCCCTTGTGGGTGGGACCATCTCTGAGCTGTCAGTCTTGGGTTCTATAAGGGGGCAGGCTGAGCAAGCCAGGGGAAGCAAGCCAGTAAGTAACATCCCTCCATGACCTCTGCATCAGTTCCTGCTTCCTGACCTGCTTGAGTTCCAGTCCTGCATCCTTTGGTGATGAACAGCAATGTGGAAGTGTAAGCCAAATAAACCCTTTCTTCCCCAACTTGCTTCTTGGTCATGATGTTTGTGCAGGAATAGAAACCCTGACTAAGACAAATTGGTACCAGCAGAGTGGGGTATTCCTGTGACAACCTGACCATGTTTTAGGGAAGACTGTGGAAGGACTTTGGAACTTTGGGCCAGCAGATCCATTCAGTGTTAAGAGCTCTTTGGAATGTTGTGTAGGAGCTTGGAAGATAATGTTGAGAACAGTGCAGAAGATGGAGGTCTGGCTTGTGTAATTTCAGAGGGAAAATTAAAGACTTTTCAGGGCCATTGCTATTTTGGATTGTGAAGATTCTGTGGTTCTGGTTAGCTGAGGCTGAAGAATCAGCTGTGATTAACAAGATACCAGAACCTCTAAACTGAAAACTTTTCCTTACTGGGACTATTGATGCTGGTTAGCTGGAGCTAAGAAATTAGTGGTGATTAAGAAGAGACCAGCATCATTGAGGTGACATCTTCTGGGAAGTGTTTTCTGAGGGCACAGGGGCTGTGTTCCAGAGATAGCCAAGGTTGTACCTTGTGCTGTGACTGGACTTAGTAATGTGTAAGAGTTACCCATGTGGTACTGGTTTTGAAGGCATGAAGGGGTCGTGCAGAGCAGCTGAGGCCATGGAAGCACTGTGAGAGGCCATGGAAGGCCATTGGTGAAGGTGTAGCCTCAGTTGCAATTGATGGCCCAGGACTAAAGGGGTCACAGCAGCATTTTGGAGATGCCAGTACCATGAGATAACCACCAAGAACAGCAGCAGCAGTGAAGTACAGGCAGCTGGAGCTGGAGCCAAGAAGACAAGGTGTGTGCAACAAAGGTCATGGCTGGAGAAGTGTCCCAAGCCCATGGAGGAGCCCAGAAGATCATGAGTTGGATCCCAGACATTGGATGGTTAGAGATTGATTTTTGCTTTTGATTGTGACTTTGCCCTGATATGTTTCCCTCTTGAAGGAAGTTTTTTAGTGAAGTTAAAAGACTTTGAATTTTAAAGTACTTTGAATTTTAAAAGATACTGGATAATTTAAAGGGATTGAACTTTTAATATGTAAAGACTGTGGGACTTTTAAAGTTTTTTAGATCTTGGGGATGAATAAGTGTTGAGGCTTACTGTGATGTGTTTGTGTGTCAAGTTGACAAGGGGTCAATTGTACTGGCTAGTTTTGTGTCAACTTGTCACAGGCTGGAGTTATCCCCGAGAAAGGAACTTCAGTTGGGGAAATGCCTCCATGAGATCTAACTGTGGGGCATTTTCTCAATTAGTGATCAAGGGGGAAGGGCCCCTTGTGGGTGGGATCAGCTTTGGGCTGGTAGTCTTGGGTTCTATAAGAGAGCAGGCTGAGCAAGCCAGGGAAGCAAGCCAGTAACATCCCTCCATGCCCTCTGCATCAGCTCCTGCTCCCTGATCTGCCTGAGTTCCAGTCCTGACATCCTTTGGTGATTAACAGCAATGTGAAAAGTGTAAGCCAAATAAAAACTTTCCTCCCCAACTTGCTTCTTGGTCATGATGTTGTGCAGGAATAGAAACCCTGACTAAGACAAGTGGAATGCCAGGGCCAGGAAGCAGGAATCAGTGGGTTGAGGAGCAGGTGGGGGAGGGTATAGGGGGCTTTAAGGGATAGCATTTGAAATGTAAATGAAGAAAATATCTAATAAAAATGCCTTAAAAATTAGCTCTTTTTTAAAGGTTCACTTAATAGACTATGTAAAGGATACAACTTTGATTTTAAGCTTTGTCTACCGTGAATAATATCAGCTGAATTCAGAGCCATCTCAGCCTCAGGCACATGGGGAAGCTGAAATTCTTGCAATTTCTCATTCTCTGTAAGTTAAAAATGGACGTTGAATGTCATAAGAATTTTTAAACTGGATAGAAACTGTGAAGCCTAGCAATTCTAGTGTCCCTATGTCTTGTAAGATTCATTTGCAGAAATAGCACACAATATTTTTACAAATCTGTAATTTAAAAAAGTATATTTTAAAACAATAAAAAATATGAGTTAAGACTATGAAAATTTATTGCCACCCATTACAGATATTACATACATGATATTAATCAAATTTTTGAAAGATCTAAACTAGTATAGAGTTTACTTAAATAAACTTCTGATATAAATATTTTCAAGGGAGTGGTATAACGTGGAGGAAGAGAAACATTTTATCATATGTAAGGATCTGAGTTCAATTTCCAGCTCTGCAGAAGTTAAAAAATAACTGCTTTAGAAAATTACTATTCATGAAATTTCAAAAATCTTAATGATAAAAGAAATATTTATATGTTACCAGTGAACTAATATTTTACACTACTATGAAAATTATCAAGAAATATCTAAAACCCATGTATGAATGGGCACAAACATCAATGCAAAATAAGAAATGTAGCTGAAAACAAAGCTGGAATATTATTATCACTAATAAATGAATACATGGAAAAAATGGAAGTGAGGGCTTTGTCCATTTTTTGCCAGAATTACGCAGAACAGTTAGAACTCTGGGTCTAAGAGCCACTACAAGAAAGGATGTAGGTAAGACCACTACACTTGGAGCTAAAGTGCTTCAGTTCTTAATAAGCAAAATGTGGCCTAAGACCAAGCAGAAAACTGTATTGTATCTTTCCTAAGAAATATAATTAGAACTTTGAAAACAAAATGAACACATGTGACCCCTACTTTATAGCCAACCTAAAATGTAATACATAACCAATGAAATGTGTTGTCTTCATTTAATGCCTAGAGGGAACATGCCTGAGAGACATAGTGATTTGTCCAGAGGTACAGGCTGTGAGGAGGGATGCAGGATGAGAGTAGGGATGCAGGATGTGAGTAGGGATGCAGGTTGAGTATAGGGATGCAGGATGTAAGTAGGGGTGCAGGATGTGAGTAGGGATGCAGGATGTATGGATGAAGGATTGAGTAGGGTGTAGGATGTTAGTAGCAATGTAGGATGTGAGTAGGGATGCAGGATGTGAGTAGGGGTGCAGGATGTGAGTAGGGGTGCAGAATGTGAGTAGGGGTGCAGGATGTGAGTAGGAATGCAGGATGTGTATAGGGATGAAGGATGTGAGTAGAGATGCAGGAGGTGAGTAGGGTGTAGGAGTCAAGTAGGGGTGCAGGAATTGAATAGGGGCATAGTACAAAGGGTAGAATCTAGACAGCCTCAAGGAAATTAAATCTTGATGTAATCTTACCCCTCTTCTTTACATTATTTTCAATACCACCCTTAGTCTATATGCAATATGCCTCACCCCATTGCTCACTGAATATACAGTATATCCACGGTATGGCCTGAAAAGAATACATCAGCATCCAATCTTTCCAACTAGCAATAACTGGTGGTCTTTCCTTTCCCAGGCTTGGGGTCCCTGCTGCCTTGAAAGGCCCTGTTGAAGTAGAGGCTATTGGGCCTCTTCTTAATAAAAGTTTCTATGCCGCTTCCTCTAGTCTTCAGCTTATCTTCTGACCATCCAGGATCAGGCTAAGGAGGAGGATCAGAATAGACGAGGTACACTACTAGACACAAATGATGACAGGATTTGTAAAAATTTTCCCTAGGTTTGTAGACACTCATATATGTATATGTTTTTCTTTTTTTTATTATTCTTTTTTATTTTTTTTATTTTCTTTATTTACATTTCAAATGCTATCCTGGAAGTTCCATATACCCCTCCCCCACCCCTGCTCCCCTACCCACCCACTCCCATTACTTGGCCCAGGCCTTCCCTTGTGCTGGGTCATATAAAGTTTGCAAGACCAAGGGGCCTCTCTTCCCAGTGATGGCAGATTAAGCCATCTTCTGCTA
>NC_034601.1:75769838-75782702 GCF_900095145.1 Mus pahari
ACTGGTTAGTTCATATTATTGTTCCACCTATAGGGTTGCAGACCCCTTCAGCTCCTTGGATACTTTCTCTAGTGCTGACTCTCCCATTGAGAACCTCCAATCAATGTGAAGAGACAAGTTTCTTCTTTCACTGGCTGTTTTGGGGGGTCTTATCTCAGCCTCTTGTTTCCCAGAATTTAGCATCGTGGCTCTCTCTATGGATTCTTCTTGAGCAATTTTTCAGTGTGGGAACAGGTAAAAACACCACCAGTTTCACCATCATAAAAGTCCTCTCCAGCACCAGAGAGGCCCTGCCCGCTGCCGGACAGTACGGGTAAGGTAGAAGATACCCAGAGGTCTGCCCACCGCCAAAGCATGTGATGGAGAGATCCGTCAGAGAAGCTGAACAGTTTGTGTGTGCGCTGGGAAGAGAGGCAGAGATGGAGACCTGAGGGTGGTAAGGAACAGCCTGATGTGAGTAGCTTGCACTCACCACCTGAGGCCATGGTGATGTCCTGGCCTCTGCTGCCTGCCATAGAGGGTCATGTCTGGGTCCTTGGCCCTACAGCAGCAGGGATCTTTGTCAATGTCCATGGTCCATGTTACTAGCAAAGGACACGGGAATGTCTGGGCTGCACAGAGCTGGCCCCACCTCTCAATTGGGCATTGTAGGAGAGCTGGTTCCCTGGGTAGTGTGAACACAGGTGGGCTGAACCCCTCCCTCAATGGCGGCAGCACTTGGGAAAGCTGGCCCTGGACACTTCTTGAGCAGCACGGTAGACCTAGTCCTGGTGCCACAGACTGGGACAAGCTGGGCCCAGAGCCATGGGGTTGGGAGAACTGTCCCCACCCCTTGCCAGATGCAGCACTTAGGAGGGGGGGGGCAAACCCCACACCTCACCTAGATCTAGGGCTTGGAGCTGGTCCACCCCAACATCTACCCCATCTAGGAACTGCTGGAGAACATGAAGGGGCTGGTTCTGCAGAACTAAAGATGCAGGCTCTCCGTGAGACAGGGCAACAGGGTATTAGAGCGGAGTCCAAGTGAGGATCCAGTATTGATAGTGTAGCAGGATTTCTTTCTCATAGGTTGCTCTGCTCTTTCTCGTTCTCTCACTTGCTCACACTGGGAGAAACTGGCCTCCGTGTTATCAGCTTCCCTCTGATAAAGCAGGTAAGACCAAGGGTGTTTAGCTAGGAGTGCTTTCCCTTTAAGGATGAGAAAAAAATAGGGTCATCTGTTCAACAACCTACGAGAAAGAAAATCCTGTCAACAACCATTCATGAAGCTTAGAAGCTAGCCTGCCTCTGTGTTCCCACAACCTTCTGATCACTCCATTGAGACCCCACCTCCCCACCCAATACTTTAACAGACACCTCCTAAGACACCATGGTGGGGAGTCGCTACCCCACAGTCAGAAAACGTGAAGCTGTAAATGTTTCAACATAGGTAACATACCATGAAGCAGTAAAACTTAACACTCTCTGACAGATAAATACTTGAAAAAGCTGAGACCCATGTACAACACAATCCCTCTGTAATTTATTAACAAATATTTCAAAAAGTGCTAAAACTAAAATGATGTTGAAATTAACTTTCAGGTCAGCAGAATCTTATAAACAGAGCACTCAATTAAATAAGCATTTTGAATAATAAATTGCATAATTGATAGATACTTCAAAATATTAATTTCTTAAGCATGTCATATCTAATGGCTTTTACAACTTAATGTTTTTCTAAATCTTCCCATAACCTTTCGAAGTTCCATTTATTTATGGGTGAAAACAAAACACAAGTCCTATGACGTCAGGTCAATGTGGCATACATTTTGTTTCCCTAGGAAAATCTAAACCCCACTTTAGGCACTATAATTGTCCTTATACTTCCAGACAGTTTTCTACCAGGTACTTTGACTTCATTTCCCCTGAAAATATGATAGTATGAAAGGGTTGTGTGTTCTTGCAGTGTTAGGGTTAAATGAGATCATGTGGACAGGGCCCTAATTAGACATCCTTGTGACATCCTGCCTTTCTTTGTTCTCTATGAGAGAATATAATGGGAGACTTGTATTCTGAAACATGGAGGAGATTCTGTTAATAGAATTTAACCATGCTAGCATCTTAAACTTGAGCTTCTATGCTCCTGAATATGAGAAATAAATCTCTATCCTGTATAAGCCACCTTGCCCACAGTGTTTTGTTATAGCATTTTCACCTATGATCTTGCAAAGATAACTACTATCACTATTGTCATATGGACATTTCTTTTAGAGCTTTCATAATGTAATATCCTGGCAGAATTTTCCTCTCTGAATATATGCTTCTCTTAAGGAAGGGCATTATAATATTCTTTTGTATAACATAAATACATACTCTTTTATGTAAATCAAGCTCTTAAAAATGATTCGCATATATGTTTATTAAATTTATATTTCAGTGGAATTAAGTTAATTAGGAAAAATTGTCTAAAAGTGGTCTCTGGCTTTAAGCTCTCACCTTTCTTACTCTCTAGGCCTCCTTCTCTCTCTCTCTTTCCCCCTCTCTGCATGTGGCCATGGCTGGCCTCCTTCCTCTTTCTACTTTCTCTCTTTCTCCCTGCTTTCTACAATAAAGCTCTAAAAAAATAAAAATAAAAAAATAAAAATAAAAGTGGTCTCTTGGAGGATGAAAATTAAAAGGATTGAAATGTAGAATATCTAGTAAACTTTTTAAAAATCACAGAGGCAGGACTTAAGGACACAAGTTTTCTAACTGGATTCGTTGTTCATCATCTTATGGCATAATGCCCTAGTTCCCTTTCTATTGTGATAATACCTTCATAAAAATCAACTGATGGGAACTGGGAACGGGGTTTACTTTAGCTCACAGTTCCAGGATACAGTCCATCATGGCAAAGAAATCAAGGCCACAGAAGTAACTAGTCACAACACACCCACAGAACAGAGCAGAAAGAAATGCCTAGTCATGTTCTTGTACCCGGTTTATTTTCTCTTGTATACAGTCTTGACTCTCCAGATGAGTAAATCATGCCACCCATAGTGGAGAGTTCCAACTCAATTAGCACAATTAAGACAATCCTTCACAGACATGCCCACAAACCAACCTGATCTGAGGCAGGAGTGGGTGAGTGGGTGGAGAAGCACCAGCATAGAGGCAAAGAGGAGGAAAAGAGGGGATGGAATTGGAAGGTTGTGGAGGAGTAACCAGGAAGGGGAATATCATGTAAAATGCAAATGAATAACAATAATTAATAAAACACACACACAGTATTATTTAAAAAGGAGAACCCCATCCTTACAGACAAATATTTCTGCATGATTTACTTGAGGTTTGATATTTGCTTCTAACTACATAAAATATTACTCAAAAATGTATTATCCTTTCTCCACTGTATGAACTCCCACACAGGCATGCATTTCCCATACATACGCCCCATTTAGAGAAATTCTAATGGTTTGGCTAAAACTTTTTATGATAAGTAAGTTAATATAAAGTTCATCTTTATTTTTATGTAATTCCAATGTTCAACAGTTATGTCACCCAGAGTTTTCATATGACTTTTTTTTTTCTGGCAAGGAGTTGGCAATGTTAATTATCCAATTTGCCCCTGCAAGATTAGTCTACACTGTTTCCAGCCTTTAGCAATCACCCACATTCCCACTGCAAATGCATCTCCTGCTGTCAGATCGGATTAACTCTTTCTTTAGCCGTTTTGAATAAGTCCCTGACAAAAAATCAATTGGCAGAACTACAGTACAGCTGTCTGTCATCCACTTGAATCAGCTTCATCATGACCATTTGTCAAAAACGACGCCAAATTCCTTAGAAAATTTGTCAAAATAATGGTAATGGCTGTTCAACATTCAGTATATGGATGACTTGTACAGCAGCCTCTGTCATAAAAAATCAACATACTGAATACCTGTTATGAATTATTATTAGAAGAAGACAGAAATGAGTAGGTGTTATGTGGGTTTTTTCATGTATATGATATTCCACTGACCAATACCAGAGAACATTTAGAGTCAATTTTTTAGGAGCTGGAGGCAAAGGCACAGTTAATTCGTATGTTTGTGATAATAGACTTTAATTATTCTCCCTTAAGTCTAAGCCAGTTCTTTTTAAAAAAGAAAATATAAACCAATGATTTCAAAGTAATCCTAAGGCACTTTCAAACATCAAATGATATTTCACATTTTTACATCTTTCAGCTTATTATTAATGCCTGATAAACACTTTCAGTGAAAAATAATTTTCTCTAAACATCTCTGTTAAGCAATAAACCTGTTCCTATAAAAATGGCTTCCTTTTGTTGAAATGTCAAAAAATAATAAATCACTCACTTGTATATTCTATTTCTTATCTGCTAACAAAATATGAGCATAGATATTTTGAAAAAGATTTAAAATCAATTTTCTAAGTATTTCAGAATAGGAGTTTATACAAGAAATCACAGCTCAACATTAATCATTCCTTGGCCTCCCAAAAGCACTGACAGTGGAGTAGAAAGGTACACATACACAGTCTGTGTTCTGTTGTTTCACTTTCCAAAATATTAAACTGTGTATATGGGTTTAGCAACAAGCCCCTGGCGGTTTTATTACCCATCCCTCTTCCCATGTCTGTGTTGCTTTTGTCTCAAAAAGGATGCTATATCAAAAGGGAGACACGAACATTCTCCATACATTTGAGTTTACCAAGTCAGCCTTCAAGAAGAAACCAGAGCATTTCTGTGTTTGAAAAATACAGAGCAGTAGAAAAATTCATGAGAATGCAAAGGAAAGATTCTAAAATTCACACATATATTATTTTTTGGGGGGGGTTGGCCTTTTGTTTTGTATTGTTTTGTTTTGTTTTGTTCCTGGGTTAGAATGTAAGAAAGAGAACCTGCCTGCCCTCCATTCTAACCTGGTCATGGAAGGAAACTATCCAGACAAGGTTTGAAGCATTTAGAAGTAGAATGAATCTGACTTAATTAACTTGAGGCTGCTAAAATGTCATATAGGATATCTTATATAAAACAGAAATCTGTGTCTCAGAGTTCTAGAACTCAGAAGTACAAAATCACTATACTAGCAAGTTTCATTTTCAGTCAAAACCCACTTCTTGACCTTCCTCCTGTATCGACATATTAGACTAAAGAAACAAGGGAACTCTCTGCAGCCTCCATTACACAAACATTAATTCCCTCATTACAGGTCCATACTCATGGACTAATCGATTCAAAAATATCTCTTGAGAACATCACACTGGTGATTAACTTGGATCAAATTAATTTAGAAGGGATGCAAACATTTAGACCATAACATTATCTTTCTCAATTTCCCTTCTTCCTGAAGTAGAACTCTGGAAGTAATAAAAATCCAGACTAAAAAGGCCTGTGGGATAGATAAAGGCGGACGGACAATGCAGGTACAGAGAAGTCCTCCTGCTTCAGCAGAGCCTGCAAAAACAAATCTTCCAACCATTGGGGAAACACACACTAGGTATGGAAATTACATGTTACTACATTATATCTTAAAATCCAATATCAGACAATGGAACAAAAGAATGAGCTTAAGTTGACAAGGAGTCCAAAGGAGCGTCTTAAAAGTAGCCAAGATAAAAATAATATGGACCTGCATGGGTCAGTTCATAATCTGAGTGGAAAATGAAGTGAAGGAATTAATGACCAAATACTATGTAACCTATCTGTGCTTATTGTTTATCCATTCCTGTTTCCTTGTCAATCACAAGCAAAACTTCTCAACAGAATTCCCATAACTATTTCACACAAAAAGAAGGCTTAACACTAGGCAGTGCTGTTCAGTGTTCTGCATCTAAATCTTACTTCTGGGTATGCAAGTGCATATGTCCTCACAATTGCCTCTGGGAAAATTCACAGCCCATTTCTCCACATTGGTCAATTTCCACTTGATTTCTGTCCATTTCTCTGGAGGAGAAAATACCCATAATGGACTAGATGGCTAGAGAAGGGATTCTGTGTGGCTTAGGACAGCTCGAGGTAGAAAAGAGATGGGGAGGCCATGCACAGAGTACCTCTGCTGCAGTTTTAAAGATATAAGTGAGGACTTGTATCCCACAAAGTAAATGGAATCATAATTAGTTCATAGATCTAGAATTCAGTCCTGATGTGAATAATAAGAGTGAGTCAGGAATAAGATAGAGAGATGGGGTAGACCATGGTGAGTTGCTTAGAACACAGTCTTTGAAATTTGCTCTAATAAGAGAAAACTGACAGCAAAAGAAAGAAAGAAAGAAAGAAAGAAAGAAAGAAAGAAAGAAAGAAAGAAAGAAAGAAAGAAAGAAAGAAAGAAAGAAGAAAGAAAGCCGTCTGAACAGACGGCTCGGCAGTGAACAGCAGGTATAAGTCATCCAGAGGATGGAATTCAGTTCCCCGCACATGTTGAGCAACCTAAAATTACCTCTAATTCTAGCTAAAGGGGATGCAATGGCATCCACATCCACATACAGAAACACACAAAATATATACACATGCAAAAACACACTAATAATAAATAATAAAGCAAGAAATCCTGTAAGATGATACATATTGAAATGTTTGTGGCCCTATCTACCCCCATTACCAGTGGATTATGCAACTCTTCTAGAGAATTCCTCCACAACCCCATCTCTTTGCCTAAGTTGCCAACTTCCACTGGTCCTCCCTGGGAACCTACCAGCCATGTAATCAGGTAGGCAATCTTCACAATTCCTCTCCCTCTCTAGTTCTAATTGAGTCTTATCTCAAGCTTTGTAATAATCTCAGGACGGAAAGTCAAAAGGTGGGGAACCACAAGGCAACAACAAAATAATAGATCTCAAAAAACACTGCTCACTGATAACTCTCAGCATCACTGGTCTCAATTCCCCAATAAAAATGCACAGACTAACAGAATGGATACGAAAACAGGATCCATACTTTTGCTGCATCCAAGAAACACACCTTAATATCAAGAATAAACATCACTGCAGGGTAAAAAGATGAAAAGTGATATTCCAAGCAAATGAATCCATGAAGCAAAATGATGTAGCCATTTGAATATCTGATGAAATAGACTTTAAACCAAAACTAATCAGGAGAGATAGGGAACAAGTATACTATATATCCATCAAAGGAAAATCTGCAAAAAGGGTGTTGTAATTTCCATAATCATTGCAAGGGCAGCCAAGTTCATTAAAGAAGCACTACTAAATTAAATCACTTATTGACGCCCATACATTGATAGTGGGAGACTTCAATGGCCTGCTCTTAACAACAAACAGGCCATCCAGACAAATACTAAGCAGAGCCATGCTGTTTCTAAATGATATCATAAACCAAACATACCTAACAGATACTTACAGAGCATTTTACACAAACACAAAATGTTCCTTCCCATCACCTTATTGAATATTCTCCAAAACTGACCATATGCTGGACAGAATGCATGTCTCACCAGATACAAGAAAAATGGCATCCTACATCCTATCTGACCACCAAAACTGGATAGCAACAACTGAAACAGCTTACAAACATGGGGAACTGAACAACTCACTACTCACTGAAAAATGGGTCAAAAAAGAAATTAAGAAAGAATTTAAAAGCCTTTTAGAATGGAACAAAAATTAAATCACAGTATAATTAGACTTATGACAATGAAGGCCATACCCTATCTATAGCCAACATAAAATGAACTCATTAGCATGTTTGAAGGTTAATTACCTCATAACGTTTGGGGGATGTTTTCACATTAGAGATTCTTTTTGTGTGTTTGTTTTATTATTTCATTATTTTTTAAATTTATTATTCTCTCATATAATACATCTGGACCTGACCATAGCCTTCCCTTCCTCCCCTCCTCTCAGTCCCTGACCTCCCTTCTCTCTCATATTTAAATGTCTGTTCATTTTCTAAGAGAATGAAAGAGTGTGAATTTAGGTGGGAGGGGTGGTGGGAAGTATTTCAGAGGAGCTGATGGAAGGGAAGCCATAATCAGAATATGGCATATGCAAAATCTATTTACAGTAAAAGAAAAATGGAGAAGAAAATAAACCACCGGTAAAAGAAAAAAGGAAAGAAAAGAAGAAAAGAAAAGAAAAGAAAAGAAAAGAAAAGAAAAGAAAAGAAAAGAAAAGAAAAGAAAAAGAAAAACGAAATGTGTGTAGATACTTTGATGGCCTTTATCAGAACTTTGGATACCTGCTCTTACTGGTAGCTCAGTGTCTGGTGGTTTTTAAACATTTTTGTTGAATTTGTGGTTTCTTTCTGTTCTGAGGTATCCCTAAGGTATTAGAGCAAATAGTGCCTTTTGCCTTCTCCTGTGAGACCATCCCCCCCAAAAAAAAGAAAAAAGAAAAAGAAAGAAAGAAAGAAAGAAAGAAAGAAAGAAAGAAAGAAAGAAAGAAAGAAAGAAAGAAAAGAGCAAGAATGATACACATTGCAAGTCAATGGAGGACCAAAACAGAATACACACACACACACACACACACACACACACACACACACACACACACACACATATATATATATATATATATATATATATATATATTACAGGTTGAGCATTCTCTGCACCAAATGTGCTTGATCACATATGGGTGGAAGAGGTCTATAGGCAGGAAATACATCAGAATGTATACTTGCCCCTAATTGAAGGTAGGCAGGAAGTATGTAGGCAGCAAATACTTCAGTAGGTTTCCTGAGGTAACCCTGATTGAACCTAATGGCAAATGTGTTAAATTGTGGGGTTTGACCTTTTAAGCCACTATAAAATATGACTTGTGGCCAATTTCTGGGAACCCAGAGATGACCAGTATTTAACTAAAGCTACTTTAAATTTTAAATTTGTGGTAGTGGTCTTGTTCTTGACTAGTAAGATTAATATTCCTTTTTAGTTTGCTTCCTTTCTTTAAATATTTATTTTCAGTTTATGTCTGTATGTGTTCAACTTGCAGGAGCCCTTAAAAGCCAATAGGATTCCTATCCCCTGATACTGATTTACAAAGGTTTATAACTTGTCTGATGTGAGTGCATACGCTAGACTGGTAGGCAAATGAGTTGCAGAGATCCACCTGTCCCTTCCATACCTCCCCAACATTGTGGCAATAGATACACCATGCCTGGTATTAGCTGAGCAGCTAAAGATCCAAACTCCGGTGCTAATGACTTGAGTCAGGCATGTTACAGTCTAGGACAACTCTTCATTCCATTCTGACTATTTTTTTAAAAAACAACTGCTTATTATGCAAGTTCTCATTTGTAGATACTGTATTGATTTTACTAGTTTAGGTGACTAGTAAAATAACTGGATATAAATTCTAATTCTTCAAGATAAATAGGATTTTTAGTCATCGTTTAGTGCAGAACCCCCTTCCATATAATTTAAAAAGTTAGTCAAGGAGATTGTTAAACTTATTTTATCAGAATTTTTAAATAAGTAGAGTTTTTAAAGAAAACAAGACACATCTACTCCCAGCACTCTAGATACTGAGGCACAAGGAAGACATATTTGAGACCAGCCTGTACTCCACAGTGAGTTCTAGGCCAGTTATAGATATATAGCAGATACTATATCCAAAAATGATGATGATGATCATCATCATCATCATGATCATGATTAAATAATAATGGTAAATATTTGAAATCATTAGAGTATTTATCAACTCTTCTGTAGAGGGATTTGCCTTACCTAGGCAACATCTACAACATCTGATAACATATTACAGCCTTCATGAATTCTCCTTTTATTTATAAAATCCTCATTTTTTCTTTTCCTCTTACTGTAAAAAAAAGTTCACTGAATTCTTTAATAATCAAAATTGCACAGAGAAAGGAACTTAGCAGGGGGCTTTCAGGCTATGTTAAAAAATTCTTTACTAAGTTATTATTAAAGATATTTAAGGAAATTAATCCTTTTCATCACACAAAAATACTTGGAATAAGAAATAGTTATGGAAATCTTTTCTTAGAAGTGAAAAACTGATTAGAAAGAAGATGAATATGAGCCGAAATATGAAGCTTTTGCTTTTGAAAATCTCACCAAATGTTGAGTATTTAGGGCCTTAGATTTAATAACTCCTGAAGTTTGTGCTTCGAATAAACTGGCTCATAATATGTGTTAACTTTTTGTAATGATGGAGCACAGCAAATCTCTATGCCTTCCAAAATAATTCTTTGCTCCATTAAATCTCAACTATATAGAGTAATTTCTATTTGGACAATGTTCATTTCTTTCTATGCTGATACATAATACTTTAAAATAAAAATGCCATAATTTATCCTGCCCAAACATTTAACTCTAAGCTTTATGCATTTCTGGACTGCATAATTTTGTAGTATAACTAATATTATCAAGATTCATCTCATTAAATTCCAAAACAAAATCTAGTTACTTCCAGGGCAGAGATTTCCAAAATGATTAATAACCAGGAAAATATGACCAGAGAGTGAAACGTGAAACAGTCAGTCTTTCATATCACAGTGTACTTGTGAGAGAAGAGAAACTGCATCCTAATTACAAGCAAAAGGGTAATTACTGATGGGTCGGCTTCTTTTGTTCTTCTATTTGACCTCTTCTAACAGATCACTCCAGTCAGAACCTGGCATTCACAGTTTTTCAGTATTCTGAGCCTTTACTTTTATTCCTTTATGGTTAAGGAAATAACTGAGATCACATTTAAGCCACAATATGGCTTAATACAGCTATGATACAAATATGTTCTTGCACTCACAAGGTAAAAGTGAGAAATCTGTGTATAAATTGTCTTTTCTCGTGGACATGACAATCAATGCAGATAAAATAATTATGGGATTGAACCAGGAACATAGAGAGAACTCTAAGAGTGAATGTGAGGAAAAACTACCCAGGATCTTTAAAACCATGTAGCTTCCAATGTTCAAATCTGAGGTCAGTGTCACTCTAATCCTTACTTTGTATACAGCAGAAAGGATAAGACAGATACACAATGGGAAATGAACTCAAATTAGACTCAGGTCCCTCCAACTAAAGCCATATGCTTGACACAGTTAACCACCACCCCCAAGATGCTTTCTACAGAGAGTCAACTGTTAAAATATAGTCACATTCTATCAGAAATCAATAAAAATGTGGTATAACAAGATATCAGAGTAAACAACATATATTTCAGTTACTATTAAATTATATATATATATAATTTATATATTATAATCTATAAATAATCTAATTATATATATAATTAGATTTTTACTGAGCATGCTTTTATAAATTGTTCACTGAATATTTTCCCTTTTTTGTTAGATAATTTCTTCATTTACATTTCAAATGCTATGCCAAAAGTCCCCTATACCTTCTCCCTGCCCTGCTCCCCACCTCACCCCACTCTCCCTTCCTGGCCCTGGCATTCCACTGTACTGGGGCATATGATCTTCGCAAGACCAACAGCCTCTCCTCCCATTGATGGCTGACTAGGCCATCCTCTGCTACATGTGCAACTAGAGACACAGTTCTGGGGGTTACTGGTTAGTTCATATTGTTGATCCTCCTATAGGGTTGCAGACCCCTTCAGCTCCTTGGGTACTTTCTCTAGCTCCTCCATTGGGGGCCCTGTGTTCCATCCAATAGATGACTGTGAACATCCACTTCTGTATTTGCCAGGCACTGGTATAACCTCACAAGAGAGAGCTATATCATGGTCCTGGCAGCAAAATCTTTCTGGCATATGCAGTAATGTCTGGGTTTGGTGGTTGTATATGGAATGGATCCCCGGGTGGGGCAGTATCTGGATGATCTTTTCTTCTGTCTCAGCTCCGAACTTTGACTCTGTAACTCCTTCCAAGGCTAATTTGTTCTCCATTCTAAGAAGGATCCAAGTATCCACACTTTGGTCTTCCTCCTTCTTGAGTTTCATGTGTTTTGCAAATTGTATCTTGGGTAGTTTAAATTTCTGGGTTAATATCCTCTTATCAGTAAGTGTATATCATGTGTGTTCTTTTGTGATTGGGTTACCTCACTCAGGATAATATTTTCTAATTCCATCCATTTACCTAAGAATTTCATAAATTCACTGTAATAGCTGAGTAGTACTCCATTGTGTAAATGTACCATATTTTCTGTATCCATTTCTCTGTTGAGGAACATCTGGGTTCTTTCAAGCTTCTGCATATTATAAATAAGGCTGCTATGAACATAGTGGAGCAAGTGTCCTTATTACCAGTTGGAACATCTTCTGGGTATATGCACAGGAGAGGTATAGAGAATCTCCTGGTACTACTATGTCCAATTTTCTGAGGAACTGCCAGACCAATTTCCAAAGTGGTTGTACCAGCTGGTAATCCCACCAGCAGTGGAGAAGTGCTCCTCTTTCTCTACATACTTTCCAGTATCTGCTGTTACCTGAATTTTTTATCTTAGCCATTCTGGCTGGTACGAGGTATAATCTCATGGTTGTTTTGATTTGCATTTCCCAGATGATAAAGGATGTTGAACATTTTTTCAGGTGCTTCTCAGCCATTCAGTACTCTTCAGTTGAGAATTCTTTGTTTAGCTCAGTACTCCCTTTTTTAATAGAGTTATTTGATTTTATGGAGTCCTTCTTCTTGAGTTCTTTATACATCATGGATATTAGTCCCCTATCAGATTTAGGATTGGTAAAGATCCTTTCCCAATCTGTTGGTGGCCTTTTTATCTTACTGACAGTGTCTTTTTCCTCACAAAAGCTTTGCAATTTTATGAAGTCACGTTTGTCAATTCTTGATGTTACAGCACAAGCCATTGCTGTTCTATTCAGGAATTTTCCCCCTGTGCTTATATCTTCGAGACTTTTCCCCACTTTCTTGCCAAAAGCAATGTACAGATTCAATGCAATCCTCATCAAAATTCCAACTCAATTCTTCACAGAGTTAGAAAGGGCAATTTGCAAATT
>NC_034601.1:75784722-75785898 GCF_900095145.1 Mus pahari
AAATGTAAATAAAGAAAATATCTAAAAAAAAAATAGACATTGAAACTTATAAATATTTATTTTAAGGGGTTTTTTTCTACATCAGATACCATGAACATTAAAACTGTGTGTATATGTCAGGGCTCTACCTCAAATTTCTTCTTTTTCTTTTTCATTTTCTTTTTTCTATTTTTTCAATGTCATTCTTTTTACCCCCTCCCTCCCACCCCTTTGCCTCTGAGAGTATGCTCCTCACCCCCACCTTAACCCCTCCCCTACTTCTCCCTTCCCTGGAGCATCAATTCTCTACAGGATTAAACACATCCTCACCAACTGAGGCCAGACAAGACAGTCCTCTGCTACATAAGTGTTGGGGCGATGGGCCAGCTCACATATGCTCCTTGGTTGGTGGCTTAGTCTCTGGGAGCTCCCAGGGGTCTGGGTTAGTTGATCCTGTTGGTCTTCCTATGTGGTTGCAATTCCCTTCAGCTCCTTCAGTCCATCCCCTAACTCTTCCATAGGGGTCCCCAACCTCAGTCCAATGGTTAGCTGTAGGTATTTGTACCTGTCTCAGTCAGCTGCCGATACAGACTCTCAGAGAACAGTCATGCTAAGCTTCTGTCTGCAAGCACAACATGGCATCAATAGTAGTGTCAGGGTTTGGTGCCCAACCATGGAATACTAATACCTCAAATTTCTTACTTGCAAGAACCTGAAAATATAGTTAAGTCACTTCATAGTTTGAAAACAAAGTTCCACTTACATTCTGTCTCAAATGTGGCATTTGAACTCAGTTATGAACTCAAAATCTTTGCCATCATTATTTGTAATGGCCAAGTAATGTAAAATAAGCTCAGTTATGTGATATCCAATGACTTCAAATTAGTCACCAATAAAGCAAATATCATGTAATAGTGAGAGTTGGCGATCAGGGCCAAAAGCTGTATACTTTTGGCAATTTAACTCTTTCTTATTATTCCAGGAACAAAAGCTATGGGCTTCTGGCAATTAATTCCTACTAATAGCAGAAGGGAAAAAGAAAGTTAGTCAGGTTCTTTTCTCTCTGGCACAGACTTCTCTCTGGCCCAGTAAAAGGCTTGGAGTTGCTTAATTCTTTGTGAGTCAGAGCGAAGGGAAGGAAGGAAGGAAGGAAGGAAGGAAGGAAGGAAGGAAGGAAGGAAGGAAGGAAGGAAGGAA
>NC_034601.1:75786438-75804350 GCF_900095145.1 Mus pahari
CTTGCTCAGCCTGCTCTCTTACAGAACCCAAGACTACCAGCCCAGAGATGGCACCACCCACAAGGGGACCTCCCATCTTGATCACTAATTGAGAAAATGCCTTACAGCTGGATCTCATGGAGGCATTTCCCTAACTGAAGCTCCTTTCTCTGTGATAACTCCAGCTGTGTCAAGTTGTCACAAAACTAGCCAGTACACATGGTGTTGAGAGTTTTACACCTTTATCTGAAGGCTACTAGTAAAATACTAACTTCCAGGCAGCTAGAATGAGGGTCTTAAAGCCCACACCCACAGTGACACACTGACTTCAAGGCCACACCTCCAAATAGTGCCACTGCCTTAGTCAAACATATTTAAAACGCTACATTCCATTCCCTGGCTCCCATAGGCTTGTTCAAACATAAGAGTCTATGGGGGCCATACCTAAACATAATGCAAAATACATTTAGTCCAACATCAAAAGTCCCCGTAATCTATAGCAGTCTCAACAACATTAACAGTCCAAAGTTCAAAGTCTCTTCTGAGATTCATCCAATCACTTAACTGTAATCCCCAAAGCAAGACAGGAAGTCAGTTGGACAAACTCCAAACTCTGCATTTCCATATCCAATGTCAAAGCACTTTTCAGGTCTCCAACTCTTCTTTCATCTTTGTTGACTGCAACTTTTTTTTTCCTGGGCTGGCTCTACTCCCTGTTAGTTTTCCTCATCAGGTACCCCATGGCTTTAGCATCTGGAATATCTTGGGGTCTCCAAGTCACTCTTACAGCTCCTTGTTTCAATGTCTGCAATCTACAAATGATCTGGGCTCAGCATCACTTCTCCAGCTCTGCCCTCTGGAGCGCTCTAAGCTCAGTTAATCCACTCCACTGCTCCTGCTGTTCTTGGTGATCATCCCATGAAACTGGTATCTCTAATATGCTGGGATCTTACACTGCGACTAGGCTTCACCAATAGCCTTTCATAGTCTCTCTTCACGGTGCCTGGTGCCAAGCCTCAACTCCTTTGCATGGCCTCTTCAATTCCTGGCCATCAACTGCAACTGAGGCTGCACCTTCACCATTGACCTTTCACAGTGTCAAGCCTCAGCTGTTCTTTATAACCCCTTCATACCTTCAAAACTAGTACCACCTGAGTGACTCTTATATATTACCAAGTACAGCTGCTGCAGGAGGTACAACCTTGGATATCTCTGGAACACAGCTTCTTTGTGCTCTCAGAAAACACTTCCCAGAAGATTTCACCTCAGCAATGCTGGTCTCTTCTTAATCACTGCTAATTTCTTAGCTCCAGCTAACCAGCACCAATTGTCCATCTAGTCCCTTCTATTGACTCAAAAGCCAGAGCCACGTGGCCAAAGCTGCCAAGTTCTGCTGCTTGGTGGCACTGGAACATAGTCCCCTTGCTCTATAACATTATCCCCAGCTTTCTGTTTTCCAACTCCTTCACTGCCTAAGCTTGGCTGTCCTGGAACTTGCTCTGTAGACTGATTTTGAACTCTGCATGCCTGTCTCCTAAGCACTGAGATTAAAGGTGTGGTCCACCAAGCCTGAATGTAAATTTTTCTTCACCTAGAACTTGATCTGTTCTAGGCTGGCCTTGAACTCAGAAATCTGCAGTCTTTGCCTCCTGGGACTAAGGGCTTTTACAAACATGCCTGAACATAAATTTAGCTGGGTGGGAGCTTGCCTCAAAGCCACTACTTCCTTAATTCAATTATCCTTGAACATGGGATTCTGTGCCATTTCATTCCTGGTGCCCATTTAATACTCATACTTATATCTTTCCTTTCTCAGTTTGCTATGCTTATTTAAAATGTTCTTCATGAGACTTAAGCAGAGAAAAAAAAGTCTATGATGAGCGTTTCTGAGACTTTCTTTGTCAATGCAATTAATCTGAGTCTCTTTACCCTAGCCTCAGGTAGCATCTTCAGACAAGGGCAAAAAGTAGNCACATTCTTCACCAAAATACCGCAGAAACAGTCTCTAGGCCACATATTGAAATTCTCCACTGCACCCTCCTGGGCCAGATATGCACAATTTAAATCACTCTCAGTAACAAAGTCTTCTGTATTCCTACTAGCATGACCCATTAAGTCCCATTTACAGCACTCTACTGCTTTCCAAATCCAATTCCCAAAATCCACATTCTTCCAAACAAAAACATGGTTAGGCCTATCACACCAATACCCAGTCCCTTGTACCAACTTCTATCTTAGTTAAGGTTTTACTGTTGTGAACACACACCATGACCAAGGCAACTCTTATAACATTTAATTGGGGCTGGCTTACAGGTTCAGAGGTTCAGTCTATTACCAAGATGGGAGCATGGTAGCATCCAGGCAGGCATGGTGCTGAGACTTTTACGTCTTCATCTGCTAGAGGGATACTGACTTCCAGGCAGCTAGCGTGAGGGTCTTAAAGCCCATGACCACAGTGACACACTGACTCCAAAGCCACATCTCCAAATAGTGTCACTCCCTGGGCCAAATATATTCAAACCACTATACATAGGGAACATGCATGCTGGGTAAAGCTGAAGAAGGCTGCACTGCTACTTTATTGTTATTTTCAGTTTAAATCACATGATTTTCTATGCATTTTTATATTATATAAGTTCATAGTAAGTTTAAGGCAATAGTTCATGTCATAGAACTAACATAAGGAGCTGCAACAGAATTATTTACATCTCTCCATTAAGACTAATACCTGACCCAGGCGTGGTGGCACACGCCTTTAATCCCAGCACTCGGGAAGCAGAGGCAGAGGCAGGTGGATTTCTGAGTTTGAGGCCAGCCTGATCTACAGAGTGAATTCCAGGACAACCAGGGCTACATAGAGAAACCCTGTCCCAAAAAAACAAAACCAAAGCCAAACAAAACAAAACAAAAGACGAATACCTGATTAATCATTCATTATCAGTTACTAGCTCCATAAGTTCATTGTAAGTTTAAAGCAATAATTTTTATATCATAAGTTAGCACAGTTTTGTCAAGAGACAAATCATCTGCTTGTGTCTTATTATTTTGAAGTTTTATATAGACAGTCCATCATTTGTTTTCCATCCTTGCTTCTACAATAAATTGCCCATCCCCAGTTTTATGACATTTAGTTACCAGATAGTGGCTTCATTCCTAACCAGTAGGAATGTTTTCCTTGGTCATAAATTTGTTCTATGCCTGCTTTCTTTTCCTAGTGCAATTAACCCATGACACATGAAGGTTTACAGAGCTCTACATGCAGCTTTTATTCTACAGGGTGGGCTTTAGATCACTTTTAACAATTTAGGAATTCTGCAAAATCACTATCAAGAATTGTAAAATCATCAGTTCATCTACACAGCATTACTACATGAAAGTACGTCTTCATATTGATTCTGCAGGAAATCTGCCCAATAGGGTGGCAGGAAAGGCTTATCAGCATCAAGAAATAATCCTGGGATAAAGTCTCTAAGGACCCTGCATCTAAGAGTGCACACATGGCATCCATGAATAACAGTGGGCCAACTCCAGGAAACTCACTTGCTTGCCATGGTTTCTGACACCTGGTACTATGTGTATCCTTATTCAAATCACTACAAGAACAAACTAAATTCATATATGAAAAAAAATGAGTAAATTTAAAGTGCTTTTCTTAGCAAAAGAATTCTGTCAAAAAATGTTTACAAGTTATGTGACTTTATGTGACACATCAGAAAATGCAAAACTGAAGGAGCAAAAGACAGATTAGAGAGGCCAGGGGCTGGAGATAAGAAAGAGGTTGCAGCAGGGGTTGTCTAACTCTGCATTTATCTAGACTATTTGCACATAAAATAGTAAATTTTGCATATTTTCAATATATACATTTTAAAGATATCAGCCATCCAAGATATGAAGAAGATACAGAGAATAATGAAAGATGAATAATCAGAATTTAAATGCATGATACAATCATTTTGAGGGATAGATATTTCGTACATTACTTTGAAAAATTGTATTTTGTGTTTATGCTGCAAGTCAAAAGACAAAGAAAAGACATTGCTTTATCGTTGGTAAATTACTTCTCCAAGCATTGCCCTTTGCAGAATCTGAAACTACTTCATATGTATACTGAGGTTGAACTATAAATAAATATACTGTCAAAAATGAAAGTCATTTTTTCCAGAGAACAGCAACAACAACAAAAAAAGGGTAAGTAAGAAATCTGGTCTCACGGGAATAAATGGTCCTGCTGGATAAAGGTTGGTTTATCAGTGGAAATTCTTGTTTACTTTAATAAATTATTATAAAAATAAATATCCATGTATAACTGTACATGAGTTACTAGACTTGCATCTTCTGGCTCAGTCTACTGAGGCTCAGGGGTACTGACATCTCATGACACCTCAGTAGGAGAGAGCATATCTCTAGATTTCTACATTTTCTCCGGGAACGTAAGTAACTTAAGGAGAAATGACTGACATGAACACTGGCGAATAAAAGACAAGACATACCTTGAACCTTCAGAAATTTTGAGAAATGCTCTAGGCAGAAGAGATACGTAAGGCTATAGGAACATAGAGGTCAAGCTAGAAAGACAATGCTCAGTAACAAAAGCTACATAGTGTGCAAAATAAAGTAGTAATAGCTAATTTCCCAAAACCAAAGAAAACAAAAGCAACCGACCACATTAGGGGTTGGAGAGACTACTCATGCGGTTGTTGCACAAGCATGAAGACCTGAGATTATGTTCCAAAACTCACATAAAAACAAAATGTTGCAGCATGCACATGTAAGCCCAGTGATACGGAGGTGAAGACAAGACATCCATCTGGCTTCCAGGCAGGCACTGTGACCAAGACAGGAAGTCCAGGATCAGTGAGAAAGTTTCAAAATTTAAAATGGATAGTTATCAAGGAGGACACCCATGTCACCTTCTGGCTTCCGTATACATAAACACGGCACACATATGTACTGTAATATTCTATATACACAAATTACCATTACAACACAACAATAATGGTTTCTTCATGAAAAAAAAATGTATCATTGAACGCTAACATTAGTGAGAGAAACATTGGGAACAGAAGGAGATTTCTATAGAATCAAAATAATCATTTCAGAGCATTTAATTCATGCCTACATACTCTTTGAGAGTGGTAAACTTTGTTTCCCTTAGTTGCAATTGGATTTGGTGACTGCCTTCTGAGGACCAATGCAGGAGTAAGTTAGTGCTGTTGGATACCTAACGGAGACTGTTCTTGTACCATGATGTGATGTTTATTTCTATTTCTGTTAGTGGAAAAAGCTAAATTTTGAAAACACCTGAATATCTATGGATTCACACATAATTGTCATCTGGCTTCTTGACAGCAAGTGTTTGTAGCTGTCTGTAACTGAATGGAAGAAGGGTAAAGAATACCTTTACAATGGTGAATGCTAGTATGGCCAGAGGTGAAGCAACAAGGTTGGTGTCTCCAGTGATAAGCAAGATGGATGCAACATGCTAAGAGGAAAGACAAACAAATATAATGAAACTATAGCTGTTTGGAGGAGATGAAGAAAAACTGGATGAGTGGAAGCCACATGGGATACAGACTAATTCTGGAAAAGAAACCATGATAATTTTTTTAAAGAAAACAAAAGCCTATAATCCTTCTAATAATACTGCACCGATGTTAATTTCTTAGTTTTAGTGTTATGTATGGTACTAACATCATAGGAAGCTGAGTAGAGAATTTTAAATTTTCTGTTTTATCTCCGTAAAAATTCTGTAAGTCTGAGTTATTTCAAAATGAAAACCTTTTTTAAAAATAATTGTAAAGTAAAAGTAATAGTAAAGTAAAAACACAACAGTACAATAGAGCTGTCCTGTAGCTTATAGCACTGCTTGGTGATCTAGTGGTTAAAGCTATTTAACAGCAATGCAAAAATAGGTCACTGGTTACTTTTCGAAGACTTTGATAGTTCTGTGGAATCATGACATAGTAATGTTAAAATTTGTAAGTGAAGGTAGCCATTTATTAACCAAGGGTTTCTCTTCTCCTACTTAAAAGAAAAAAAAAAAATCAAGACTGTGTGGGCTCCATTTATAGTGTCTTATCATAATGACAAGCTATTCAAAACTGCTTTCTTCATTTGCTAATTAGCTGTCACCACTCAGCTATAATAAAACCTAAAATATGGAAAATAGTTATCTGAGGATCCAGATGCTAGAGATATTAATGCTCATGAATAATCCCATTGAGGAACTGGAGTTCAATGTCAGGTTGAAGGCACAAATGAGGAGATGCATCTGCATGAACAATCTTGTGAGTGGAATTATGTGGCTTACATCTGATGAATGCCTGTGATTTACAAGGAAACTGAATATAATGAACTTTCTCTCAAATGTATAGAATATAATTGAGATTATTATTACAAATAAAATGAAGCAACATGTGTAAAAGAATTTTGAAATTCTATGGAAATATAAGTTTGGTGTTAGCTAGGAGAGAGTGGGGAAGAGAGAAAGGGAGAATATTAATTCTTTAAAATAAATTTTACATTTATTTGGTTTACGTGTTTTGAGTGTTTTGCCTACAGATATGTATGTGTACCATATGTGTGCCTGGTGCCCATGTAGGCCAGAAGAAGGCATTAGATATCCTGGAACTGGAATTACAGGTGGTTATGTACCACCATGTGAATTCTACAGACTGAACATCGATCCTCTGCAAGAACAAAAATATGCTCCTAACTGCTTAGCCATCTCCTCAGCCCCAAGGGAGTGTGAATTCTAGATGTAATCTGTAATTAGTAAGACATATGTACATATTTTAAGACTTCAAAATGTCCCTCATCAAGCTGAAGTGAACTGATAAAAAAAAAAAAGAGCACATTGTGATGTCATTCTTGAATGCAAGAAGGAGTCACAGAAATATGAACAATGTCTACATGGACAGAAGCAAAATAAAAATTGGACTGAGAAATGAAGTTTATGTGTCACCGTTATTACAGATCTTTAAGAGATTTTGTTAATGTATAATGTACAATAAGCTGCAGGTACTAAAAAATATAAAATTTCCATTCATTAAGAGAATTCACCCATGTGTCAATCATTAAAATCAAGACCCAACCAAGATCTTTGACAATCTTCTGTATTTCCTCTTACCCCTATGGCACACATTTCCCTTCCCATTTTTTGCTCGATATACCCAATTACAAGAAAGAAATGATGCACTATAACATAATTTTGACCCAAACCATGGGCCCACCAAGTAATTATATCCTTTTACAAAGTATAGAGTCCTGTTGTTGAACTTCAAGTTCTCCCTTTACTTTCTTTTAACATGAAAATGCATCCATACCAATAATATAAAGCAATGTGTACACGTGTCAGATTCCACACAAAATGAAAGTGGTACGGTTTCCCTGTTCTAATATGGAACAGACTTCAGAACTACTGAGAAGTCCTGGGGCTTGAGCAATATGTGTGCAGCCTGGGTAGTAATTCAGTGTGTGAGCCTGGCAACCTGAGATAAGCACATCTGCCAGTGGATCCCTACATGTCATTCATTCTGTCACTGTATGAATACTGCCAGGACGATGACATCATGACATTTCTCCCCCCCCCCCCGTCTGAGCTTCGTTCAGCTATTTTATTCCTTTAAAATAATGCAATGGTGCTTCGTTTTCATAAAAATTAAAAACTTAAATTTTAGAAGCAATACAGATAGAAGAAAATATAATTTTTATAGTCTTCCCGTTGGAATTCATTCTCTGTCCCCATAAAAATAAAATAAATGAGCCTAGTAATAATTTCTTAAAGCATTGCTAAGATACAAAACTTAATGCATCTTTTGCTTGTACTGTTGTTTTGACTTCTGAAATAAAATGTTTGACCTATATAATGCCATTGTATATTCTTATGATTTAAATGTGTGTGTTTGCTTCTGTATTTTGCAGACTATAATTATGGATTGCTCTCCAATAACCCTGTAATGTGTCATCATTTCCTCTCAGTCTGAAAGACTGCATCAGTTCCCCTGGTGCTCCTTCACCAACGTATCATCGTCAGGAGCATGGCTTTAATCTTCGCAGTGGCTAAGGCTTCTTCGCCGACACTCTTGAAGTCAAGCTCTATACACAAATAGGCTCACATCTCTCCTGCTTTCATCTTCTAGAAATTTTCATACATATGACTTCCTGAGCTTTTACATTCACAGCTTTCATCTACTTAGAACTTTCTATTATAAAGGCATCTTAGGGTTAAGATATTAGCTTTAGCAGGACAAACTCAGAAGAAATATATCTTTTAATGGATTCAAAATTAATTATATAAGAAACTGGGAGGGCCACCCACCCGACTAAAAATTTTTAACCAAAAATTTTCCCTGTCTAAAGGAAATGCAGGAACAAAAATGGAGCAGAGACTGGAGGAAAGGCCACCCAGAGACTGTCCCATATTGCGATCCATTCCATCCACAGACACCAAACCCTTGACCCTATTACTGATGTCATATTATGCTTGCAAACAGGAGCCTGGTATGGCTGTCCTCTGAGAGGCTCTGCCAGCACCTGACTAAGGCAGGTGCAGATATAGCTAACCATTGCACTGAGCCCAGGGACCACAATGAAAGAGTTAGGGGAAGGGCAGAAGGAGCTGAAGGGAATTGCAATCCCACAGGAAGAACAACAGTATCAATTAACCAGACTCCCCAGAGCTCCCAGGGATTAAACCACCAACCAAAGACTATACATTGGCTGGTCCATGGCTCCTACGTATGTAGCAGAGAACTGCCTCATCTGGCATCAGTGGGAGGGGAGGCAGTTGGTCCTGTGGAGGCTTGATTCCCCAGAAAAGGGAGATGATAGAGAGGTGAGGCAAGACTAGATAAGTGGGTGGGTGGGTGGGTGGGTGGGTGGGGAAGCACCCTCTTTGAGGCAAAGGGGAGGGGGCTGAGGTGAGAGGTTCATGGACCAGAGACCAGGAAGGAGGATAACATTTGAAATGTAAACAAAATGATTAATAAATTGTGTGTGTGTGTGTATGTGTGTGTATGTATATGTATATATATATATATATATATGGAACAGATCCTATTGCAGAAGACAATGATAAAAACATATAAATGACCTATCTGTACAGAACAGATAGTTTGTTCAAACTAGCTGAACAGAACTGTGTTCAATGATGCCATAGCAAATAGCCACAGCAGATGTGAATGATGGACATCTCTAGCTATAAAAGAAATGTAAATCAAAATTACGCAGGACAACAAAGTCAGAAAATGTTAACTGTTGCTGTGGATATGAAGTAAAGGGAATCTTTTTGGTGAGGATGTGAAGTGATATAGCAAATATGGAAAACAGTACTAAGGTTTCCAAAAATGCTGAAAAAGTAGAAATATCATAAGATTCAGCCATCCTGTTGTAGACAATTTATCCCAAAGGGAAAAAATTATTGTCATTTGCACATATATACTTTCTGTTGTATTACTATTGCAATAAAAAAGAAATTAAAACAGCCTAGATGCCAATCAAAAGGAAAGTGTAATTTATAATAAGTTTTTCATCCTTTAAAAAAGAATTAAATTCTACTGTTATAATATTTTAGATGAAACTTGAAGACATTAGACAAAGTAAAGTAAGCCAGACAAACACAGATCAAAGTTACAGGATTTTACTTATTTGTTGTATGTAATGAAAGTCAAATTCCTAAAGAAAAAATTGGGAGAACAAGAAAAAAAGCAGAGATACTGATCAAAGAGTACAAAGCATGACTTGAAAAAACACTAGAAACCTAAAGTGCCCATTGTGACTACAGTTATTAGCCAGAATTCATTCCTTTAAATTTACTGAGAGTAGATCTCAATTGCTTCCCCCAAATAACTGTGAGGTAGCTCAGTGGGGTATATATGCCTGTAAATACAGCACTCAAGAGGCTAAGGCAAAAAGATCATGAAGTTGAGGTTAACCTAGGATATAACATGCCTTCAAGGACAACCTAGGCTACATAATAAGACTGGTAGTTTCAACCAGATGATTCAGCTATACCACTCCTGGGAACATTCTCAAAGGATAGAATATTATACTACAGAGATATTTGCTCATCCATGTTCACTGTCGCTTTATTCACAGTAGCTATGAAATGGGAAACACCTAGATGTTCACCATTTACTGATAAATGAATAAAGAATATGTAGTACATATTCATAACAGAATATTACTCATCTGTAAAGAAAAATTAAACTTTGAAATTTACCAATGAAGGTGTAGAGCTGGAAATAACCATTCTAAGTGAGGTAACCCAGATTCAAGTAGACAATGAAGCATGTTCTCTCTCATATTGCATGCCAGTTTGAATCTTTAGATATGTGTCTTTAATTGGAATACTCATAGGAGTCAGGAAACTAGCAAGGGGCCATGGAGTGGGAAATTTCAATGAAAGGTTCTTAGAGCACAGGTGTTACAGAAGAAGAAAGGGGAATGATGGAACAGGAAGGATAGAATAAGGTGGGTAGTGGGAGGGCACGATAGAGGCGGGAACACAAAGGGGAATACACAACACAAAATATCTCTGGAAAGTCCATATGGGAACTCCAACTGCAGAAGCTTCCTAAAATATATACATACACATTTAAAAGGAGTTCAAACAGAGTAATGATGTAACAGAGACAATGCCTAAACATCACAAGCTATCAAACAAGAAGCCCAGTGCCAAGTATAGGTTATCCCTTTTCGAATTGTTAGTCAATGGGATCTCATAGATGCCCCCCTCCCAACATTACAGGCCATTCCCATTGCTTTTAGAAACCTTCCAGAACTGTATGGTAAAACCCTGTTGCTGAAGAGAACATGCACTCAAAGTCACCCCAACCAGGAAGTCTCATTCCTTCTGGCTACCTTCCATAGTGCTATAAGATGCCGTGTGCGCACCACTGGGGGAAAAAAGTGACCAACAGCAGTACTTAGCTGTGAACTCTGAGAAATACAGTAATGACTGCCCCAGCAAGATATGCCCACTGATACAATGGTGTCATGACTGCTATGGGAATAACCAACAACTAGCTTTAAAGTACTTTCCACAGGATGAAATTCATGCCTGGTACTAATAACTGGGCTAAAGTCCAATGACTTGCTAGATCACAGGCTCTAGGGGAATACCTAGTACTATTCCGCTAATGGGCAATGGTATTAAACTGAATCTTGATGACTTTTTATTACAGTCAAAGATTAGTGCATCTCTCAAGTCTCATCAGAGAAGCTTCTTTTTGTAGCGGGTAGCAGCTAATACAGACACCCACAGCTGGCCAGTATGCAAGGAATAAGTGACTAGGGAGTGCTCAGATCTAAATGAAACATGTATCACAGATGCACAAACACACTCACACACACACATGCACATACACACACACTTCCACATACACACTACTCATGGACCATCACAGAAGATGGCTGTCAGGACAAAATGGAATTTATTAAAGGACCATAACTTGATAGTATCTGTGGCTGCATATACACAACCATCACAAGCCAGAATGCCAACATGAATAAGTTGAATGAAGTTCTACCTCCAGAAAAAGAGTTATTGACAGTTGATGACTCTTAGGGGAGAGAGTTTCAGTTTTCTTCAGAAATATGACCTCTGAGCAATTACTCACATTCCAATAGTGGTCCTTCATCCATCCACATACAGGCAACAGTAAGTGCTTAAAAAAAAAAAAGCCATGAAATATGGATGGAGTAGTGGTGAGGTTAACAAATAAGAATTTGAGGGGAGAAATGGGGCAGTGAAATTGATCAAAGGAAACTACATGCATACATAAAGTTCTTAAAGAATAAAACAGTTTTGAATATTGTCATAGTCAATGTTCTATTACTATGTAGAGATACCTTAACTATGGCAACTCTGATGAGAGGAAACATTGAATTGAAGCTTGCTTACAGTTTGAGCTGTTTAGCCCATTATCATCATGGCGAAATGCATGGCTGGATTCAAGCGCACATGTTGCTAAAGAACTAACTGAGAGTTCTACATCCACAGCTGAAAAAGAAACACTGGACCTGGGCCTGAGCATTGAAAGTCCCAAAGCTCACCCTCCAACCTCCAACAAGCCACACCTACTCAACAAGGCCATACTCCTAATCTCCATCAAGTGGTACCACTCCCTGGTAACCAAGCATCCAAACCTATGAGCCTATGGGAGCCATTCTTACTTAAACCACCTCAAATAACAACAATAATAAATTGGATGGATATGTTAATTGGATTATTAAACTATCACATTTACATACCAAATGCATAGTATTTTCACCAATCATATGTTAATGATGTTCAATTATAGGACTTACTGGATTTTAAAACTTGGCTAAGATCATTAAAGTTTCTGAGTCTCAGTATTCTGTTCTGTAAAATGTAAAATCTTAGACAGCTGTATTGTTAAGTGAAATAATGAATATAAAGGAATAGTCAGTACCTGACACATGGGAAACAGTAAATCCTAGCTTCACTAACACCCTATGGGTAGAGTTATAATTGCTTTTTATGAAGAGGATGAAATGGGGAAGATCTAAATGTGAAGTAGTGATGTGTTCTTCTTTAAAGTAAAGACAAAGATAGCCAAATTTTAATTTTTCCAAGTAGACCATTTCCAGGAGAGCAAAAGAGCTAGAGAATAGAAAACTTCACATTGTCACATGCCTTATTTTTTTTTCTTATAGGAGTTGAAGCATATTCTCAGTCTGCTAATGGAAGAGAGAGAGTATGGGGATAAACTTCTGAATCACAGGGGACTTTTGAGCACGGTGCTGCTGAAAGACAAGAAGGTAAGATACAGCTATATCCACCTGCGGCAAAGGATCGTAATGAGTGGGCACAAGAAAATATCAAATAATTATAAGTCTTCAGAGTCTAACTTCTTATTCATGTCTGGCAGACACATTATCTGAAAGTATAATTTCCACACCACCCGCAGTGCAGCAGCTGGGTATTTCCAGCTTCAAGGGTAGAAAGCTCACAGCTTGGACTGTACTGAGCCTGCCTCCTGGGGTGATAGTGAATTGAACTCCAGCATCCCCATGTCAAGAATAAAATGCCATGCAGTGAAGTCTTTCATTTTCCACTTTAAGAAAGGAGGTTATGCTAGCTTTAAAATGTGTTGCCTCATATTTTAAGGTGGAAAATACATAGGCAAAAGAGCAGAGTTTGCTTTGCACCAAATAGCAAGGTAAATATTGAGGAAGCAGAAGTATTTCACTTGTTGTTCGATGTTTGTACAAACACAGGTGTTTGAATTCCAGTTCTCACTAACTTTTAAATTATCTAGGATTTGGAGTCAAATCTTGTTCAGAGGTGGTAAAGATAGCCATCAATATATGAACCATACTA
The DNA here is from genome assembly GCF_900095145.1 of Mus pahari. Lineage (NCBI taxonomy): Eukaryota > Metazoa > Chordata > Mammalia > Rodentia > Muridae > Mus > Mus pahari. Next base: position 75,799,766 of record NC_034601.1, read on the forward strand.
AACCACGTATCTGACCTCATAAGTTATCTACTTCAACTATTCAAAAACACATCCTTTCAATTTCTTTCTGCAGGGCTAAAGAGATAGCTCAGTGGGTAAGAAAGCTTCATGTAAAACAAAGAGGACCCGAATTCAGATTTCTGCACTCATGTAATAAGGAGAGCCTTATGTGCACCTCTGTCTGAGGTGCTGGATTGTGGGAAACTGAGACAGTAGGCCCCCTGGATTTGCTGAATGCCAACCTAACTCAAGATTCAGGGAGAAACCCTGCCTCAAGGGAGTAAGGCACAGATAAATGTTGATTTTTTTGCAGTCTTATTTTATCAGATGATATTTTTACTTCATAGATCTGATATTCTGCATAAAATATCAGTAACGACAAGCATTCAAAATGGATATCAACCAAAATTTATTTTAGTTTCATTTTCTATTATTGGATTTATATGTAAAATGAGTTGTGTATACTTTCTAGACATTTACAATATTAGAAAATGGTAATACACTTCTCCCTTCATATGAACATCAGCAATAATCTAGAATTATCAGTTTCCCTCATTTTTGGAAGCTGTTTACAGTTTTGTCTCTATTTAAAAGATTTTTATTACTACAGAATCTGATTTTGTTAAAAGCATTTGAACTTCTTACTTTATAACAAAGCATTGTATATAATGAAAAAGGAAATAAAATTACTTAAGATGTCTCACTGGAAATGGTAAAGAGAGAAATCAGAGAAAACTGCATTATCTCCTATCTAGTTACGTTTACAAGTGCTTCAATATTTGCACAAAGAAAGCCGCTGAAGATACTATAGCATCAAAGAGAGTTGGAAATCATCTTCATTGCAAAATGGCAAACAAGGCTGAGCATGGTTGTCTTACGGAGCAATTAATTCACCTGTAACTTAAACACTACTCAGCTGCCATATGGTTCTTTAAATTGATCACACCTGCTAATGCTTATTTGTCAAGACTCAAAATGTAACAAGTTGAAAAATGCAGTTACAGAACATTGAGGATGCAAGCAAATTGAAATTATAGTTCTGAGTCCAGAAACTCAATTTAGGACCTTTTCCTATGTAAAATTATATCTTGGTAGATATAATTTAAAGACACAATTCTTTCTATCCTAGCAGACTACATTTGGCAAAACTTTAAGCACCATTTTCATTTATCTTATGAAAAGTAGGGATTTTTGGCAACTCAAAAGAACTTTCAGTTGTGCTCCTGCATTAAAATACTGTTTCAGATGAACAGAGAACAGTGACCATTGCCCTCTCTACACAGCAGCCCATCAATTGGCTCTGCACTGCCAAAGGTTAGCACTGAAGTCATATGTTCAAGTAACATGATATAGAATCAACAGGTTAGAATTAGGAATGTATATGAATATATAAACAAGTTATGCATGCAATAACAATTAATTATGAGACCATGAATATGAGGAAGAGCAGGAAGGAGTTTATGGGTCCATTAGGAAGGAGAAAAATGAAGGAAATTGTAATTAAATTACAATATCAAAATTTTAAATATGAAATATCTTAAACGGGATCTAATACCTCACACCTAAAACCCCAGCCCTCAAAGTCTGACTCAAGACAATTGTAATTAGATTGAAGCTATCCTATGCTTCAAATGGAATTGTAGACCAGGCTGGGCTACACAGTACTCTGTTAAAAAGAATCTTAAGAAGGTTGGTGATTCGAATCCACAATATTAGCAAGAAGAAGGTGGAGTCCAGAAGAATTTGAGGCCAAGCTAGACTACGTGAGCTTGTCTAAAAGGGAAAAATCTTATGTCTTCTCTTTTACTTATCTATTTTTATGTAATTGTTTCAGGTTAATCTGAGTACAATTAACGTTAAGAGAGGCAGGTTGAATTTGTACGTAAAAGGAAATTGTTCATATTATACAGATTGAGCAGATCCATTTATGCATTTAACAATACATTTTTTTCAAAAATTAAAAAAGGGGGACTATGAATTTGAGGGAGATAAAGGAAGACAGACAGACAGACAGAGGGTGAATAGGAAAGTTTGGAGGAAGAAGTGGGAAAAGGCTAACTATGTAATTGTAGCTCCAAAAAGTATAAATTATTTTTTGAAATTGTTCATCAACCAGAGACAGACAATATGTTGTCTCATCCACCACAGTAGAAGTCAGAACTCTGACTCACAGGTCTAAAACTGCATCTGTATATCTCACTCCCAAACTAACATTCAAGCATGGGAAAGATCAGTTATATCTTATATTAAAAAGCCTCTATTGAAAAGCTACTATTTCCTAGTAGCTTTTTACTATAAGAATATTTTGAAAAGAGAAAGAGGGAAAAAACAGAGATTTCACATTAATATACTAACCCAAGGGAAATAACAAACACATATAAAAAAACTTTTCACCAACCATATAAGATGGGCCACCTGCACATGTCATACTGCCTCAGATAAGGAACACGCACAAAACTAAAGGAAAGTATGCACCACAGGTAGAGATTCACAGAAGTCAAGAGGGACATCTACATGCAAAGATCAGAGAAGACAGAGGGACATCTACATGCAAAGATCAGAGAAGAGCCCTATGAATTCATTCTCTAATACTGTGTTAATTGAACTGAGTTGTGAGATACCCAGATACTCAAACATTATTCTGTATAGAAATGGGAGACTTAAGTAAATCCTCTTGACCTCAGCTATGACTGAATCACACTAAACCCATTAAAAAAACATGAAGAGACCAAGGGAGCAGAGCAGGGACACATTGCTCTGGCTGCCTGGCTGCCTTCCTGCTGGCAGTGTTCCCTTGACCTCCAATCAGATCAAGGTTGAAACTGTCATCACTACCTCATTTCATTCTCAGATCTTTGAACTCAGAGTGGAACTATGTTCTTAGCTTAATACATAGGAAGACAGACAAACAGACAGAGACAGACAGACAGACAGACAGATAGACAGACACACACACACACACAGATGTATATACTGTGGCTCTGAAAGTCTAGAATAAGAAAGTTGGCCTATATTTTCCCTTTTCTTGAAAATAGATATCTTTCTCACATATCTTGATTTAAATATTCCATACTCTATTCTTCCCAGTTCCTCCCTACATATCTCTCATCCAGATTCACCCACTTTCTATCTCTCATTAGAAGACAAAGAGGCTTCTAAGGGCTAATAATATAATATATAATACAATATATAATATAATATAATAAAGATAAATCAAAGACTAACACATCAAAATAGGAAAAAAACAAATAAACATAAAGAAAAGAGCCATAGCACGCCTAGGATCTTAGGATCACTGGTGAGTGGAACACAGCTTCTGTTCCAAACCAATCACGACAGGCCTCTGCCAGCAGCAGGGATGCAGGAAACCCACCTGACCAGTGGCTTCGGTTCCTTCTGATCTCTGCTGGTATACCTTGGTTTTGAACACACCAGACAGCCCCACAGTCCCCAGAGGAGACTTCCAGGCACAGTAACACTCCCAAAATCTTGGGATTTCAGGATACCCGGATACCAGGAGCTTGGTCGCACCAGGATCTCAGGGTCTCCAAGGAAGCTTGATTGCCAACAACTCTGACACACCCAGAATCTCAGGTTCACAGGAGCCCTGAATCACAGGATCACAGAGAAAGCTGGACTCTGAGGAGTACTGAATCAACTGGGATTATAGGAATGACAGGCTCCAATCAGATATATTGAGGGTAGCAAACACTTAAGATAATCACATGTCAGGAGCCAAGTGTAAGAACACAAACAACAGAACCAAGGTTACTTGGTATCATCAGAACCAAACTCTCCCACCATACCAAGTCCTATATACACCATCACACCAGAAAAGCAAGATATGGATCTAAAGTCATATCTCATGATGATGGTGGAGGACTTTAATAAGGAAATAAATAACTCCCTTTGTGGCCCCAGGGATTGGGGAGGCCTGGTAGAGGGGACATCCTCTTGGAGATGGGGTGGGGGTGAGAGGAGAAATAGGATGAGGAACTGTGGGAGGGCAGACCTGGAGAGGGGTAATGACTGAACTGTAAAAAATAAAACTAAGTAAATAAATTAAAAAAAAAATAAATAAAAATACAAGAGAACACAGGTAAACATCTAGAAACCCTTAAACAAGAAACACAAAAATTGCTTAAAGAGTTACAGGAAAATACAAACAAACAGGTGATGGAATTGAACAAAATCATCCAAGATCTAAAAATGGAAGTAGAAACAATAAAGAAAACCCAAACGGAGACAACTCTAGAGATAGAAAGCCTAGGAAAGAATTCAGGAACCATAGATTTGAACATCACCAACAGAATACAAGAGATGGAAAAGAGAATCTCAGGTGCAGAAGTTTGCTTAGAAAACATGGATGCAACAATCAAAGAAAATGCAAAATGCAAAAAGATCCTAACTAAAAACATCCAGGAAATCTAGGAAAAAATGAGAAGACCAAACATAAGGATAATAGGAGTAGATGAGAATGAAGACTTTCAACTTAAAGGACCAGTAAATATCTTCAACAAAATTATAGAAGAAAACTTCCCTAACCTAAAGAAAGAGATGCCCATGAACATACAAGAAGCCTACA
>NC_034601.1:75807785-75845732 GCF_900095145.1 Mus pahari
ATCACTATTTGCAGATGATATGATAGTATAGATAAGTGACCCTAAAAACTCTACCAGAGAACTTCTAAACCTGATAAACAGCTTCAGTGAAGTAGCTGGATATAAAATTAACTCAAACAAATCAATGGCCTTTTTCTACACAAAGGTTAAACAGGCTGAGAAAAAAATTAGGGAAACAACACCTTTCACAAGAGTCAAAAATAATATAAAATACCTTGGTGTGACTCTAACTAAGGAAGTGAAAGACCTGTATGATAACAACATCAAGTCTCTGAAAAAAGAAATCAAAGTAGATCTCAGAAGATCAAAAGATCTCCCATGCTTATGGGTTGGCAGGATTAATATAGTCAAAATGTCTATCTTTCCAAAAGCAATCTACAGATTCAATGCAATCCCCATCAAAATTCCAACTCAATTCTTCACAGAGTTAGAAAGGACAATTTGAAAATTCAACTGCAAAAACAAACAAAAACTAGAATAGCAAAAACTATTCTCAATAATAAAAAAACCTCTGGTGGAATCACCATGCCTGACCTCAAGCTGTACTACAGAGCAATTGTGATAAAAAACTGCGTGGTAATGATACAGTGACAGACAGGTAGATCGATGGAATAGAATTGAAGATCCAGAAATGAACCCACACACCTATGGTCACTTGATCTTTGACAAGGGAGCTAAAATCATCCAGTGGAAAAAACACACCATTTTCAACAAATGGTGTTGGCATAACTGGTAGTTATCATGTAGAAGAATGCATACTGATCCATTCTTATTTCCTTGTACAAAGCTCAAGTCTAAGTGGATCAAGGAACTCCACATAAAACCAGAGACACTAAAACTTATAGAGGAGAAAGTGGGGAAAAGCCCTGAAGATATGGGCACAGGGGAAAAATTCCTGAACAGAACAGCAATAGCTTATGTTGTAAGATCGAGAATCAATAAATGGGACTTCATAAAATTGCTAAGCTTCTGAAAGGCAAAAGACACTGTCAATAGGACAAAAAGGCCATCAACAGATTTGGAAAGGATCTTTACCAATCTTAAATCAAACAGGGGACTAATATCTAATATACATAAAGAACTCAAGAAGATGGACTCCAGAAAATCAAATAGCCCTATTAAAAAACGGAGTACAGAGTTAAACAAAGAATTCTCTACTGAGGAATTCCGAATGGCTGAGAAGAACCTGAAAAAAATATTCAACATCCTTAATCACTAGGGAAATGCAAATCAAAACAACCCTGAGATTCTATGTCACACCAGTCAGAATGGCTAAGATCAAAAACTCAGATGACAGCAGATGCTGGCAAGGATGTGGGGAAAGAGGACCACTCTTCCATTGTTGGTGGGATTGCAAGCTGGTACAACCACTCTGGAAATCAGTCTGGTGGTTCCTCAGAAAATTGGACATAGTACTACCTGAAGATCCAGCAATACCTCTCCTGAGCATATACCCAGAAAATGCTCCAACTGGTAATAAGGACACATGCTCCACTATGTTCATAGCAGCCTTGTTTATAATAGCCAGAAGCTGGAAAGAACGCAGTTGTCCCTCAACAGAGGAATGGATACAGAAAATGTGGTACATTTACACAATGGAGTACTACTCACCTCTTAAAAACAATGAATTTATGAAATTCTTAGGCAGATGGATGAATCTGGAAGATATCATCCTGAGTGAGGTAATCCAATCACAAAAGAACACACATGATAAACACTCACTGATAAGTGGTCCAGAAACTTAGAATACCCAAGATACAATTTGCAAAATACATGAAACTCAAGAAGAAGGAAGACCAAAGTGTGGATACTTGGTTTCTTCTTAGAATGGGGAACAAAATACCCATGGAAGGAGTTACAGAGACAAAGTTCAGAGCTGAGAGGAAGGAAGGACCATCCAGAGACTGCCGCACCAGAGATCCATCCCATAAACAACCACCAAACCCAGACACTATTGCATATGCCAGCAAGATTTTGCTGACAGGACCCTGATATAGCTATCTCTTGTGAGGCTATGCCAGTGCCTGGCAAATATAGAAGTGAATGCTCACTGTCATCTATTAGAGGGAACACAGGGCCCCCAATGGAGGAGCTAGAGAAAGTACCCAAGGAGCTAAAGGGGTCTGCAACCCTATAGGAAGAACAACAATATAAACTAACCAGCACCCCCCCAGAGCTTGTTTCTCTAGTTGCATACTAGCAGAGGATGACCTAGTCAGCCATCAATGGGAGGAGAGGCCCTTCGTCTTGTGAAGATCATATGCCCCATTACAGGAGAATGCCAGGGTCAGGAAGTGGGAGTGGGTGGGTTGGGGAGCAGGGCGGAGGACTTTGTGGATAGCATTTGAAATGTAAATGAAGAGAATATATAATAAAAAATTTTTTTGAAAAAATATGTGTTGGATTTCGTCAAATGCCTTTTCATCTAATGAGTTTATCAATTATCATTTAATTTGGCTATGTGGTGAATTACATTTAGAAATTTACATATATTGAACCATCCTTGAATCTTTTGATGAAGCCTAGCAGATCTTGGTGGATGATTCTTTTTTTTTTTTTAACCAACAAGTGCAATAGTACTTGTTTTTAAAGCATGTTTCATGGATTCTTTATAACTTTTTGTTTCTAATTTTATTGATTTCTGTCCTGCCTTCTATTATTTCTTGCCATCTACTCTTTGGGGGTATCATTTTTTTTTCTTCTAGAGCTTTTGAGTGTATCATTAAGTTACTAATAAGAGATCTCTCCATTTTCATTTATGTGGGCATTTTTTCTAAGTGCTATGAACTCCTTAGGACCTCTTATGAATCTTTTAGAGCATCCTTCATTGTTTACCATGAGTTTAGCTATGTTGCACATTCATTTTAATTCAATTCTAGAAAGTCTTTAATTTTTCCTTAATTTCTCTCTAGACCCATTTTTTATTCAGTAGTGAGTTGTTCAGTTTCTATGTAGTTGCAAGCTTTCTTTTGTTTCTGTTGTTGCTGATATTCAGTTTTAATCCTTAGTGGTCAGATAGAACATGGGATATTACTTCAATTTTCTTATATCTCTTGAAAATTGCTTTGTTACTGAGTATGTGATCAATTTTTAAAATGTTCCATGAGGCCCTAAGAAGAAAATATATTCCTTTGTTCTTGGGTAAAATGTTCTATAAATATCTGTTAGATCAATTTAGTTCATAATGTCAGCTAGCTCTGTTTAGCTTTTTGTCTGGATGATCTACCTGTCTGCTGTCAGCAGTGGGGTATTGAAGTCCCCCACTATCAGGTATGAGGGTCAGTATGTGACATAAGCATAGTGTTTGTTGGTTTGCTTGCTTGCTTGTTTTTCTATAAACTTGTGTTCCCTTATTTTCAGTCAATGATGTTTGGTATTACTATATCCTCATAAAGGATTTTTTTCTCTCCTGTATATATACTATTCTTTCGTATCCCTTTGTATTAGTTCTTGTTTGATGTCTATTTAGGCTTATACCAAAATGGCTAACCCAGCTTACTTCTTAGGTCTATTGGCTTGGAATGTCTTTTTATATCCTTTTAACCAGAAGTGGTATCTATATCATAGATATTAATGTTTCTTGGATAGAGATGAAAATGAATCCATTTTGTTGGTCTGTGTCATTTTATTGGGGAATTAAGACCATAGGTGTTAAAAGATATCAATGAGTAATGTTTGTTGATTCTTGTTATTGCTGCTGCTGCAGTGTGTGTGTGTGTGTGTGTGTGTGTGTGTGTGTGTGCGTGCATTTCCTCTCTTTTGTTTTCCTGGTTCAGATGATATATTCCTTGTATTTTTTTTTTTGGGGGGGGGGGTTCATTAATCTCTTTAGGTTAGAGTTTTTCTCTTAGCTCCCTCTTTAGGTCTATATTTGTAGATAAGTACTGCTTAAATTTTGTTTTTATCATGAAATGTCTTATTTTCTCCATCTACTATGATTGAAAGCTTTCTGCATATAGTAGTCTGGGCTGTCATTTGTGGTTTTTTAGAGCCTAGAAAACATCTGCCCAGCTCTTTCTGGCTTTTAGAGTCTTCATTGCTTCATTGAGAAGTCAAGCGTGTATGTTACTTGGTCTTTTTCTCTTGCAGCTTTTAATATTTCTCTTTGTTCTATATTTTTGTTGTTTGATTATTATGTCCTGAGGGGAACTTCTTCTTCTAGTGCAGTGTATTTGGTATTCTGTATGCTTCCTGTGTGCTGATAGGCATCTCCCTCTTGAGATTAGGGAAATTTGCTTCTATAGTATTTTTAAAGATATTTTCTGTGCTTTTGACATGGGTTTCTATTCCTTCCTCTATTCCTATTATTTATATATTTAGTCTTTGCATAGTATCCCAGATTTCCTGCACATTCTCTGCCTGAATTAGTTTAGATTTTCCATTTTCTTTGACCAAGGTATCAATCACTTCCAACTTATCCTCAGTGCCTGAGATTCTCTCTTCCATCCCTGATATTCTGTTGATGAAGCTTGCCTCTAAAGTTCTCGTTCACATTTCTAAATTTTTCATTTTCTGAATTCCCTCAGTTTGGGATGTTTTATTGATTCTATTTGTACTTTCAGATCTGGAAGTGTTTTATTCACTTCTTCCACTTTTTTTTGTTTTGTTTTGTTTTCAGATTCCTTTAAGAGATTTATTCATTTCCTCTGTAATGACCTCTCCTATAATCATAAAGGCTACTTTAAAGTCTTATATCTTATGTTCCATCTGTTATGGAATTGTTGCTGTATTCTAGTGAAGACAGAAGTTTTTGAAAGTGTTTTTACACTGATGTCTAGGCATCTGGCTTTGGGAAGATTGTAATTCTAGGTGCTAAAGTTTTATTGTTGGGTGGGTGTTTTGTTCCCTGCTTCCGGTTTCCTTCTCTGGCTCTTATGGTGACTATTTGTTGCTTGGAATTCTTCTAGAACACTAATAAGTGTGGCCACTGGGATTCCAGGTTAAATATGCTTCTAGGTATTTGGAATGAGGGTGGACCAGCAGCATGAATGACAGGGTCCACAGGAGGGAGAAAAGCATCAGCTGCTCATTCCCTTAGGAATGGGAATAGAGAATAAGATGAGGCCACACCAGACAGTCTGCTACAGAGCTGGGGGTGATGCTAGGGAACTGGATGAGGAAGAAAAGAAGGAGAGTGATGATATGGAGCTCACATACCAGCTTCTCTGGCAGGCTTAGTTGATGAGTTTCCATAAAATGCATGCTGGAATTACGGGATACCATGATTAGTGAAAGAAATAACTTTGGAGGAAACGGTCTATTTGACCTATTGATGATAGGGTCAGAGAGGAAGGAGCGACAACAGCAGGTGATCTACAGAATTATATTTGGAAACGTTGAGGAACAGGCAGAGACCTGCAATTGTCCTATCTGCTTCCCTAGCTGGACTGCCCTTGGGATCCCAGGGAATACTTGCTGGGGTTGAGAGCTTGGGTAACAAGATGTTTGTTGTAGATCTATGTTGAGCCACTAGAGATGGGGATAGAGGAAGGAAGGATGTACCAGGTGATAGCAGATAGTCTGATACAGAACTTAAGGTAGGACTGGGGACTGGATTTGTAAGAGTAGAGGGAGAGGTGAAGATCTGCAGTTAGTCTATCTGCTTCTTTTTATTTTATTTTATTTTACTTTATTTTACTTATTCACTTTACATCCTGGTTACTGCCCCCGCCCTCTCAGTCATCCCCTCCCACAGTCCTTCTCCAATCCCCTCAACCCCTTCTCCACTGAGTGGGCATGGGCTCCCTGGCACTTCAAGTCTCTGTAAGGGAAGGCACCTCCTCTCCCTTTGAGGCCAGCCAAAGCACTCAGCTAAAAGAACATAGTCCACCTAGAGGCAGCAGCTTTGGGATAGCCTCTGCTCCACTTGTTCAGGACCCACATGAAGACCAAGCTGCACATCTGTTACATAAGTGCTGGGAGGCCTAGGTCCAGCCCATGCATGTTCTTTGACATGTTTTTCTTCCATTTATGTAGCTGAAATCTGAAATCATGGTGTTAGCATTGTGAATTTCTGGTGACAACTCTCTTCCTGATTTGCAATCAGGCACTCTACCACTGTCCCATCACACAATGCAAAAACTGGCAGGTCTACTTCCTCTCCCACTTTTAAAGGAACACAATACCCATCACTGTGAACCCCACTCATCTACCTCTGACTGCCTGTCCAAGGCTCCACTCTCCAGAACCGTCACAACCAGGACTTAGGGCTTCAACATGGGAATCCTGATAAACCACAGACATTAGGTCTATAAAAAAAAAAAAAAAAAAAAAAAAACCTATTCTAAGAATAAGACTGGCAGACATCTTGAGGATAAGAGAATTCCAAGAGCTGAAGAGAGAGTTCTGTGAGCAAAGTATTTGTCTACACGCATGAGAACATTGTTCATTCCCTAAAAAGAACCCAAGTAAAAGCAAAAACAAAACAAAGAAAAAAAAATGTATTAAAGTGGTGCATACTTATAATCCCAATGCTGTCAACGCACAGACAGATGAAGCCCTAGGCCCACTGTGCAGGCAGCTTAGCCTACTGGTTGAATTAATGGACAATAAGTGTCTCAAAAATCATGGGCATAGTACTGAAAGAAAATACATGCATACGATCGCATGTATGTTCACCAGAGTACACATGCAAACATACTTGAGTCCAGAAGAAAAAAAAGTCAAGACATCAGAACATTTTAGGGATAGACATTGGTAAGACAGAATAGAAAACAGTGAAATCGGTTAAAGAAGAAAAAAAAGTTTGTAAATAATGCCAAAAGAGATAATGAACCTAGCATCTTAAAAGATTGGAATGCCAAAATTTAGAAGATTTAATAGAATTCTTAACTGCATAGATGCGTAAGTATTTGAAATTAGAATGTCTACATTGGGGGGAGGGGGAGATACCTTTAGCACAAATAGGGAAATGTGATATATGTATTAGTATTGTTATACCAGGGTAATAGGAGTATTGAGAATAATAGGATTTGTGTAGTTAGTTGCCTTATATCATGATAAACCCAGAGTCATCTTGAAATTCTTATCAAAGAGATCATAACAGGATTGTAATTTATGAAGATGGAGACAACTGCCATCAGTTACATTTACTTACATTCAAATGACTTACATTCACTATTAATATATTCTTATAAAAACAAAGCAATGTCTTTTTTCTTTTGCCTAGTGTAACTCAGATAATGAGAAGTGAGAAATGCTGAGCGATGTATTGGTCTTCGCTCTCCATTTTCCCGGAATGCAGACTTTTCTTTTTTAATAAAGTCTCAGAGTGATGGTGAAATGGAGTCCATGACTTTCCTTTTCATAAAAGATGCATGGACCAGAGATCTGTGCCAACAAAGTATTGATCAGTTCCTCAGCACCAATGCACATTTCTGTCTGAATTATTGCCAGCTCAACACTTAGCCAAAAATTTATAACATATCTTTTTGTAGCTTTCCAAATTTGTCTTCAGCTGCTATGGAGTGTTGCTTCTCCAGGCCAGTCCACAGTATGTTCATCTTTCCAAGATATTACAAAGCAGCATTCTGGACTGTACCTCAGTGTCAGTATTTAGTTTTCTAAAATATTTCATAAATGATAAAGACGTATACATGTGTTTTTTCAATGATTTTTTTTTTCAAAATCACTAGGCTTCATCCTAAGCTAAAAAATTCTGCCACCCACAGGGAGATCCATTGATGTCATGTGGGTCCTGTGCATATAACTCAGAGATTCTGTGTTCATCTCTTATATCTTACTGGCTCTTCCCAGGCCCATTTCTCACCATCAACACATCCAGTCAGAACCAGATTGGTAAATATTGCCAGCTGAGACACCATTAACTGTTCCTCAATTGTTTCCTGTCTTGCCAGGGTTTGTCTTTTTGGCACTCATTGTTTCTTACAACATTCCAGACCACCACATTCCTTTCTCCTTGGTTCTGGCTATTGGAGTCGTGTTCAGGATCCACTTCCTCTGCAGAATCCTAACATGAGTGCAACCTAAAAATTTCAATCTATAGCTATTATTTTTTGTATCATTTTCATCTTTCTTTAGACATCATTCTTCTTTGCTTAAGCATTATCACTTCATTGTTCTCTGACCTCTTACCTTCTACCTTGTATGTCAGCATGCAAAATTGTTAGGGAAAAAATAGCAAGTTGTTTTATGTAACCAAAGACAAGTCTGCTCATCCCCATGGAATATGGAGATAATGGAAGCAGATATTTGTCAAATAATTTAGAGCAAAGATCAGACATCCTCCTTACTTTGCCTATTTGTGTCTCTCTGAGAAAAGTTCAAGTAGACTATTATAAAAGATTCAGAATCCCTAACCTTAAGATTCCTCCCCTGAACACCATATGCCAGGATATAGTACCTGCTCTTGCTAGTGCTGTTCTGTGAATTAGGGATCCAAAAATTGGTACAATTGCTAGAACTCTGTCTACTGACATTGATCTGGGCAGAGTCCTTCCTGTGTGGCCCAGTAGTTGTCAGCATCCATTAAACTTGAGTTAGCTGCCTTGTTAACTTTGATAGCTCTTGATTCACACTAATTGCTTCCATTCTTTCCTACTACATTAGTGAATGCAGTCCAAGCTAAGCTGAGGCCACAAGCTTATAATTCAGTGTTTTTTCAACTAATGTTCGAGCAAAGGGAGAGATTGATATCTAGATGCTATTGTCCTCATTCTTCTGCCATTTGCTAGAAAGCTGTCTTTTCTAGAGCATGCTTAGTCAAGAATAGGCTGGTTCTCGAAACGTAGTGTTATTTGTACTCCCTCTACATCCCACTGGTTCTTTTTGCTGGTTAGGAAGCAAGATGATGCAGTTTCTTTGTCTGTTTGTTTTTGTTTGCTTGCTTACTTGCTTGCTTTGGATTTTCAGAATACTTTGTGCTTTTATATGAATTTTAGCATCTTTTTCCTAGTTCTGTAAAGATTAGAATTTTGGATCCTGGCCCACACTCCAGCAGAAGTCTCCTGCTTTGCCAGAGGCCACTCTGGCACCCAGAACCCCCACTAAGACCCTGCCCACTACCCACCAACACTCCTTAGAGCCTGTCCAGCTAACCTCAACAGCACTCCTCTATCCTTGGCTTCATATCCCAGTCCACACACCCCACAGAAACCACCTCATCTATGGGAGGCCACACTGGTATGAGTAATTTCAGAAGCCCCAGCTCTACAAGAGATCATGCCTGTACCCAAAACCTCAGAGGCCACACCCGTTCTCAGAACCACTGAACCCCCGAGGTACACAGGCACACAAAACCATAGAGGTCACATATGCCACCAAAACACAAAACAGACACTCTACGGGAGCTGAGAACTTACTAATCATTAGAACAACAGGCCACTCAGGCCAGAAGACCAGAGAGGAATCAGAAACCAAAGAGGAAAAACATAAAACCAGCAAAGATAAACTCAGACATAGTAACCTGGCCCTCTAATCACCCCAAACCCAAATACCAACAACCAGGGTAAAAACACAATTAACACCAGCCAAGGCAATATGATACCACCAGAGCCCAGCTATCCTGCCACAGGAAGTCCTGGAAATTCCAGCATAGCTGAAACACAGGATGATGACCTTAAAACAAATTTTATGAAGATGATAGAGGTCTTCAAAGATGAAATGAATAAATCCCTTAAAGAAATCCAGGCAAACACAAAGAATGGAAAGAAATGAATAACTCCCCTTTTGACAGCCTAGAAAAAAACAAATGGGTGAAGGAAATGAGTAAAATTATTCAAGACCTGAAAATGAAATTAGAAGCAATAAAGAGAGCACACACTGGGGGACTCCTAGAGATGGGAAATCTATGTAAGTGAACAGGAACTACAGATATGAACATCAGCAACAGAACACAAGAGATACCAAAGAGAATCTCAGGTGTAGAAGATACCATAGAAGAGATTGATACACAGGTCAAAGAAAACATTAAGTCTAAAAATTTCCTTTATTCCTCTTAGTTGTTTGCTTCTTTTTGTTCTAGACCTTTCAGGTATACTGTTAAGTTGCTAGTATGAGATCTCTCTATTTTTTTTTTTTTTAATGAAGGCATGTAGTGCTATGAACTCTTAGCACTGCTTTCTTTGTGTCCCATAAGTTTAGGTATGCTGTGCATACATTTTCACTGAGTTCAAGAAGTCTTTAATTTCTTTATTTCTGCTTTGACCCAATACTCACTGAGTGGAGTGTTGTTCAGCTTCCATGAGTTTGTAGGTTTTTTGTTGTTTCTGTTGCTGCTGAAATCCAGCTTTAATCTGTTATGGAATGATAGGATACTAATTTCTTCCTTGTTTGGTTTGCTTTTTGTTTTAAGGAGATTTAAGGGTATTGATGGGGGAAAAATGAACATGAAGTTTGGGTGGTGAGAATCTGGTAGGAGTTGGTACAGTAAAAAATATGATCAAAATATTTTGTATGGAAAAAATAGAATTAAAAGTATTAAAACCATCCCTCAAAAGAAATCCAAACTTTAAAAAATTATTTTGTTTTACTCATTTGTTTTATTTTTAGTACGTTTTTTCCTGGCTTTTTTGAATTACAAATTATGAATAAAATAGCATTTTAATGGTATAAAATATGTGTATATATGTTATGAATTGACAGCACTATTAAGCTAATTAATGTATATAGCCTCCCATATTGTACCTGGGAGGGGGGGTACCATGTCAGAAGGACTCTCTTAGTAAATATCAAATACAAAATACTGTATTATTAATTAACTTTGTCATATATCACTATACTAAACATTAAAATTTCCAGAACACATTCTCTCTGCATAACTGAAAGTTTGCATTCCTTGAACCAGCATCTCATTCTTTTCCCCAATAATTCACCTCCAATAAACTCAAGAAACGCCAATCACCACTCCCTGATCCCATGAGGCAAACATTCTTATCTTGTCCTGATACCTGAGTCTTGCGAAATTTGTCTTCTGTATTTAAGTTGTTTCAATTAGGATGATGACCATCATGTAATCATGTAGACTCGAAGGTGGCAAATTGTACTTCTTTTTTAAGGACACAGAGAGGAGAGAGACAGACACAGAGACAGATGGGATTTACTCTGGCTTTCCTGTACTTGTTCTTTATCTGTCTATCCATAGACACTAAAGTTTTCCCTACATCTCAGCTTCTGTGATGAATGCCACACTGATCAGGAAAATGCAAGTGTCTCTTTAAATTAATTTGTAGATGAGGCAGTTTAGATTAGTATTTTTCCAAATTAACATCAAAGTCAACTAACATGAAAGTTCAAGATGGAGCAAAAGTTACCTAATTATCCTCTTAAGAAACAAAAGAATATTTTAAAAGTCATTAAGAAGATGAATTTCATACTAATCATTTTCTGTCATAAAAGAAAATATTAAAAGAACACTGGAAGTAGCTCTGTTATTTCAGATGACAGATACCTCACAATTCATTAAATTTATTTTAAATAAATATGTGCAGGATTTTGTTTTTAATAATCATGAATATAAATAGTGTTAAGTATGTTTCTGTTGCTGTGATAAAATACTATGATCAAGGCAACTTACAGAAGAATGTATTTACATGTACAATTCAGGAGGTAGGGATGGCTTAGCATCAGAGAGGGGCTGGAAACTGGGACATCTCATCTCTAACTGCAAACACAGCAGAGAGCAAGCTAGAAATGGGGCAGTTCTATAAACTGCCAAAGCCAGCCCCAGTCACATACTTACACCTGCAAAGTTCCACCATCTATACTGACCCCAAAACTGCTGCCAATAAAGGTCCAAGGGTTTAAGTACCTGAGCCAACCGGGTACATTACTCATTCAAAGCACCCCAGACGGTGATGCAATTTTCAAAGACTAAGTTTTATCAGCTGTTTCTGGCTGCAACTGAAAAGGTAAATAACTCCCACTTGACGTATCATAAGACAATCTTTTTAGACCTTGACAGCACGTAAAGCTGTAATTAACTTCTAGGTAAAATACTGAAAACCGGGGCTATGCTAAAACATTTGCAATAATCCTATGATACCTGCCTGTTTGTAACTACAAATAATATCTTATTTCCTAGTAGTTTACCTTCTCACTTCTTAGTTCTTTACGTTAGAAATGTATCCACAGAACCTAATTAGGTCATTATCCCTTCAGTGATCCTAACATCTGCAACTCAACTGAAAGACTGCAGAAGTGTCATTCAACAATGCAAACACTCTCAAGTGTGTACACAGTGATAAACACCCATTAACTAATCAGCACATCAGAGAGAACGTACAGGGGGAAAGGGGAAACAACAATCAAGAAAAGCAATTTTAAAATGAGAGAGAATGATTAGGCAGACAATTGACTTTTAATACTCTGGGGGAGAAAATGCATTTTGGCTTGTTTTTCCGTGCACATATTTGAAATCTTTATCATTGAGTTTTCCTACACCTTTGATCTATGAAATTATTTTCTTAATTGTGCAAATGATTCTCTCTGAGGTATTATATTGATGTATTATTTCCTAAATGAACTTTGTCATTGAATTGGTGTACAATTAACAGAATGTAGAACAAAAGCAACATTACTTACGTGACCTTGGAAGGTCAGATTCTCCTCTTAACCACATTCTTCTCACCTGCCAGACAGCAGTAATGATTCCTGGGAGTTCAGAGAGCTAAGGAATTGCCAAAAGAAACGTGTTAACTTGGAAAATATATGCAGTTACTATGAAGAATGCAGCAAACACTTCCCCCAAAGTATTAACAAGTTGTTATCTTGTTCCTCATTTTGCTTTCTTTACTTGTGACTTTGAATGAAAAAAAAGATGCTCCCATTTTTCTCAACTCTACTATTAAATATAGTTATTTTGATCAAAGTGTAAAGATGCCATTTGCTCTAGATTCATTTTCCATATCTTAGTCTGTTGTATACATAAACAGGATCCAACTGCAGGTGTTTGTTATAAACACAGATTGTAAAATTTAAGTGTTAGAAATATGCTCAACTGAATGCAGAATGCTTCAAAATACTGACTAACACTATACATACATTAGCATGGCTGACTAGAGTCAACAAATGCTATCATTAAAGACAACTCATACCAGACAAGATAGTTGAATAGAAACGGATTTTGTTGCTAAATTATTCACATGCATGAGAAGTAAAAAATACAGACTAAATCCTGTTAACCATCTGACTAAAACTACTTGTGCTTGCTAATTACTTTTAGCCAATGGCAAAATCAACTTTCTCCTTTTTAAGGCAAGAGCTGGATTTACAACTTGAGAACATGGGTCCATAAACTTGGGCTTCTAAGCAACTTTAGAAACTGGAAGCTGAGGCTCTAACCCCCCTGATGATTACACTTCAAAGCAGGTCCTTGACTAAGGCAACTCCAGGCAGTCAGGCAGGCAAGAGACTTTTAAGTAGATTTGCACCTCAAAGGAGGACTGAATTAATTTACAATTGCATGTTTCCAAAAACAATTGCTCCAAGAGAAGGTAAACTGGGAACCTAGAGAGTCAGGGAAAACTACAGTTTAAGGGTAAGTTGAAGGGGAATATTGAAGCTATGGCTTCTCTATCAGGGTAAAATTTTAAACTAGAATTATATTCTTTCTTCCAGCAGTAAACAATTTAGATGGTAAGCAAGAAAGGCAGCAAAAACTACAGAGCAGAAGTCAATGCAAAACCAAAGCTGTCAACTTTAAGGTTTGTTCTGGGGCCATTCTGGGTGACCAGGATCAGGGGACAAAGATTTGCGTTACCATAAACTCCATGTTCCAACATGGAAGCGGCTTCATGAAGCTTTTTTTTTTTTTTTTTTTTTTTTTTTAAAGATTTATTTATTTATTATATGTAAGTACACTGTAGCTGTCTTCAGACACTCCAGAAGAGGGAGTCAGATCTTGTTAGGGATGGTTGTAAGCCACCATGTGGTTGCTGGGATTTGAACTCTGGACCTTCGGAAGAGCAGTCGGGTGCTCTTACCCACTGAGCCATCTCACCAGCCCCTCATGAAGCTTTTATAGCTTTACAGAACATGAAAAGCATACATCAAAGCAAATTTAAAACCAATGGGTGGATGGATCATAAAAATGGTGAGGGGAGAAGCTCTTCTATAGGCCCAATATGAAGATGACATTCTTAGTCTGCTAGTAGTTTGCTAAATTGATAGATTCTAGACTAAGCTGATTCCACGACAGACTTCAAATTGGCAGTTAAGGAGACTAGACCTAAAAACAATGGGGCAAGTCCAGGCAAGCCCAGTCAATTCATTCACTAATAGGAAAAAAACCCCACGCTCCAGCCTTCACACCTAGGTAATGGGATGTCCCAGTCACCTGCCTGAAGCAAGGACAATGGGTCAGCAGCAGCTTCCAGACTTCCTCAGCTATTTTCTCAGTAACAGTTCCCAGACCACCCTAGCAAGTTTCCAGTCCACAGTGGAATGTCCATACAGATGGACCCAACAGATTAACATAGAGGTCACCTACCCTGGAATTCTCTAATGTGCTTTAAATCAGGCCTGCAAGCTCATTTGAGTGTCTCTCTCAATCTTGGTAATAGGAGACCCCAGCATGCTGGACTTCTGCAGAATAAAGCACTCTTTACATTTCCCTACTATTTGATCTGGGGTATCATTCTTAGGCAAATCATGCACACATACAAATCATAATATAAGTAGAAATCAGAGCTCAGAGATAAAACTGTAATGGGGAAAAGAAATGAGTCACTGGGAATGTAAAGAAACTATTTGATGAGAAAGGGAACACATTCAAAATACTTTAACCGATGTAGGTAGATACACATAAAACAAAATTTTGGTGACATTTGTGTGAGTAGGAAATGTAAGAAATAAATTATCAAAACCAGCCAAGACAGGGATCATTGTGTGAGGACCGAGGACGGCGAGGTTTAGGAGTACGAACGGATGGAAAGAGATGTCTGGAAACGTTTCATTTCTTGACCTGCATCATGGTTACAAAAGAGTACACCTCATAGCTTATTGAAACTGTACGTTTTGTTATATCATGCACTTATTCAATATCTGATCATTGAGCAGGATTAACTTCCCAAAAAGAAGATCAGTAGCTGTCAAGGTGAACACTATCAAGTAGGTTTCTCTTCTTGGAGCCTTTAAGACCATATTGCAGGACATTGGGGGACAGTGATTCTTCTTGCAACATTTAGCAATCTAATTTGAACAAGGACCTCTTTTTGTCCCAAAACACCCTTCAACAGTTCTCAAGACGCTAGTGTTTCCTGATGCACAGCTCAAGAAATGTTCTAATGTATACATCAGTGTGGAAAACTGGTAACTTTGGTTTTATATATGTCAATTATTTAATACCAATTTAAATTACTGAGCACTTGGTAGAGGCTATATTAAACATTTTATGCTTAACAATAGGAAATTATATAAAAGTTCATAATATTCCACTTTTTATGGATCAGTCATTATCTTCAGTTAAAAATAAAATTTTAGTGAGTGATATTTTGCAATATCTTTTTCTTTCTTGATTACTGAACTATAATGCTTCATTTCTTTAAGAACAATGAAACTATGACTTTATAGGGAAACACAAAATTAATACCAATGTAATTAAAAGCTCACAATGTTATAGTTGTACTATACAGCTTTGTTATATGCTGCAAAAAAATTGGTAGGTAAAAAAAGCTCATTTAATATCTGCTTATCAGTGAGTGCATATCTAGTGACTTCTTTTGTGATTGAGTTACCTCACTAAGGATGATATCCTCCAGATACATCTTGCAAAACACAAGAAAACCAAGAAGGATGACCATTGTATGGATGCTTCATTCCTCCTTAGAATAAGGAACAAAATACCCATGAAAGGATATAGGTACAGAGACAAAATTTAGAGCTAAGATGAAAGGATGGACTATCCAGAGACTACCCCATCCGGGAATCCATCCCATCATCAGCCACCAAACCCAGATACTAATGCACATGCCAGCAAGATTCTGCTGAAGGGACCCTGGTACAGCGGTCTCTTGTGAGGCTATGCCAGTGCCTGGCAAACACAGAAGTGGATGCTCACAGTCAGCTATTGGATGGAACACAGGGCCCCCAATGGAGGAGCTAGAGAAAGTACCCAAGGAGTTGTAGGGAGCTGCAACCCTGTAGGTGCAACAACAATATGAACTAACCAGTACCCCCTGAGCTCGAGTCTCTAGCTGCATATGTAGCAGAAGATGGCCTAATAGGCCATCATTGGGAAGAGAGGTCCCTTGGTCTTGTAAACTTTATATGACCCAGCACAGGGGAAGGCCAGGGCCAAGTAGTAGGAGTGGGTGGGTAGGGAAACTCTTGGACCATGGTCTTGGGAGTTGGAGGAGGACTGGAGGGTCCCAGGACCAGGGAAAGGGAAATAGATCCCACCCTAAGAATTAGGCCTGGAGGGGGATGTTCAAATGCCCAGGAGCAAAAGAAAGCAGGGGCTTTGAGGTAAGTGAAGAATAGAATCCTCAGTTGGCCCAAGTGTGGGAAGATGGTTATAGAAGACAGGAAAGAGATGAGGAGAGCTGGAGGCTCATATTCACGGGCCACTGAAGGTTTAGATGGAGCAGTTTGATGTTATTTTCCTTTGAACTCAAATAGCCATTCTGCAGACCTAATAAGCTATTCATTTTTATCCAGCACATGGTTTCAAGAACAGCTCTAAAATTATCTCACTTCTCACTCCACTTGCAAATTGAAAGAAGCATGAATGAGCACATGTTTCTTAAGAAGCCTAAAAAGAAGATGGAAAACTGAACAGAAAGGGTAATGAATGTGAAGTATTAAACCCGTGGATGTAGAAAGAGCCTTTGCATTTGTACTTAGAATCATGTGTTAATATTAATTTAATTATTTCAGCATTTTGCACAACTGCCAGCATTATCTATTTAATGGATTTAATTTTATTTCTGGCCAAATCGGGTCCTTTTAATTAGAAAGCATGTGGGGTATCCTTTTCATTATAGCATAAAAGCCTTTAATCTCAGCACCAGACTAATAACATGGTGTTGTTATTGGTGCAACATTCAAATCCTTCTCCAGACAAAGCATGCAGCTGAGATTCGCCACAGCACTAGGAAATCTGAAGTAAGCACCTGAAGTTACCAGAAATGATTTCAAGTTGCTCTCTTTTGTATACTCAGTTAAAGAGTTGAGTTTGCTAAGAAGTGGTGTGAGGAAGGCCAATGCCATAGTTGAGCTCTCTATAGGAGTCATGTAGTCTCTCTGAATCAAAGAAAAATCTAATCCAGTGCTATAGCCATATTGTAACTTCGCGGGGGAAAAAAGGAAACCGGAGAAAATTGGTGCCCAATTTCACCTCTGTTAATAATTAGCATTACTTCTCCCTAGTAGTAAAGAACAATAGCAGTGGTTTCTGAGGAGGGCAGATGGCTTTGTCTTAGTTGTGGCATTTACAAGTGGCTCTAGAGCTATAGCTAACAGAAACAAAATAATAGCAATCTAACACAGATAAATAATTTGTCTAATTTTTCAAAATAATTCCCTGACTTTATGTACTAACATTCTAAGAATCTTATACCATTTTTACATTTTTAATAAGATACATCAAACAGTGAACTGGTGTATTTTGAAATCCAATATCTTCTTTGCTATGATTAATATCCTAGGCATGAAAATTCCTTATGTCAGAGTGAGTAACCATGGAGTGTGCATCCGTACATCTGTATCACACATGCTTTCCTCAAGGTTCAGTGTATATCTTGGAAGAGGGAGCAGAAAGGTCGTAAGAGTCAAAGACAAGGGCTACTGTTGTCCAGCAGTGTCTTCTGGACATGGCAGGACCTTTGTTCCCATAAACTCACAGCAGCTGTAGCACAGGATCAAATAGGTCAGGCATGCCAGCACAGAGTGGGACAAACACAGAGAGTAGTCAGGGAAGAGCAGGAGGATGGCAGTAAGACATAGATATGATCAAAATACCTCGTCTATCAAGGGAAGTGCCAAGGAATAAATTATTCATTTTTCATTACAATATCAAGTCAGAATAAACATTTTCATTAAGTGACAGCTTCTACAGTTACCAAAATATAAAACATTAATTACCTAAGATTCAAAAGTTCACTGTTTCCAAGATGTATATCGAGAAACGAGGTGGGGAATCCAGGCTCAGTCCTTAAGGCTGGGAAAGCCACAGGTTTGTAAATACAATAGCAGTATCAAGCATTTTCACATCTGAAGTACCCATGAGGCAACATGAGAGTAGAAGCAAAGATGATTTGAGCTCCACAGTTTCTGTTCATTCTAAAGCTACAGCATATCCTACCCTAATTCACTTGATGTTTTTAATTAAGTCCTTTGCCTATCATTGGAATATACTTATCCCAAAATGGAATAAGTTGCAAGTGGGAAAGCGAACACTAAAGCGAGAAGACATAGATGAGTAAATGCATGAACTTAAGAGCTCTCCATCTCTGGAAGACCTAACTTGTCTTGACTTGTTCCCTTTTCTGTGGTTTAAACATTGCATCAGTAAGATGCTTAAATAAGAACGCAAAGCCAGGTTTAAGCTAGAGCCAGAGAAATGATGGTATGTGACCACTCACTGACTCCTTGGCCTTGGTCAGCTGCATCTGTCTAGAAGCCCTTCTGCAGGCTCAGACTGCAGACCATCTTTTCCCTGCCTGACCTCCATTCACAGGTAGAAAACTTATCACTGTTATCAAGAACACACCAAACTACAGGGAAGTGGTTTCGCGACTAAACTGTTTAAGAAGAAAATTGCTATACAGGTCCCGCACCCTCTTTTTTTCCTTAATCTTTAATATTTATAACCTTTTAAAAATACTTTGCATGGAGCAATTTTATTTGATAAAATCAGGAAGTCACAAAAATAGTTAAGTTTAAACTATTTAAAAGTACAAAGGCAAAACACTGCTTTCAAAGCACTGTTCCCACTTCACAAGAGTGAGAAGTCCATGCATTATTGTTATACTTCCTGTTTTTCTAATTTATTCAGTAGAATATATATATATATATATATATATATATATATATATGAATTCATATCTATCTTGTATATCATATATATTATATAGTGAAGAATATACATAAGTAGTGTCTGCATATATACTATATCAAGATAGATATGGATTGAGATAGAGACAGAGATAGACAGATGATCAGTATTATATATGTATACATAGAGATGGAGAAAGATAAAATTGATACAGATTACAGATGGAGGTGTAGATAGTGGAGTGTTATTTTAACAAAAGGAGTATCTAATTCTGATTTTCAAAGCTACTTTAAGCCAGGTATAATGGTGCATGCCTTTAATCTCAGCACTCAGGGGGAAGAGGTAGGAGGAATTTTATGAATTTGAGGCCAGCCTTATGTACACAGAGAATTCCTTGCCAGCCATGTCTGCATAGTGAGACCCTATCTCAATATATATACATGACATATTAATTTGTTTATTTAAAACCACTTATCAACTACAAAATTTGATAGTTTTAATCATAATATCCATTTAAAAACATTTTAAAAATATTTTTAAAATATTGATATCTTGATCATGTAAGACTTCCACAGGTTCCCCATTGGCTTATGTATTTAAACATTGTCACCAGATGGTGGTGCTGTTTGGACAGCTGTTGTACCTTTGAGTCAGATGCCTAGGTGACAGAGGCTACTGAGGACCATCCTTCAAGAAATAAAGCTAACCTCTGTTTCCAGCCCCATTCTCTGGTTGGCCACTATTATATCACCTAGTATAATATTCACCAATGAGCAACAAGGATTGGACTACGCCCATTACCAGGTGTTCCTTGTCATGATGGTCAGAAATCACATTAATCCTTACATTTAATAGAGTCCTGCCTATCCTAAGATATTTCTGCTAAATATCTATCATGATGGAAAGGGTGGGGGGGTGGAGAAATTAACATGCAAAAACATGGAGTAACTCAGATCTCGTTTTTAATTCTTTGAGAAAGAGTTCTTCCTATGTGAGAAACATTTACCAGGATATTTCATAGAACTCATTTATCTTTTTAATGTAACATTATTTCTCTTCATATTTTACATATGGTTACTGGTATAAAGATTAATATTTTATGTTTTTCACATAGAGAGAAACCTCGCTAACCTCACTAGTTCTAATAAATTTAATGAGTGTATTTTAAATTGGCACTTCAGATTGTGCATATCTTTGATGTACTAGAGTCTCTTATTTTCTAAGGATATGTGTGTGTCAATTAAAACTGTTTTTTCTAGTATTTAACTTTGTTTTTGTTTAAGCGTTATAAATTTGGTACTTTAACTAACCCCCTAATAAATCAATATAAATGGAAGATGCCCTGTGTGTCTTCCACTGTATTGTGCATGTCTGCAATGTTGCTGACACCTTCATTTCATTTTCCAGTTCAGTTCACACTCAGTCTACCATGTGATTATTGCAGGTAATTCCTTACATTCCCTAACACTTAACCTTCCTAATCCTTGACCCATATCGCAATTGGAAAACAGAAACAATAAAAAATAGTTTATTTTTATGAATATTTCCTGTGCTGCATTTAGGGAGGGCTGAGTATTAACTGTATCTATTTACTTCCTTTTCATTCTTTCCAAACCTCCTCTGGACAGGTTTTCCTCCCAAGTGCTACATTGAAAGCTGCAGTCATTAAGTGCACTGGAATCTCCCTGACTTAAAATTAGATGGCAGAGCCTCATTTCTCTTCTTTCTTAACCAGCAGTACACTCCACAGATGAATGCTTTTTCATTTGTTGTGCACTGTTTCCACTGAGCCTCAGACAGATCAGTCTCCACACTCTCCCGCCCCTGCCTCACTTCTCTTTCTCCTTTTGGGCCCATCTTCCTCCCCCATTTATCTAAAGATTGGGTCTACATGACAGAGTTCACACTTCCTTTTTCTCCCCAGATTAAATGATTTTCCAAGGTATGGGCTGTGTGTGTGTGTGTGTGTGTGTGTGTACATGCATAAACAGTTTATAGATGTATATGGATGGTATAAATTAAAAAGATGCAATTACATACACCGAAAATTTCTACTGTACTGTTACTCTCTGGCTTCCTAATTGTTCTCCTTGCTTCTACTCTCTCCTTTTTGCCCTATCCAGTGATATCTAAAACACACGCGTACACGCGCACACACACACACACACACACACACAATCATCTTATGTCAATGGAAAGATCTTCCATGATTATGGATAGGCAGGATTAATACAATAAAAATGGCCATCTTGCCAAAAGCAATCTACAGATTCAATGCAATCCCCATCAAAATTCCAAATCAATTCTTCATAGAGTTAGAAAGAAAAATTAGCAAATTCATCTGGAATAACAGAAAACCCAGGATAGCAAAAACCATTCTCAACAATAAAAGAATTTCTGGGGGAATCAACACCCCTGACCTCAAGCTGTACTACAGAGAAATAGTGACAAAAACTGCATGGTACTGGTACAGCGACAGGCAGGTAGATCAATGGAATAGAATTGAAGACCCAGAAATGAACCCACACACCTATGGTCACTTGATCTTTGACAAAGGAGTTAAAACCATCCAGTGGAAAAAAAAGACAGCACTTTCAACAAATGGTGCTGATTCAACTGGCAGTTAGCATGTAGAAGAATGCAAATTGATCCACTCTTATCAACTTGTGCAAAGCTCAAGTCCAAGTAGTTCTAGGACCTCCACATAATACCAGATACACTCAAATTTTTAGAGGAGAAAGTGGGAAGAGCCTCAAACATATGGGCACAGGGGAAATTTTCTGATCAGAACAGCAATGGTTTGTGCTGTAAGATCAAGAATCAACAAATGGAACCTCATAAAATTGCAAAGTTTCTGTAAGGCAAAGGGCACTGTCAATAGGACAAAATGGCAACCAACAGATTTGGAAAAGATCTTTAACAATCCTACATCTGATAGAAGACTAATATCCAATATATACAGAGAACTCAAGAAGTTAGACTCCAGAGAACCAAATAACCCTATTAAAAATGGGGTACAGAGCTAAACAAAGAATTCTCAACTGAGAATGCTGAATGGCTGAGAAGCTCCTAAAGAAATGTTCAACATCCTTAGTCATCAAGAAAATGCAAATCAAAACAATCCTAATTTTCTACCTCACACCAGTCAGAATGCCTAAGATCAAAAGTTCAGGTGACAGCAGATGCTGGTGAGGATGTGGAGAAGAGGAATACTCCACCATTGTTGGTGGGATTGCAAGCTGGTACAACCACTCTGGAAATTAGTTTGGGAGTTCCTCAGAAAATTGGACATAGTATTACCTGAGAACCCAGCTATACCACTCCTGAGCATATACCCAAAAAATACTCCAACATTTAACAAGGGCACATGCTCCACTATGTTCATAGCAGCCTTATTTGTAATAGCCAGAAGCTGGAAAGAACCCAGATGTCCCTCAACAGAGGAATGGATACAGAAAATGTGGTACATTTATACAATGGAGTATTACTCAGCAACTAAAAACAATGAATTTATGAAATTCTTAGGCAAATGGATGGAATTAGAAAATATCATCCTGAGTGAGATAACCAAATCACAAAAGAGCATACATGGTATGTATTCACTGATTAGTGGATATTAGCCCAAAAGCTCTGGAATACCCAAGATACAACTCACAGACCACGTGAAGCTTAAGAAGGAAGACCAAGGTATGAGCAAAAGGGCAAACAAAATATCCACTGGAGAAGATACAGAGACAAAGTGTGAAGCAGAGCCTGAAGGAAAGACCATCCAGAGACTGCCCTACCTGGAGATCCATCCCATATACAAACCCAGACACTATTGTGGATGCCAAGAAGTGCTTCCTGATAGGAACCTGATATAGCTATCTCCTGAGAGGCTCTGCCAGAGCCTGACAAATACAGAAGTGGATGCTCACAGCCAACCACTGGACTGAGCACAGGGTCCTCAATGGAGTAGCTAGAGAAATGAATGAAAGTTGAACCAGCCAGACACCCCCGGAGCTCCCAGGGACTAAACCACCAATCAAAGAGTACACATGGAGTGACCCGTGGCTCCAGCCTCATATGTAGCAGAGGATGGCCTTGTGGGACATTAATGGTAGGAGAGGCCCTTGGTCTTGTGAAGGTTCCAAGCCCCAGTGTAGGGGAATGCCAGAACGGAGAAGTGGGAGTAGGTGGGTGGGTGGAGGGAACACCATCATAGAAGTGGGGGAGGGGGAATGGGATAGAGGGGATAGCATTTGAAATGTAAATAAAGAATATATCTAATAAATTTTTCAAAAAAAATCACCATGTGTTTCATCTGTGGTCTTTCTTTACTCAAACATGAAATCCAGTGACTTTCCATGTGTTAAAAATGACTCTGTTCTCCCTTTTCCTCCACCCATTTCTTATCCTCTCTAGTACACCTGCTGGCTACATTCTTGTTTCTAGATAAACGAGGGTCAGTTCTGATTCTGGGATTCAGCACTCCATCTCTCCCATCTAGAAGTATTTCCCTTACCATACTTCATTGAGGTCTATGCTGAATATTTTATCCTTCCAATCACCTCAACAAAAATATTCCCCACACCCTCACAAATGTGTAAGTTCACTGAATGTACATCCAATAACTTCACTGGCTGTCTATGAAATGTCCAAAAATCAGCTCTAATCACTGAGATTTTAAAGAATCAAATATGAATATTATCTTAATTTAGTATACATAGCTTACATCTGAAGGCTTAATCTAAGTGGTGTATGAGGACCTAACACAGATCTAGCCTCAGGGATTTCATTGGCATGTAGAATTTTATATTAAGGGAAAGAGTATGTAAAATGAGTATTTAATCTTTGTCTGTTATCTGTGTATACATGATATAATAGAATATTGGTCTTTCTGTAATCTGGCTTTATTGCCCTATTTATCAGTGTTTGTTATTTTCTTTCTGACTTGCTTCATAGTCACTATAAACACTGTATCTAAGGGGATCCCAGGAAAATGTTGCTTCTTAGAATTCTAGGTTCATTTCAATGAAATGAATTAGTTAAATATAAATCTAAAGCTACTTCTATTAATCATAACATATTACATATCATTTTTTAAATCTACCTCTTTAAATTGGTGGTATAAACTATTTCTTTCACTAAGCGGTATCCTTTCCAGGTCACTGGATCTGATTTGGTATTTAAAAACATAAAATAAACAAACAAACAAACAAACAAACCACAGATGGCACTGTGAATTGGTCCAGATGTTGCCCTAGACAGTATCAGTCAGTGAACAAACCACATTTTATGCTTTTCATCTTTAGGAGGCAGTCAAACTACATGACTCAGTTCTTAAAGCTAGACTGTGTAAAAAGCCCTTGAAGTTGGGTCTGGATCAGTACTTTCTGCTCAAGTGTCCTTGTGACTTGGGAATTAGTTTTCATTATGGAAGCCCTACTTTCCTTTTGCAAGCATATCATATGCCACTATATTTAAAGGAAGCTACCCAGAGCACAGTGGATACTGACAAGAGCACTTTGAATACAATCTCCATCATTAGCCTTTGTGCTGTATGCCTCTAAATGAAGCATAGTGTGACATAATAGGCAGATCAGCCACAATTAAGCCTCTGAGTTAAAGGCAAGAAATGAGACGTTTTGACAGCTCGGAACATTGTGTTTCATGGGCTCAGTGCACAGCGAGGTAACACAGGTGTTTCTGTAATTGCAACACAAAGGGAAGATTTGGAGCTCTGAGGCCTGTTGGAGTCTCTTGTGTGATGAGATGTGAAGATCAGGTGTTGGTATTATATCTCTGTCATTAAAGAAAACACAACTGAAAACACTTCAGAGTTTGCACTGACCTGAACTAAATCAAGGACATATTTGGGGCTTCTTTCTCATTGAGGCATAATCTTGGTATAGATCCCTCTTTTCATAACCTTCAAATAAAAATATTTAATGGCTCTTCTAAACAAAAAAAAATCCAAAAATGTTTTAAAATATCTATTTTTGCATTTTCTCATAGTGGCCCTTCTCATATTAAAATGTATCCAAATTCTGCCTTTTGCTTAGCGAGCCTATGGAAATGATGTTCAGTGGCAGTGCTCTATGAGAAGAAATGTGCTTACTGCTGTTCCTTTCAGTACAGGGAGGAAGAAGATGCAGTGGAAGGGGAGAAGGAAGTGTGGCCTTCTGCAGAAGATTGGGATCATTATGCTTATAAACCACACACCATTTGATGTTCTGTGGTAGTCAGCAGTTGCTGTTCAGGGATGTCTGGGAATATATCAGATCCCAAGAGCAGGGCTGATGGAAAGTTCTGAGAAAACAGCAGATGAAAGTTAAATCGGTTGGGAGAATGCAACGACCCTCAAAAGGTGCAGATGTGCAGAATCCTGACATCTCCTGAGAGCATCCATGGATGGATGGAACAGGGAACTGCATCTGCGCAGAGAGAAGCAGTGAAGGAGCTTCATACTGGTTCCACCTCCAGCTGCTCCTGCTGAAGGAAACGTGCAGTCAGGATTTACAAAGCTTTCTTATACCCAACAAAGCAGCAGACACCCAGAGGACCAACTCCATGCAGGAGTCCCTTGGCTTGTATTATCCATATCGATAGATCCAAGTTTTAGAAGATCATTTTTAATCCATAGAGGAGAGCTGTAGTTTCATCTACACTCAACGATGTTTTAAAATCAGTAGCAATGTATTCATTGATTATTAGTGAAAATCTTCAAGACGTGTCCCAGGTACTAGGCCAGTTGTTGTCTTCTGTTGTTTATATCTCTTGAATAGTTACTTATTATAGTAAAAACAGAACATTGTTGAGCAGGGACAGAGTGCACAGCACTATATGGAGTCTTAAATAACCCCCCTCAACTCCTTCATATCAATCCCAGTAAGGTCGTCTATCTGATGGGCAAAGTGTGTGTTCCTGATGGAATCCATGCTGAGCAGTTGCTCTTAGTTTGGCAAGACTCTTTCAAACAATGCAAAGCTTGTGTTAATCTCTGCTGTATAATAAGCCTATTTCCTTAACTAATTGTGTGTATGGTGATAGACAATTTCTATTTCTGAGAATTCAGAAATGTTTTCTGCCTCCAGGTTGTAGACTATGAAGTGTGTAGCAACACTGCAGAAAGACATAAAGCACAGTAGCATTTTACAACTGTTACTTATACATTCAAAAGGACACTCTGTAAGGGACACCTTTGTGACAATAATGTCTTCTGCTTAGGGCAGCAGTATATACTTCAAGCAAAAATTGAAGTATGCATCACTTTCATTTCTATAGATACTACCATTGTTCTGCTCAGCTTATCTGCCCTACAGGCATCACCTATGCTTCTGAACTAAGAAATGTACTGCACAGGCAACTTGTCTTTGTCAATGGAATCATATCTTCTCCAGCAAGGATTCTGATGATGACCTAAACAGTGATGAAATGAAATGCAAGCGAAATGATCCACCCAGATAGTTGACAAACAATGCAGAACAAGACAATTGAAAGTTTTCTTTTTTTTTTTTAATTGATGTCCAGACCAAAAGCAGGTTGAGTGTCTTGGTGCCCAAGTTCAAAAGCTATGGTTTTTGTGGGTTTTTTTTTAATAGACAAAAATCATAATTACATTAATACTCAAGGGAAGAGAGAGGAAGGTGTTATGTTAGTGGAGAACTTAGAGTTGCCTAGTAACATCTGTTTCGAAGGCTGATCAGTATCTTCCAGATGTAACATAATATGTTTGGACCATGATGAAGGTCAGGGGCAGTCCCAGAAATATCACAAAGGTGATTGTGGCTGGGTGGTGGAAGGTTGTGAAGTGATCCCGCTGGCATAAAATAACCTTTACAAGAGGCACCCTGCCACCTCACACTGAAGATTAATATTAGTAATGTTATAATATGTTTAGCTATTGAATATACCTAACTCCGCAGCACCATTCTAGAATACTTTTTATGATAGAATTATTTCACTGTCAGCGTTTCCCTTGCAGACTAATTGTGAACCACTAGAGCAGAGCCTAAAGAAGGCAGAGCGAAGGGAGGAGCACCCAGTACAAGAAATGTTGAAATCCTTCTTTAAAGCCTAATGTCTTCTCAATCCTAAATGGGATATCTTCATCAAGCCACCCTCCTCAGAGGTCAGGGGACCCCATGGAAGAGGAATCAGAGGGAGTGTAAAAGATGAGAGGGGATGGGGGACAGCAGGGGAGCAAGGTCCCTCTAAGTCAACTCAGCAAAACTGGCAAGAATCCACAGACACTAAAACAGCATGCCTGGGGTCCACGTAGGTCTACACCAAATCCTCAGCATGTATTTTATGGCTTCTACTTTAGTGTTATGATAGGATTCTTGAGTGTGAACAAGTGGGTCTCTGCTTCCTGTGTGTGCCTTGTCTTGGCACAAGACACTCTCTTCTCCTTCTGTTGGTTTGTACCGTCCAACTTTGATCTGAGCCATTACTGTAAAAGTTAGCAATTGATCTGTCATTTATACCAGCAGAAGGAAGAAAAATTATTTTTTCCCAGTGGAGTAACACTGACCCTCTAAATCAACTGAGGTTTGCTTGTATATCAAACGCGCCAGGGCCACCCTCATGAGTAGTTGACCAACATATAATGAACTCCAGTTATTTTTGTGTGCTTGTATTTGGTTATAGTTTGGCTAGAGTGTTTCATTTTGTTTTCAGTTTGGGTGTTGTTTAATTTTCTTTCTTGGGGTTTCTGAGGGGGTTGTTATATAGGGTTTTGGTTTTTTAAGAGCTTAAAGTTGGGTAGGTGGGATGATTTGGAAAGACTTGGGAGATGAATGAATATGATCAAAATAAATTATTTAAATTGTATTTCAAATAATTAAAATACAATTTAAAAAAAAACCCTTTTGTCTTCTCCATTGGCCTGGAGTTCAGCACACAGAGCAGTCAAAAGTACTGGGATGTATAAAAGAAATAGAAGCTGCTCTGTTTCTCCACTGCCCGGGCGTCACCAGGAGCACCTGAGAGCAAGAGCTGGCATGGCCCTGGGACAGCTAAGAAGGACTACAGTTTGCCTTTTAGGTCATGCACACAACACGGATGGATAGTTCTGTGCTACTCCTCAGGAGTCCAGGAGCAGAAAGTCACCACTGACACCTCCTCATTTTGTCTCCTTCATGGAGGAAGGCTTTCAGACACAGTGACACAAGCCTTCTCATTCCTTGACTAATTCCTTTTCCAACAGGAATAGGAAAAATGGCTGAAACAAAGAGGAAAAACGATCCACCTATAGTCCATCTTGTTCTGACTGTGTGGTCTCACACACGCACACACACACACACACACATATATATATATATATATATATATATATATAAGCTCTGTACCCTTAATTTTCAAGATTTCTGGTACTACACAGAGCAACAGTGAAGGTAGTTGCCTTGGAGTGGGAGACTCACCTTTGATGATTCATTTTAAAATGTTAGTTTTGCCCACAGAAGGAACATGTTTGTCCTTCATTGCCCCTTGGGGGCTCCTCATATTTTGTTTGGCTCAGAATACACAGAAAGATCAAGGTTTCTATTTTGGTGCCACCCCAAGGACCACAAAACTATATTTGCCAACAACTTTATATCCCAACAGTTTCTGCCATCTGCAAGGTACTTCCTGGATCTTCTCATCTTTTCCAATATCTATGTATCAGTCAAGCTGGTTTCTTGGTTGTTGGTTTTTTTTCCCCTTGTCCTAATGTTAACCACAAAATGATTCACAGAGCAGCTGTGATGTTTAAATAATGTAATATGTGGGAAAGCATTGGGCTTGGACCAGTCATTACAATCTAGATGTGACTTTCCTTTTTCTATTTTAGTCACCCGAGTCTACATTAATCATCACCATATACTTCTGTCTTGAACACAAAGTAGTAGAAATTTCGAGAAACCAACGCGATGGTATAGCTAAACACTCATACAATTAGCCATGGCCTTTGAGGCAAACATTTTCTTCTGAGAATTGATGTAGACTTCAAGCTTCAACTTATAAATATCTACACACCAAGATACCTGTGGTAAGTTGAGTTCATAAGGAAGTGATTAAGCAAGTTGTGGTACAGCCACAGACTGAATTATCTCATTGCATGTAAAATTCGACTTGAGAATTTTAAAAGATGATACAAGTACTATATTTCTCCACAACCTGATCTCAGAGTGGTCAGTTCTTTTCTTGCCATGTAATAAGCAAATCTTTCTTCTTCTCTAGCTTATGCATTCATTAATACTTCATTTTCAACATCAAATTTGAGCACTTTAATGTTTTCTAGCATCATAATCCACATCATTGTTGTCATCTTAAAGCATGTTATATGTGCAGTTGTAGTAGGTCTTACACTATGAAGTTTTCCTCTAGAGTTAACAAGTTGAGGAATGAAGCCACATAGAATAGAATATTAAGAACTCAATGAATCTGTGGTGTGATTGAGTAACTGTGGTGACCTGGTGTATAGAACAAAGGTCTAGCTGTCTGTTCGTGTCAAGTACTATCTATGTAAATAAATGGACAACTAATGAATAACCGCCTCTCTAACTTTATCTAAATCATCTATTTTGTATTTCTTTTTAAACTAGGAGATAGAACTCTCTGGAATGCTTCCCCAACATCTCTGATATTTTTGTTCTAGGAATTAATCAATCCTTACCCACTGAGGAAGACTGTGGAATCATTTGTCCTAAAACCATGAGCCAGGGAATGTGGGAAGATGACTCAGTGGGTAAAGGGATTGCTGCACAAGCAAAAGAATCCAAGTAAGGATACCCAGAACCCACATTTAGAAAACTGTAAGCAGCAGCATGTGTCTCTAATGTCTGGGCTGATGAGGTGAAGACACAAATCCCTGGGACTTGCTGGTCTACTCTGAACAGTGAACTCTGCGTTCAATGAAAAGATCTGTATCAAAAAATAAGAAGGTGAAAAATGAGTCAAAACCTGACGTCAACTACTGTTTCTCACATGCCTATACAAATCAATGTATGCCCATGGAAAGAAGGGAGGCACCATTTGTATTGATATAGCACAAAATGTTTTCTTCCCCTTGGCGCTCATTCTGAAACTAGCAGATGACTTCTAAAATTTTGCATGAGTCTATAGTGAAGCTAAAGGATTAGGTAATCAGATAAAATGTGTCATTTTTTTTTAAGAGTTAGCTAAACAAAATAGCCCAAGGAATCAATGATTAGGTATTTAACAAGACATAGTTGAAGACTAAAGTGTTAGTTTTTTATACTTATTGAGAAGGCTAAGAAAATTTGCTTTAAATTTTTCTGTTTGAAAACTTTAAAATCTTTAATGATTCATTTCATCTGTACTAATATCAAATTGAAATTAATCTTAGAACATTTTGGCATTTTGTATATTAATCTGCACAACTGTCAACATGTATAGGTAAGGTAACTCTGAGCTACTACTTTTTAAAATTTTATCTGAATCTCTTTATATCATTGCTACACATCTTCAAATCTAAGAAAATGTAGCAGAAGTTCTCTGATGATTACTGACACACAGTCTAGATCTGAGAGCTCTAGAACATGCTCGAGAGCACTTGCCTGTGCCAAAGATATTACACTGTCCTGCTTCCAGGCCAGACTCACTTTATTCTGCAGCTAATTATTTATTTCTCATTATCTCTTTCATAAAACTCTGTTATTTATAAATGTTCAATACTCTATAAACCTTTCATCATATAAAGGACAATTCTGGAAAAGGGGAATTAGACTGAGCTAATACTTTCTATGTGTTTGAGGTTTTGTGCAGCAAAGTGACAAATCACCTTACTGTTTGCTGTTGAATTACATGAAAATTCAGTGGGTATCAGAAGTAATTTCCAGATTATAATTAAATAAGTTAATCTAATGAAACATCTTCAAAAAGTCTGAAATCCATTCAAAATCAATGAAACTGGCTGTTGGTGGTGAGTTTTATATGTATTCTAACTTTTAATGACAATAGTAAAAGGTTTGCTTGGTGAAGAGATTTTCACAACTTCTATTCTTTCCAAAGCAGGAAATATTTTTTGAGGTAAGCTTTATTCCTGTATGTTATGAGACTTTTTATTTATTTATTTATTATTTTCTTTGTTTACATTTCAAATGCTATCCCGAAAGTTCCCTATACCCCCCCCCCCCCCCTNCTCCNCCNNCCNNNNCCNNNTNNTNGNCCNNGGCTTCCCCTGTGNTGGGNCATATAAAGTTTACAAGACCAAGGGGCCTCTCTTCCCAATGATGGCTGATTAGGCCATCTTCTGCTACATATGCAGCTAGAGACTCAAGCTCAGGGGGTACTGGTTAGTTCATATTGTTGTTGCCCCTACAGGGTTGCAGCCCCCTACTACTCTTTGGGTGCTTTCTCTAGCTCCTCCATTGGGGNCCCTGTGTTCCATCCAATAGCTGACTGTGAGCATCCACTTCTGTGTTTGCCAGGCACTGGCATAGCCTCACAAGAGGCCGCTATATCAGGGTCCCTTCAGCAGAATCTTGCNGGCATGTGCATTAGAATCTGAGTTTGGTGGCTGATGGTGGAGACTTTAAACCTTCTACTTCTTCCATAAAGCCATGACTTGCAGTGATTTGTATTTCATGACAAATGGGCTGAGATGAAATGTCACCTTTGGAACAGGATAATAGTAATCAAGCCAGATGTCATTTTCTTAATTTACATCAAGAAGTCCAGTTGCTAAGGAAAGCAGTGTCCAGATCCATTATGCGGGATATGTCAACCTTCAGGGATGTGTGTAAAGCATGAGGGAGAGAGTGTTGTGAGCATGGTTAGTAAGTATGAACACAGAAGAAATACAGAGAGGCCTGTGATCTTTATACTGGCTTCCCAAGCAGTGACTACCATATTCAAACATTTATTGGCAAGTTCTTGGACTTGAGAGACAATCTTCTTTCTGGCTCAAATGTTAGAGGTACATTAAAAATGTTATAGTTGTATTTCACTTTGAATACGTTTTTCAGTTTCTTTAAGACATGAATCATTTTTATTTTTATTAATTCGGGGTTTGGTTTCATTTGCTTGTTTTTAATGGGTTTTTTGTTTCTTTTATTGAGTTTTTTTTGTTTGTTTGGGAGGTGGCTTGGGGGGGGGGCTATAGACACTATCCCATCAAGTACCTTCTTGGTGTAATCTTTTAGTGTATAGATGTTGAAAGCATTCTGTAGATGGCTGATTATTTTCATTATATCATTAAGTCCTAATTTATATGTCATATGGCCTTAGAATGTAATATCTAGTTTTCCCAGAAAAAAATGAGTATCATATATGCATACCACTTAAAGGGTTTAATATGGGACTTAAAATTAATCCCTCCACTAAAGATCTCTCAAACACTATTTTATATGTCTAAACCAGAACAAACCTATACAATTTTTCAAAATAAGAGAAAATTTAAGGACACAAAAAGTCTAATATATAATTCAATTCATAGTCTACTAGCGTCTTCTAGTGCATCCCTATGCCTGAGCATCCTGTAAAATTGAATCTAGACAGTAACTCATGTCATGTCCAGAAGAGCTAGCTTTGTTCCCATTGAGAAGGAGGAGAAGCAAGAGAACAAAGGTTTGATCTATAGCTACCAGAAAAAAAAATACGTCTAGCCTTTATCTTCTTGATGTTTCATTCAAAGGAAAAGTTTGGGGGCATGATGATTGACCTACCATGTGACTCTGAAGAACCTGAATGGCAGGCTTCACCCTATTTTCATCTGAGAGACTTCATCCAGCAACTGATGGAAACAGATACAGACACCTACAGCCAAACATTAGGCAGAGCTTGGCAGATTCTTTTGAAGAGGAGGAGAAAGGTTTTGAAGGAGCCAGGGAGATTATGGACAACACACACACAGAGACACACACACACAGACACACACACAGACGCACACAGACACACACACACACACACACACAGACACAGACACACACACATAAACATGTGGAATCAACTAACCTGAACCTACAGAGACTGAACCATCAAACAAAGAGCATGCATGGAATTGGACCTAGACCCTCTATGTAACAGTTGTGCAGCTCTGTTGTCACGTGGGACTCCTAGCAGCAGGAGCAGAGGCTGTCTCTGACTACACTGCCTGCTTTTGGATTCCTTTCTCCTAACTAGCTGCCTTGCCTAGCCACAAGAGAAGAACATGCACCTAGTCCTACTGCAACTTGATATGCCAAGGTGGGTTGATACCCACGGGAGGCTTCGCCTTCTCTGAGAAGAAAGGAAGGACAGGAGTATGGGGGAGGAGATAAGAGGGGGGGTCTGGGAGGTGA
Source organism: Mus pahari (assembly GCF_900095145.1). Taxonomy (NCBI): domain Eukaryota; kingdom Metazoa; phylum Chordata; class Mammalia; order Rodentia; family Muridae; genus Mus; species Mus pahari. The sequence goes on from NC_034601.1 coordinate 75,841,005, forward strand.
GGAAGGAGAGGAAGATGTGATTGGGATGTAAAACAAATAAGTAGATAGAGAGGTAAGTAGGCAGATAGATGAGATATAGATAGATATTTAGATAGAGAGATAGAGATACAAATAAATAGATATAGATAAATAGATAAGATGAGAATGGGAGGTTAGTACATACGATCTCTAGACTAAGATACTTTATACAGTCTACAGGCAAGGCATGTCCTCTCCCATTTTTCAAGAGATAAAGCAAATTTCTTGAGATTGTTATACATTGGCACTTTATTTACAATTTTCCTTCTTATCTTCAAACTCCTCCCATAACCCCATCCTTCTCAAATTCATACCCTCCTATTTATTGTTGTTACATACACGCATACATGTGTGCACACATACATACTCATGCACACACACACACACACACATATACACATGTTGTCCTTCATTGCCTCTCAGATTTTTAGCTTAAGTCCAGACTGCTGAAGAGTGACAAAACTTTAGACACAGGGCTTGGAGGGATCCCCCTGATACTGACATAGATGTCTCCTCCCTCAGGATTAGCTCTCATAGTACAGTATGAGATATGCAAACTGCCAAGAGAGAAAAGACATCAATACTCCTACTGAGTGGTAAACCTATGGACCACAATAACAACTGGCTTGCCAAGGCTTTCCCAAAGGAGTAACAGTGGCACCTTTAGCCTCTGGATAACAAACAGCTGTCCAGTTGGACTTGAGGCTTACTCTATAGGAGGGAACTCATCTCTGCTACTGTAACCACAGCCAACTACCCATGACTAGAGAAGCCACAACCCATGACTAGAGAAGCCACAGAACCCCAGAGGCAAGCCTTCTACTGACATTCTCCTAGGCCAGTGTAATTTCTAGCTGCATTCTAGAGACAGTCTTCTTTTAGACATAGCACAAAATGTGTGCGATTGAGAAAAACTACTAAAAGATTACCATCTTACCTGAGGAAACTGTGGTTTCAGATCTCTGCATCCCAGCAGGAAACTTCAAATCTCCCACAAAATAGCTCTCCTTGTGTAAGTTGGCTTGAATCCTGCACATAAACTCCTACGAGGAAAAATCTACCTCCAGGAAAAAAAAATTTGACCTAAACATGTGCAAATGTGCTAAATGACCAAAGAAAAACTGCTCTAAATAACAGCTTGTACGTTTCCACTGCAAGTGTCTCTGTTTAGGTAACCCAGTACCTTGTAATTCACAAAATATATGAATCTTGACTCAAACCATACTGGGTTTTGCTATTGTTTGTTTTATTTTGGGACAAACATAATAGTTGTAAACAACCTTTTTTTTAAGTTCTGGGAACAACTTTATACTTGTCTTTACTTTCATTCTCTTTAAAAATATTGAGATTGTGTGAACATATCCCATATTAATTTTTAATCACTAATTTCAAAATGGTCAAAATAGTAACTTTCAGAAACATCATTTCATAGAAGAAATTTCAGTGTGTATTTCCCTCCATCAAATTAAAATGCACAATACAAAGCAAGAAGCCGGGCTTTGAAAATGGGTGTACAGAGCAGTGAGACCCACTTGTAAAAGGTCTTTGCAGAGGTCTCTGTGGGTCTTTCCTGCTTACTCCTTAGCCAATGGTCTTATTTACATAGGATCAAGCTGTTTTGTCTGTCACAGCTACATCTCCTCACGTGTTTGCTTCGTAATTCCGTTGCCACTCCTGCTTCCAGAGAGTCACAGACCTGCAGTCCTCATATTCTACACTGATCTGCACCTCTATCTCCATCTGGCTTGGTATCCAGCTAAGGTAGATTTTAATCTGTTCATTTTAAGCCATATTCTCAGAAGAACCTCAAGTTATCCAGGCACCCAATTACCTTCTCTTTGAGGAATGGAAAGTTTCTGGACTCTTTTTATGTTTTTAACCATAATTGTATTTTGTAAAAGTTGTCTTTTTTTAAAGTGAAATCTGGTCAAATGTTTACAAGTTAAAATGACTCATCTACCACTTCTTACTTGAAAAAGGTAAAAAAAAAAATTATGAGAGATAGTTAGGCAAAAATGTTTGTCCCACGGGCACTTTTGCTATGCTGCCTTACTCACTAAAATGATTTTTAGAACACGTTAGTTTAGACACACAAAGAGTCAAGGGCAATAACTCAGATAAAATCTACAGTGGACCAAAATGCTTAGGCGAGTACTGGAAATATACATATAGCATTCTTTAGACATTCGAACATTATTCATAAATTGTCCAGCCTAGTATTTTTGTAATGTCAATATATTTGCAGTATTACAGTTTTATCCAGACATATGCATTTGCAATAATGCCTTCAGGTGCTTGTCAGTGCTCAAGAAAATAAGTCACTAGTGAATATAAAGATCTAGATACATAGTTATTCTGAAATTCTGCACTGCCAACATATCAAATAGTGAAGCTTATCTTTATTTATGTTCAAATGGCATGGATCAAATCCTCTTTAAGTCCCCTTTGAATTATCTCGTATTCTTAAGCTATGCCAATGTCACTGTCACTTTAATAAATGACTGCTGAAACTTGAACAGAACATGAACAACAGACAACATGGCAAAGTGGATGAGGGAAAGCCCAGGAGGCTTCAACTCTGCACGATGCTAAGTGCTGGAAAGACAGTCTTCCTCGAGGAAGACCACATGGTTGGCTATACAATACCAAATGGTCAGCATTGATAACACACACACACAGTGACATTATAAGGATGAAGGGGGTACATTTATGAATTTATCCATGTAAATGTGCATGCACACACACAAAATAACAATTTATGAATAAAATGAGGCTATGAGTTTTAAAGAGAGGGAGGAGGGCTGTGGGAAAGTTTGGAGGAATGAAGGGGAGTGGGAAATCATGTACGTACATTATAATCTACAAAAAAAGAAAACTTTTTTAACTCAATTTGGAATAAAGTGATAGAATTATCACTAAATTCTTGAACATATAATTGCCATTAGTTTCAGACTTAGTTTCAGGACTGGTGTTTCTGCTCAGAGTTAACTTGGGGAAAAGGTTAGTAAAGAATAAACTAACTTAAAAGCTGAATTGAAGGGTTGGCTAAGTACATGTGGGTGCATTCTTGTATTTGAGACGTTAATGATTGCTTCTGTTAATGCGACACTGTCGTGGAGTATGGGTGGCTTTCACGGCACTCTTGCATCGCTATAATTAACTCTCACTTGGAACGGGCAGGACATTCATCACATTTTAGATGGTGCTCCAGCATACTGTGTTGGAACAGAAGGAAGGCAGTGATTGACAAAATGTTTATGTGACGGATACATTCACCATATAAATACACATTTGATGAACTCGAAAATTAGCTTGCTGTTTGGAACACTGGTGCACATTTTAAAGAACTCACTTCACAGAAATGCTATTTTTTTCACTGCTTATTTCAGCTAAAAGGAGAGTAGTAACATAAAGTTCATATACCAAAACAAAATGATTTACTTTATTCAGCCATTTCAAACAGCTTGTGGCAGGGAATAGCAAGAAGCTTAAGGCCGGTACACTTAAATTCCAGTAACATGCACAGAGTGGGTTTTATTTCAATCAAGGGAGAAGGCCAAATATTTTGTCTATTACTGATATCCTCTGACACTTGTTATTGAATCTTAGATGTGTATACATATTGTAACTACCCTAGTCTTCAGGATTAATAAAGCACACATACTAATTAAGTGAACTACATTTCCAGCTTACTTTCTCCTTTGTTTCTAATCATAAATTCTATTCCCGCTCAACCCGATTTCCAAAGAATTCCTTCACTTTGGTTCTACTTTACACAGTGCGCATTTGCCTTGCTCCTTGACATTCGTCCATTGCTAACCAGGGCTGTAATATAATCTCAGAAGTAAGAGACTTGTCGTGATAATTTCTCATGAAGCTTCAGGCTGTTTGAGCCACGTTTACTTTCTCTCAGTTGAGCATATTATCTATATGCATATCAGTTGGGGTCTGGCTGTTCTAACATGACCTATTTTACATGTAATTATGTGTAGCTGGACTTACAAGAATGGCTGGGTCATGTGTCTTTCAATATACACTAGCATATCTGAGTTCTCTCTTAAGACAGTTTAGACATGGAGAGCAAAGATGTTTTTAGTATGTCCTGAGACTCATAACTTGAATAAGCCTGAGATAATTTTACATTTTATTTGTCCAAAGCAAGTTTCAAGACTACCTTAGATTCATGAATGAGAGAAACAAACCCAGAAAGAAGAAGCTAAAATTTTCCACTGCAAATCCTCTGATAAAAAGGAAATAAAATCTGGCTAGTGAGATGCCTCAGTAGTTTAGAGCATTTTTGTTCTTGCAGAAGATCTAGGTTTGGGTCCTAGTACCCACATAAGGCAGCTTGTAACTGCCCATAACACCAACTCAAGGGAACCCAATACCATTGCCTGCCTTCTGTGATGACCCATAGGCCTATGGCATACTCATATGAATACAGACATATTAAAAAAGTAAATAAACTTGAAAACATAATTAGGAACACTTCATAGTCATTAAAGCATATGCATTCACTATTACTTAAAATAATAATAATAATAACTTCTTAGGTTTTTTTCATTGCTCATACTCCTAGAAGACAAATAATTTTATTGACTAAATTCCTACAGACAAAGAAAGTGAGACAAGCAAGTCAAGGAGAAGAATGAAAATATAGAACAGAGTAGTTACAGCTTCCGGTTGGTTGTTTTTTCCAATTTTTTTTTT
>NC_034601.1:75845743-75856087 GCF_900095145.1 Mus pahari
ACCCCTTCAGCTCCTTGGGTACTTTCTCTAGCTCCTCCATTGGGGGCCCTGTGTTCCATCCAATAGCTGACTGTGAGCATCCACTTCTGTGTTTGCCAGACACTGGCATAGCCCCACAAGATACAACTATATCAGGGTCCTTTCAGCAAAATCTTGCTGGCATTATGCATGATGTCAATATCAAAAAGCGCCAAGTAAATATAGCCTCTACCAACTGGCACTTTCAAAATGACTCTGTGTCCTACTATTGATTCTTTGGATCACAACCTTGGGTCTCAGAAATTTTTGTTAGAAGAACATGGTGTTTCAAAACAATCATTATTTTTTAAATTGTTTTGTACTCTAAAGAAGTTATCAGTTAATGGATAAGTTCATGGAATTAAACATATAGACAGGAATATATAATATGAGTTTTGACACCAGACAAACACAAATGCAAATTTCACTTCTGAAACTTACTGCTGTGTGGCTTTGGCTACATTGCCATGCTAACTTCACACTATATTACAGACTTATCCTGAGACTCTCCTGGGGTAGTTTATGTAGGGTGAATACATACCAAATATTAATCAAAATTCCCTTGTGTACTAATTCACACTTTGACCAAAATGAATGAAACTGAAAGAGAGAAACCCAGGGAAATTTGGCACAGTGCCTGCCCATCAAATAGAGATTTAGAAGCCCTATATTTTAAGTTCCTCAATAAAGAATCATGCATTAAAACATGGAATTTTAAAACAGCATTTTTTTGGTAATATTTTCAAACTCAGTTTAATGAGTTGTTCTTCATACATAAGCTGTCAACATATTTCCTTGGATCCAATTATTAAATACCTTCTTTAATTTGCCATAAGAAAAACTACCCTAAGGCAAACACAGAACTTTCACCGTGTGTGAGAAGAGCTGGAAAATTGGCTCAATAATTATGAACACCCAAATTCAATGCCAAGCACCCATAGGGAGCTCACAGTTCTGTAACTCCAGTTCCAAGGGCTCCAATGGCCTCTGTAGGCACTGCACACACCTAGTATGAAGACATATGTCCAGGCAAAATACATACACACATAAAATAAGTATAAATAAATTTTTTAAACTGTCTAGGCAATGTAGTTTGCACTTTTATTTCATTTCCAGGCTCTCTCTCTCTCTCACTATCTGTGAGACATGGACTCTCGAGTCCCTTGATAATCCATGACAAAAATATACTGACAATTCAACATGCATAGTCAAAATGAATGGAGAAGTATTTAGTGTTTCCCAAAAACTGTTTGCTATAAGGGAGAAGAAAACTGGTCTCTTGTTTATTCAATAGATAATTTATTTGCATCTTCTGTACCCAGAAGACAAAACTAAATCATTGTCGTATAAATGTAAAAGGTATCTTTCAGCATTTTCCAGAACTCTCAAGGCTTCTATCCCTAGAGCCATAGTTAATTCTTGTTGCTCACAGATATTTTGAGCTAGTTATACCCTCTATTCTGTAAGAGTTTTTTTTTTTTCATTTATTCCAAATTGTTCATTTACACATTATTTACCTCCTCTTTCAAGGTCACTGATGGACGGGGCAGCTTCTTGCCTGTAAGCAGACGGAAAATGAATCCCTGGAGAAATGATGCTTTGGAAACCTCGGTTCAGGGTGCTACTTCCCCAGACGAAAATTGGTGAGAAAGGATCAACAATCTTTAATTCTATCAGAAATCTAATCTTGTAATGAGGCCTGGAAATTCCATTTTTGTTAATAGAAAGCGAATCAGCATGAAATGTAGTGAACAAACCATTTTCACTGGCGGCTAACACAGTCACACTGAGTCATCACAGACTCAGCATAATAAAACTGATTTAATTATATTGAAGGAAGACAGGGGAGATAGACTGGCTGCACTGGCACAGTCAGCCAAATACGAAGAAGACACACAACTCAAACTTGCTATTGGGGAAGTAATGTGCTTTCTGGGTTGAGCGTAAGTGTTCCTTTTGGGCTGTGTTATTGCCAGGTGTCCAGGTAGCAATATTGTTTGTATTGAAAATCATCAGAAAAAAAAAAGATGTTGTTTTCATTTCGTTGAGCTACTTCATTACCCACAGTTTCTTATCTCAATATCAGTTTTTTTATCTCTAAAAACTGTGTATAGTAACAGTCTAATATCCATGGCAATGCCATTAGGAGGTGATGGCTTGAGGATGATTTCATGAGACAGAATCCCATTTAGTTATCACCCTTATCAAGGAACCCCAAGAGAGTGTGTTTGCCTTGCCCTCTATGAGAGAACACAGGAACATCTCTACAAACTGGGAAAAATGCTATTCCCAGGTACCAAGTGTGTGTCCATCTGAGATTTTGCAACCCTTGTTTATAAGCCAAGTATACAGTTAGATTGAAATCATTCTTCTGAATTAGACTAAAATACTCATTTCTTCTAAGCTCCATGGGAATTTATCAAATGTACATAGAACATACACTTTCCTTGTTTTCCTTTTTATTCATTTTGCTAGCAAATCAGTTTAAAGTGGTATATATGCCTAAAAAGATAGATGATAGCTAGCTAGCTAGACAGACAGACAGACAGANAGATAGACAGACAGACAGATAGATAGATAGATTAGATAGATAGAACATGATAGATGAATGATTAGATTATACTTCAAATGGAAAAGAAGTATACCTAAATTAAGAATAGCCTTCATGGACGCAGTCTCCAGGCCAGAATCTAAATCTAGCTACCAGGCCAGTGTCCCCCATACTTTAATTCAGGCTCAATTATGCCTAGATCCAAACTTTTCAGAGTTGACACTGTTTTGGTAGACCTAAAGTACAGGGTCAGCTCAATAAACCCTAATTCATTTTAACCACTGACTATGTCTCCTGTACCTTCTCTAAACATTCAGGTTCTATGTCTACCTAATTACAAATCACTCTATGGGCACAAGCTTTAGGATATCCCCTAAATATACAGACTCCAGGATCAAAGTTTCAGACAAAACAAACCGGTCTAGATTAATAGATGCAAATATCAGACAACCCTGAAGGTGAGACGTTACAACTGTCAAATTGCTGACCCAGGTACCAGGCCAGCCTGATTTAAGAACTCCTGAAAACTCACCCATAGCCTCTTTGAAGCCTCTGGACATAAAGCTTTCCATAAAAATCCAATCTGCAAAGAATTACATAAATCCCCACTTCATCAAATATATACATGTCAGTATACAAGAAACAGGAAAAAAATGGAATACCATAATGGCACAGTAAGTATGTAATCTCAAAATATTCAAATGTGTGCCTCCAAAGAAAGAATTCAATATAGTTTAAAGACTCATGGGCAACTTTAGGATAACATTGAAACAATTCAATGAAATCAGTGAACCAAAAGCAGAAAATTAACAAAAAGTCCCAAGATGACACTGTAAGTATACAGCAACAGCAGTGAGCATATTTGGCATGCATGGTTGGTGCAAAAAAAGTAAATAAGGGGAAATTAACACAGATATTGCATATATGTACATATATATATGATATTTATAATAGAAATTTTGAAAGAGAATATGAATGAAATTGAATTCAAATGAAATAACAACAGCAGAACTGATCAAGTAGAAGAAATAAAATTATGATAAGTAACCTTTCTAATGAAATGAAAATGACAGGAGGAATTCTAGGCAACTCACCACAAGATGGATATTAAACAACGGCCTTCCACAATGTCAATGATTCACAGAAACTAAAAGAAAATCTTGAGACAAATAAAAATCTACACACAACACAGCACAAGTTATGAATGGATATGTAGCTTTAAAAGAGAATCGCATAACAATAAATGCTCACATCATAAAGGAAGAAAAACTTCAACTAATTTAATCTTATACCTCCAGAAATTAGTAAGAAAGAACACAAAGAACATACTACATTTGAAATTAGTGGACAGAATAAAGTAGTAAAGATTAGAGCAGGAATAAATGAGAGAGTAGAAAATAAAAGCAATTGTCTCTATTTTCTTAAAAAATAAGACATATACAAATCATTAACTAGAGTAAGAAAAAAATACAATAAAAGGCCATGAATTTGAGGAGTCAGGAAAACATGAATTGGAGGAAGGCTAATTTATAACTGTATTCTAAGTATACACACAGATTATACCATTTACAGCACAGATAAGTCTGCCCCTCATCAAAGATTCTTCCTGCAGCAGATGAAGACCACCACAGAAACCTACAACTGCTCCAAATGCAGAGAATGACTGATCATGGAGTATCTGGAACCAGTGGATACTTCTATAACACAACTTCTATACCTAAGTCCCAGGGAACATTATAAGAAATGGAAGGAAATTTTGTAAGTGCCGGAGGACGAGGAAATCTTCTCTAAGATCATGCCTCCTACAAATAAGTCAGAAGTTACACTCACAACGCCTCAGCACTATGACTACCTAAACAAGATCAGAACAATGGCAGCCCCAATAGGCATGCTAATGTGGAAGCATGAGATCTCACTGGTCTCCACCCTAAGGTGATGAGCTATAGGCAACTAATGACTGCAGAAAGAGAAAGAATTAGTCTTTCCCAGATATGAGCACTCTAATTGGTTATATAATGCTAAGCAGTCAGCCCCAAAATTATGTACATACAAGCAAGAGTAAATGGATTCATCAGGTTTTATTATATATTAATGCATATATGTATGCATGTGTAGCAACAATAATCAAAGAAAAAGAAGCCATGAATTTGAGGCGTGGTAAGGGAGGAGTTATGGGAAGAATTACAGGGAAGAAATGAAAAGGGAGAAATGATGTAACCCTATTTTAATTAAAATTTTAAAAATGGGAAAACAGCCTGGGTAGACGCTACTTGAAAGAAGGGATAAAAATGGCCAATAAGAACACAAAACAATGTTTGAGGGGCAGAAGAGATGGATCAGAAAAAGAACAGAACTTGCCCCCAAGATTGACAGCCTGAGTTCAGTTAGCAGAAGACAACGTGGTTAAAACGGAGGGACCTGAAGTTGTCCTCTGCCCTCCACACCCAGCAACAAATCTTTCTTCACAATAAATGGTCTTAAAATTGTTTGTTATCACTTACCAGAGAAATGCAAATGAAAACCTATTAATGTGGCTGGTATTGAAGGAGAAGTAAGAAGTGGAAAAAAGGAAATACACACACACACACACACACACACACACACACACACTGATGGTACACATGAAAATTAGAATCATACTTATGGAAAAGAATGCAATGTTCCCTTTAAAAATTAAAAGTAGAAGTACAACAGTAATGACCCTATGGCAAATAAAAAAAATAGAGGTGCATTCAACCCGCATGACCATGTTTATTGAGATATTATTGGTGACAGACAGAATATGGAATCAACTGACATGTCTATCAACACAGAACTGGATAAAGAAGATGTGGACTACATCCATGATGGAATGCTAGCCAGTCTTTAGTGATAGGGAAGCCACGTCATTCATGACAACATAGATGATGTGCCTGGAACATATTATTGAGGTGGAACAAGCCAGCATACAAAGGCAAGCACCGTCTAACTTCACACTTGCAAAGTCTTCCCAAAAATTCAGATAAAAGGTACTAGGTAGGCAGTTATCAGGATACAAAGTATCAGACAATAGGAATAAATTCAAGAGATCTATGACCCATTGATGTAGCTAATAACAGTATATCCCGAAACTCATTGATACATTTTCATATTCTCACCATGAAAAACCATAAGCATGTGAGCTAATCAATATGATAACATCCCACAATATCTGGTGTCTTTAAAAGAATGTATAGTTTAAAGACTCATGGGCAACTTTAGGATAACATTGAGACATTTCATTGAATCAATGAAACAGAAGCAGAAAATTAACAGAAAGCACCGAGATTACACTGTGAGTATACGGCAACAGCTGTGTACATATTTGACATGCATGGGTCAGTGCAAAAAAGTAAATAAGGGGAAATTAACACAGATACTGAATATATATGTACATATATGTATGATATTTGTAATAGAAATTTTGAAAGAGAATATGAATGAAATCAGGAGTTGAACATCAGAACTCATCAATTTATGCTGATGTGGGATGTGGTAATTTTTGTCAATTTAAGAAAACAATAAAATATATATACAAAGAAGAAGATGGGGAGTGGTAGTTCCTCAAGGACTCTATTGGAACCAAGAAATATGAGACCCATTCCAAGTGCAGTTACCATGGTACCAAAACCTTCTAGTGGCCCTTCAGGGCCTGCCATTTTCTCATGTATGTAATAAGATTATAAACTCAAGTTATGATTGGCTATTGCAAAGCTTCATTAATTCCATGGAAGTCCAAGGGTAAAGTAATAATGCTAAGAGTAACACAATGTGTAAACACTGCATTGCTAATAGTGTTCTTCCCAGGATTAAACCTAGAGTCTACCATTTACAAAGAATGCACGGGCTACCTAAACCATAGCTTGGATGAACCAAAGCAAAGCCTAATTTTTTTAAAGATTGTTGTCTGTCTGTCTGTCTGTCTGTCTGTTTTATTTATTTATTTATTTATTTATTTATTTATTTATTTATTTATGTCTGTTTCTTGAAAATAGAATACAATTACATCATTTTCCCTTCTCCTTTCCTCCCCCAACCCTTTCTGTTCGCTGCCACCCCCTTGCTTATTCAAAAATCCATGGCCCCTATGTATGTGACAACATTCTTTTTATAAAAAAAAAAAAAAAAAAAGATGTTTAGTGTTAAGTCATATTTTAAATATAGTGCATACATAGAAATAAGAGGACAGACAAAATTACACAGCTATATCCACTATTCCATTCGAGAAGCTCTAGCAATTTGTTTTACAGTTATCTTCGCAGAAACATACACCAAAGGCATTCCACTCACCAGCCACGCTCTTACTCCCCATCCTTTAACTTGACCTGGATGAGACAAGATCTGTGAAAACTGATCACTGTGCTCTGCCTTCCCACGTTTACACATTATGTTACTCTTAGCATTATTACTTTACCCTTGGACTTCCATGGAATTAGTGAAGCGTTGCAATAGCCAATCGTAACTTGTGTTTACAGTCTGGTGTCCTGTCAGGCTTATAATTATTTTTTTAAGACAACTCTACTGGTTTAGTAAACACCTTCATTATGTTATTCTTAGAACCGAAGAAACTATTCTTTATGCAAAGCTTGTCATGTTCCTGTAACTTCCTTCTTGGCCACTGCTTGTAGTAAACATCCTTTTTGCTCCATTTTAATAGAGCTGCCCACCGAAGGTCATTTATTAGGTAATCACTTGTCTGTGAAAATCCTAATTACTCTATGTTTGTCAAAGGGAGGAAACAGCATTTCATTTGAATGCAGAATGAGAAGCAGCCGCAGATACAGATCAGAACTGGAAACTTTGTTAAATTGGCGGATTTAAAAAAAAAAGAAAGAAAGAAAAAGAAAAAAATCTTAAACAGTCTACAGTTGGGGAGTTTAAAAGAACTGATACACTATCAGCTATAATGAAGATAAAAACACAGAGTTTATGGTGTTATCAATTCAGAGTTAAAGTAAAAGAAAATTGATTTGTGGATGCTAAGGGGATGCTGATTTTCCTATGGAGTCTTAGTGCCCCCTGCTGATCCTCAAGAAATGTGCTTTCATTTTCCCCCATTCACGATGGCTCTTGCTATTCTCCCTAGATGGGCATTTCTCTTTTATGAAACAGGGGGGGGGGGGGGCTTTTCTACGTGATACTCTACTTCACCAGTACCATGACATGATAGTATATTCAACTTTCCACCATGGCTGGAGGAGGTGCACGTGAGGCCTGTCCCTTTCTGGGGACTTGGTGACTGTTGGTGGTTGTTCAGGGGTTAGTGGTCCTCAGTGGTTAGTGATTGTTAGTGGTTTCTGGAAGAAGGGTTGAAATTTGTAATGGTATAGTCACTATAGAAAGAAGTCACAAGTGGGAAGAAGAAACAATTCAAAGGAGATATGAAAGGATAACTGGGCATGAATACTATCCCAATATGTCATATGCATCTATGAATTTGCCAAAAAAAATTTGTAAAAATGAATAGACATAAGCATCAAAGGATAAATTCACAGGATATGAAATTACCACATAGTATCATAAGCAAATGAGCTGAACTCCCTAGTAAAAAGCAGCATCAACAGCCAACGAGAAGAAGCCCTTGATGAACGTTAGTACACATCGCAATGTTTTCACAATGCTCCACTCCACACACACACACACACTCACAGAAGGGTTCTCAGTCAGATACATGCTAAACCGACTAAGAGTTTCTGTTCACCTCGGTTTACGAACACACACAAGCACAGCAGACACCAAGATACAACGCATCACTGAAGATGACTCGCTAAATATGTCAGTTGTGATCACAAGGTAGTCACCTTCCAGTCATCCTCTGGGAGGGGCTTATTACTCTTCCTGTGTGAGGACGGAGGAAAGTGAGACTTTGAGAGCTTATGTCACTTGGCCTAATTTGCTCTGCACAACCGTCTATGGCAGATATTTCTACAAACTGAATGGAAAGTAATGCATTCTCCATGTCTACTCCTGTTGTCAGCTTATTTCAATGCAAATCAAAGACATTTGTATAGTTTTCCATTTCCCATTCAAGCAATACTTCCTTTGCTCTTTTTAACATAGTAAGCTTGACTATTTAACTCTGGGCCTGACAGTCACAGTCTTTTCACCTGTTAATCACACGTCCTGTGATGATATGAACTCTTGCAACCTTGTTGGCCTATTCTGTGTGATTATAAAGCACCTGACCTGTGAGAGCACTTTCCAGATGCCAACCAACATGACCAGAGCTCACACCTCTTCCTTTAAGGCTCTCACTTGCCTAGTCACTGTTTATCTACCCTCATGCCTCCATGGGAGGGGACCAGACAACCAGAGGAAGGTTCTGTGATTTAGAACTCACTAGAAATATTCAAACTAGCCAGTCCTAAACCTTATTGTCCTGCCTTGCTCATTTCTGACCTAAACATTTTATATTAAAGACATTTTTTTTCTGCCTCTATCTCCTGACCCACCCTGTGTGACAAAACTGTGGAAATTGGATGAAAAAAAATGATAAATTATCAGGTCCATCAAGCCCCTACACAATTAAAAAGCCTTTCACACATACAATAAGCCTTCCTTGTGAACTCAAAGCAGTAAATGGCAGTTAACATAATTAAGAATCTTCTTTGAGCTCTAATAAATGTCTATCAAATGCTGTCCCCTCAAACAACTGTACCCACACAGCTTCTGAGCTGTGACGACCCCAAGCAGTCCATTCAAAGGAGGCCGTTGTGGTTCAGCAGTGTTATGATTTTTTCCAAGGTAGAAAAGGCAAGAGGCTTATCAATCTGGGGTGTTACAGGGTTGAAAGAAGGGGGATTCAGACATCTCATTTTGTGCATGTGTGCCTGGCTGGTTTTGATATACAACATCAGGATTTCCATTACTAAGAATCCAAAAAAAGCACCATAAATACACACGATAAAATCCTACTGCTAAAGACATCACACATTCTTATGCAGGATATAAGAAAATCAATCTCAAACTGACCAGGAGACTTCTTCCCTGTTTGATAACTTTGATAATGCCAGAAGGTGTTATGCAGGCTGCTAGGTGAGAAAACAGTGCCAATGGTCTTATTGAGCACTGAACCCTGGATGACGTGGCACTCACCTACCAGGCACATTATCTTTCCGGGGACAGTAGTGGCAGGGCTCTCATGGGTATCGAACTGCTTTCTGATTAGATTTGAGACCTGCTCCACATGAGAAGATTTCAACCCTGGCACCATAATTATGGTCAACATTTTATGGCTGGGGAGATCATATGGGCCATTGTGATATTGCTGAATGGCCATATTAGCAAAGTACCTTCTAAACATATTATATTTATAACAGTGGACGTGGACTGAGCTCAACCTTTGTCAGAACAGCTTCCTTTGCAGTGGACATCAGTAAATGGAGAGATTCATAACTAATAATCACAGCGGTCAGAATAAGATACCAAAGGCTCAGTCCTAGATGGGTTATCTAGTATAGTTGTCCCCAAACACACACACACACACACTACCACAGGTCAAGGAATATCATCGAAGAGAAAGCAGAATGAATGAAAGATCTGAAGGATAGAGAGAAATGCTTCGAAAAGCTTTCTTTGAAAAAGCTTCTTTGAAAAACATAACTATTCTGATCATGGATTCCCAATAGCTATGGTTGCCTGCACATGACAGCAGAAGATCAAGCTAGCCAAAATCTCAGCATAGATTGGTATGTGACCACCACGTGCCACCCTCTGCTAAGGAACTACTGACAATGGATATTTTCTCTTTTTTTTTT
>NC_034601.1:75856273-75875007 GCF_900095145.1 Mus pahari
ACATATGCAGCTAGAGACACAAGCTCAGGGGGTACTGGTTAGTTCATATTGTTGTTCCACCTACAGGATTGCAGCCCCCTTCAGTTCCTTGGGTACTTTCTCTAGCTCCTCCATTGGGGACCCTGTGTTCCAGACAATGGATATTTTCTAAGGGTAGGAGAATCTTTATTTTTCTTTAGGATGTGGCCTCTGGTAAGTTTCCCATGTTCCAGTGGATGGTGGTCCTGCATCCATAAACATATGGGCAGTACCAAATGGACTCAGTGGGCTATTGATTTAAAATGCAGAGCTTGACGTTGGAAGGGTACAGGCATGTTAGAAAGTTACGGGGGAGTTAAAGAGAGAAAGGGGGTAGGTAACTATCATATTTAATTGCACAATTTTCAAAAAATAGAGAAAAATTTAAGGGTATAATAGAAGTTTTTTCTATCCAGATTGGTTCATTTAATACTCCCCAGCACAGTGTTGCGTTAGCTAGGTTCACTTCTTAAATGAGAAATTAAAGGCAGAGATATAAAGCTTCCATGTCATTTCTGCAAACTTTGTTTGCACTTTACACATTGCAATTTATCCTCTAAATCCCAAATAATTCAACTCTTGAACCAAAACCAATCCTGTGTGGTAACTCAAGGATTTAAGTAAGTATTTGAATTTATGTGTTGCTTTATTTTTGATAATAAACATTAGAATTTCAGTTAGTCTCTATCATGAAATGCAAGTTCAATTGTTAATTCAAACTGATGTCAAAAGTCAGTTAGCAATGGTCATCCTTCGGTATTCATAAGTATCATTTTCCACATCCCTATATCGCCATGGTTATACTCACTACATCGTATGTTCCTGATCAGACTCCACAACTAAGATTCAGCCCAACACTGAGATTCCTTCAGTTCAGAATGGATAACCATGTAATGTAGTATAATATAGTATAGTATAATATAATGCAATACATAGCATAATATAAGATCAAATTTGAATTTCAGATAAACAACAGTTGACGTTTAAAATCAATATATGCCCCGTACAACATTTACTTTGGATTTAAATGATGGCATTCAACATTTACTGGAAG
Organism: Mus pahari; assembly: GCF_900095145.1. Lineage (NCBI taxonomy): Eukaryota > Metazoa > Chordata > Mammalia > Rodentia > Muridae > Mus > Mus pahari. Next base: position 75,857,346 of record NC_034601.1, read on the forward strand.
TAAAATTTTACCTTATGTATTGGGTTTTACCTCTTAACTTTAGCCCAGAGATCTTCTAGGGAATCTGAATGTCTACTGTGGATTCATCAGGAGGTGAGTGTGCAAAAGACAATGACTGGACCTCATTTCTCACACATCTGCTAAGATATGAAAATGTTACAAGGCTCCTCTGGCCTACAAGTGTAGCACCTTCCACTGTCTCAGCCCATCCTGTGGAAGGAGAGTGTTCCTGAGATGACATACAACCAGATAAGTCCCCAGGGAAGGAAAAAGAGAGACTGTGAGGTTATTTATTTCTATCACATCCTGCCTCTCCACAAGCCCCACCAGATCTCAGGTTTGGCATGTGATGCCTTTTCAGTGACTGTGAACAAAGATAAAAGGAAACTACCATAGTACAAAGGACATAAAGATGGCTGTGCTAAAATAAACCCCTACACCACTAACTTGAGTAAAACGACAGAACTGGTTTTGTTGTATATAGTTCTCTAATTTTACAATCTTATTTTATAATAATAAACAATGATTTGGGGGAAAGCTGAGTGTCTGCTTGAGGCACTGCTGAGGCAGGCTTATGTTTTCCCTCACCGACTGTCTAAATTCTTCCTGTGGTGGCTTTGAAGCCAATTGCTGTTTTAGACCCTGAGTATATTATGATTCCCTAGCCACAGCAGATATGGAAGTACCCTTTTTGTCAATGTTTTCCCCTGGGGATAATTCATTTTTAAAGAAGCTATAATTTATTTATCAAAATCCAGACTGCTATTGTTGCATGTTACCCGCAAATATTTTATGAATGTTTCCCCTTAACTCTGAAACTCATAACTTGGTTCAGTGAAGTTGAAAGCTTTCTCTGGAAGATGAAAATGACAAGGACCGTCTCTCACAGAGGATTAAAAAGGGGCTTTGACTTAGAAGAATACTGGTTGTTTGATAACATCCATCTGTATGTATTTCCAGAACAGCAAATATCACATTGTTCTACTTGCCAAAATGTCATAAATTTTATGCTGGCTTCAAAAAATACCATCAAGGCTGGCTGTGAAATTTCTTTTGACTTAAGCAGGAGAACAATATTACATGCTTTCTTTTGTGCAAGAACTGCTATTATTAAAGCAATTTAAATCAATGTCAGTTTTTCTGGGCCAGTCTTATACTCAGGATGCCTGATTACAGACTCAGAACAAGATAAGTCAATGAAAATACTTAAAGGTGTTTGGAAAGGAGGATAGAGAGCATCCTGTAACTGACCCTTCAGTGCCAGATTTTGATCACCCCCATCCAAGAAAATCTTGGTCTAGTATTGTTCCATACGAGAAGATCAGTAGCACAACATGGCAGTGGCATTGTTTGCTATAAAGGCAATTGAATAAAAATGAATAATCAGAAAATCTAACACTAAGAAGCAGATAGCAGAGATTCAGTAGAAACTCCATCATCACAAAAAAAATTATGGCTGGGAGGAGTCATAATTTGAAATGGCTTAAACGCTGGGATGCACAGAACTCAGTGTTATGTGTACAGTGTGACCTTGGCATTTGCGTTCACCTCTGAGTTTCCATCTTGCTTTGACAACCCATCGGTAGATAACCGGAAAAAGATCTACACTTCTGTTTCTGATATATTTTAAGTTGGGTATGTTTACCATAATACTTTGTTTCTGATCATATTTAAGGTTGGGATAATTTGTATTACTATGGATGAGTTTATAAAGTTTAAGCCAAAAAAGGGATATGCTAAATTAAACGTAAGAAAAACCATACTAAGGCACATCATAATTAATCAGTTAAATGAAAGCTATTTTGGTAGCGAAAAGAGAAAGTGGTCCATTGGAGGCCAAGGATGATTCAGTAATGGGAGAGTACAGAGTTCAAGAACAAGCAGACTGAAATCGTAAAATTGCTTATATATATATATATATATATATATATATATATATATATATATATATATATCAACCTGTAAACCAGACATATGTGTCTAGTGAGCACACACGTCAAAATAAAGGTAGATCTTAACATAGAGAACCCTACCAACAGAGACAGAAGTGACCTCAGGGCATTCTGCTAACAGAAGCAAGCGAGAAGCAGAAAAATAAGTACCACAGGCTCTCACTGTGTGTGGAAACCAAAATACTCAAACAAAAGCACATCAGAGCTCACAACTTTAAAGCTCTTCTTTTAGCATGTAGCAAATAAAAACAATATATCAATCCCAGCACTTGAGAAGTGAAAGCAGTCAAAACTCTGAGTTCAAGGCCAGTCTGGTCTACAGAGTGAGTTCCAGAAAAGCCAAGGCTAGACAGAAAAATCCTGTTTAAAAAAAAAAAAACCACAAAAAAATCAAAAATAACAACTAAAAGCTATAAATTGTAAAAAGCATGCGATATATGAACAACCATAACAAGAACACTGATCTGCATGTTTGTGACAAAATTTGTAATTTTTAGGAAGCAGGATCAAGTGGGAAACTGCCTATTTTAATGCAAGTATTTTAAGAGCATAGCGGGCATATTCAAGAACTGGAGGATGCTCAATAGAAAAACAAGCCCTAGATGATTCATTGACAGATCAGAAACCAGTCAGGAACACGGGCTCTAAGGTCAGATAGACTTAATAAAAACCTAGTGTCGTTGCCTGCAGTTTACCACTTAATCTCCCCCAATCCTTCCTTTTCTCTTCTGAAAATCGTAGATAATGATAGCAAATGTCTCATTGGGTTAAGCAAGATATTAGCATCAGAGTATTAGCCCAGTTGGTGTATCTTTTTCAAAAGCAAGAACTAAATGTGTCCTCTATCGTTGTAAATAAATACATTTTGACTTGGAAAATGCAGATCAAGCCAACTTGGGATGATCACAAGATGCCTTTGAACACGGTTGAAGTCCCTGGAGATTTATCCTGCAAAGCTACCTAGATAAGATTGAAAAGTTCAAATCGCAACACCAGAGCTGAGCTTCCTATGGCTCAGGGATCTTTGCCTACAAATACATATGCCTGAGTAAAGTTTTCAATTTGTTCCTTTTTGAAATTCATAGTTTCCCCTCCATTGCACCCAAATATTTCTTATTGCTTTCTGTAGGTTGACAAAGAATATTGATTTTGATGGTGAGAGATTTTTCTCTCCAAAGAGGCCAGAGGAGTTTATACTTTTTTTTTCTCCTTTTCTTAATAATGTCTGCTTTAAATGTCATTTAATCTGTTCGGTTTGCTGGTCGCTAGATGTATAGATAGATAGCAGGAGTAAAACTTGAAAGGCTGACACCAAATTGGGACTACCTGCTTCCTGATGGAATTCAAGTTTAAACTAATTCCTCTTTTCGTTTGCCTTGACTTTCAATCTCAATGAGTCCAGCTTTAATATAACTTATCCACAGTCTTACTTTTCAATAAATGCTTTGCAATAAATTATTCAGAACTAACAAAATGTAGCATTAAGTGTGACCTATAATTTATATATATTTGTCATTGATGCTAACCACAAAAACCTTCTTAATTGAGATAAAATTTAGAGTACATTTTCCTAGAGAAGCATATTCTTATTATAATAGGCTCATTGAAGAAAAATATTGGACTTCTACTCTCATGGGGTTGCTAAAATGCAAGTACTCTCTTAAAACTTGCCTTTGAACCATAAAGAAAAGGAGATCTGAATAAATACTTCCTTTACATTACATTTACTCAACAGAATTTCAAACACAGAGACAGGATTCTGTTCATTCCGTGAAGACACAGTACAAGAACTTTTCACCCCCTGAGCATGAGATCTCCAGTAGCAAACCATTGGCTAATAAAAGAGTACTATGCCATCAGGACTCTTCTATTCCCCACGTAAAGCACCACAGGGCAGCAGCGGAGGCCTGGTACATCAGCCCTGGAAACCATCATGAACATGTACTGTGCAGGCTGTCACAGAAATGGCTGCACGGAAAGACGAAGTTCCACCTCACACACACACAGACAAGTCTGTATGAAGGGTTCCCAGTGGATATTTTTCTTCTTCTGTTTACTATAAATAATTTCCAGACTTCTTTGCTTCCTTCTGATTGCCAGCACCTAAACCATAATCAATTATTTCCGTGAAAGCAATTTGTAAAGTGGAGAGGGAGGTGAACACAGTCCCCAAATGTTATCGGTAATTACAAAGACCTATCAGCGAAGATGATGCTTCTGACGCTCGTTTACTCAGGGTTCTCTGTTAAAACATCCTTTCAGATCATGCTGAGACTCTGGCCTGGGTGTTTACCAACTAAGACTATGCTACTTCTATATAGTTTCTCCCACATGTTAATCAAAGGCCTTAGAGTAAATCTGAATATATCCTCAGCATTTATATTTAATTTTAGTATGTAGTGCATATTAACATTAATTTATATTGTCATTAGTATATTAAAGAAAGCAAAAGACAGCTTTAGTTTGTCAGTGAATTTCAGCTCTTGCTAAGTGAAAAGGGTGTCAAAAACCCATGTTGAATTCCTTAAAAATAAAAGGCTCATCTCCCTGTGCCAGTAATGTACTTTACTGCATCCTGGATTTCACAGCCTAAAATGATTAGAAGCTTACCAAGAACTGTGAGAAATATTTAAAAGAGCTAGAAAAAAAAAAAGAAGAAGCAGGATGCAGTGAGAAAGGCATATAAAGAACAGTGAACTATACTTAGGTACTTTGCATCAGAGCTCACAAAGTGGGGGAACCCATCACTGTTTCTCCCAGCTCACTGAGAGGGACACTTTATCAAACATTTCAGAAAGTAAGGCATCCTGCTGGTCTTATTTTGTTGAACAAGGAACAAAGCACATTTCTTTATTAGCAAGAATGCATAAAAGCCAAGAATATTCAACACAGAAAAAACTGGAAAAAAAAAAACCATAATTGCTGTATCTGCCCATCCTAAAAATGTCACTGTCTATAATTAACATAGAGTTGAAAGGCAACTGGCAGAAATATGACTAAAACCGCATGCCAATGTGATTATGTATTTGATTCTCCAATAACCATAATATCATGATATTCTAGTCACCGAACAGCACATCTTTCTCTTTATATAGTAACATGGTAATTGTAGGGAAATGACTTCTGGGAGTTTTAAGAGCTCTCTGAATCATGCAGTCAATCTAAGTTACTCTTCCCATTAGGAAGTGCTGTGTGAAATCCGTATTCAATCACTGCTTTATTAAGCTAGATTGCAAACGTGAGTTTAAACAAGAACACGGTCAGCCCCCATTTTTCCTGAGGAGATGAGGGAGTTTTAAGAAAGCCTCAGATCTTACAGGAGACTTTGCAATGACAAGATTATGGGTCTCAAAGACAAATCAGATTAATACCTGTGACCCAAACTGCCCAAGTGTCCCCATGGCTCCTGGATATTACCTGTCCCTTCCCAGTTCCAACCTCATGGGGCTAAAGCCACGTGTAGGAATCCTTCTCTTGTTTATGAGTGCTTATCTCTGCCATATAATACGCACAAATAAAAATAAGGCAATAAGTGACTAAGGCATGATACAGTGTTGTGGATTGAAAATACAGGCTTTGAATGTGCACACATTGTGGAGTTACCCCTGACATTTAGTACGCGGCTAGTAGCGAATAGATTAACCTCTTTGCACTCAAATTTCTTAACTTGCAAAATGAGAAAAGACCATCTCTTTAGAGATCTTCCAACACATTGCCCAAACATTACCCCCGCTATCATCTTCTGCAAACTATGAGAGGCTTCAAGAACGTAAATGATGAGGACAAGTAACCAGGTTGGGGAGAGAAGAGCAGGTTCTGTGTCCTCGGTGCTGTAAATCTTCATCATCCCGTTTTGGATCTTTAAATGTCCCACAAAAACGTGTGTAGTTCAGTCTAGGAGCCCAGTGCGGCAGTGTTTAGAGATGGACATTTGGGGGACGAGTGGATCATGAAGTTACTGATCCTGTACCTGGATTTATCCACTTATTTGATGCTCCTGTTCTTTGAGGAGGAGCTTCCCTATGAGTCTCCTCTTTGCTTCCTGCCTCTCTGGGATGAACAGCCTTGTGAATATTTCTGATTTGATGATGATCTGCTTCACTATGGACCCACAAGTGATTGCTCCAATGGGTGAAATATCTGAAACCACGAGCCAAAATAAATCATCTTTCCTTTTAGTTGCTATGTGAAGATAGCTTGCCAGAGCAGAAGGGAACAAAGGCTAGAAGGGAACAGATCTGAAGCCCCAAGAAGTAGGCTGAGCCAATTTCACTGACTTTGGCCGTTCCTCTTACTCCTTTACTTTTCCCCTTCGCTTTCTCTAATTTTTGCCCTGGCCTCATTTCTTCCGGTCAAAAATCTATGAATGCCTCTTCAAAGAAATGCAAACACATCCACAAACTAAATCCAGCTAAGATCATATTGCTGGCATTGCACGTTGCAGACCATGGCTCTAGTCCTCACGTGGGCCAGAAGTCACTAACTTCTTCTCACTGTCCCACATCGCCTCTAGTTGTGCTTTAAAGCTAGCAGAAGCTGGATCATACTTGATGCCGGTTGATTACTTGCCATGTTGAAAAACAGGACTCAACTCAGACTCAATAGTGCTGGACATGAAGAAGCTTCGGTGACTGAGTAACATATGACAAAGATGCTCTGTTGGACCCACGGGATGCAGAGTGCTCTCGCCTATTGGACATGCGCACAAGTTCAAGTCTAGCAGCAACAAAGGGTTAAGGGACACTCTCCCGAAATAGAAAACTCCAGCCAATTAGGCCAATATCAAATTGTTTCATGTCATAACTGCAACCATCAATAACTCTACAAGGAACTCTAGTCTCAGATTCCAGCAATGGACGCGGAGATCAGCATAGCATCACAAGGCCTTGTGCTTCTAAACATTTCCATTCCTGGTAAATACATTCAAATGTATTTCCTAAACCTTTTCTAAATTGTTATTCCTCATTTACTTTAGGATGACATGTGAGCAATTTCTAAATTCATGATTTCCTTATTTCATTCCCTGTCTAGACTTTCAAGTAAGTAATCAACATAGATATGGTCCAGCTATGATTATCTCAATTTAACAAGGTTAGTACTACCTCTACTGATGGCAAAATTGGTGATGATTACCTTCCTTCCTTCCAGATTTTACTCCAGTGAAGCAGGTCAACAGGTCCATGCACTCTGTGGCCTTTTACTCACAGATAATTCAACCTAGTCTCCTTTTTTCAGCAGCACATATTAAATAAAATGTGAGGGCGCTATTTTGTACTAACCTCCTTGACCTCCATAGACAGACTCAAGCAGAGAATGCACTACTTAAAGACATCTTGTCATCCACTACTCAGCTTTGGAAAAGGGGAAAGGGTTGATAAATGGAGATTCAGAGCAACCAATCAAAGAAAGGTTACATTTACCTGAGCCAAGTTTGAAGGACCTCTTTTTTTAACCCATTAACTGCTGATATAATAAGGAAGTCTCCTCTAACTCATTGTTAAGCTACCAACCTGCTCATGCTCTCTGTTTCTGCTTTTTAAAAATTTTTTCCTATCTAGGAAAAAAAAAAAACTGTGGCTCAGCTCACTGGAACATTCATTTTTTAATTTTGTAGAATGAGGCATTGCTTAATTCTATAATTTCAAAGAAAAGCCAATAAGATGCTTTTAACTAAATGTATTGTTATGTTTGTCTTTTGACATCTGTAATGTATTAAAATAATAAATGCATTATTTGAACCATAGTATATTTGAAGATACTAAGAAAGCAAGAGATGATAAAAATCTTAGACCAGGATCCTGTTCATTATGAAAATAGCAGCCACTGTGTGGAGAATGTGTTTTCCATGCAAATGCATATGTAGAACCCACAACACGATGAATTGCTAAGACAAGGTTTTGGGTGATTTTGTGCCTTGCAATTACTGTTGGATGTGTAAATATCTATTGACCAGCAGCCTGACTTGGAACTAAAGAATACAGAAAAAAAAAAAAAAAAAAAAGGAAAAAATGCAACCTTGCTATGAGGACAGAAGCTTGGGATGCAAAAATAAACAAATATAAAGGGAGATAATTATAGGGGGAAAAAATGCTTCATTGCCCACAGCCAAACAAAAACAAACGTATGAATTGTAAGAGGAAATGCCAAGGTGGGGAATTCTGACAGTTGAGGTCACATTTATCTTTCCCACTGCACATAGCCTTCCATGCAGCACAAAGCAGTGGATGTGAATAAATGAGCTCCGTAGGGGAAGAGAGGACACCTGCTAAAATCTTCCTCCTGGAGGGGTTAAACATGAAAGGAAACTATGGAAGCTGTGCCACCGTGAATGCTTGAAACGCATGTGCCTTCCCATTTCCCTGTCCCCATCCCTCTGCCTCCCACTCCCGCCTCTCATGCCAACATCTTTATCAGCTTTTGTTTTCATTTTGTATAACAAAAGCCAAGGAAGAATAGTGGAAAAGATTACGTCAATGCAAAAGAAAATGTCTATTTTTGACCAGAAGTGACACTCCTCTCTGTGTTCCAACTGGATCTGATTCAAAAAAGCAAGAAAAGAAGGCAGAGAGAGGAGTGGGCTTAATTGAAATATAAAATGAGAAAAGGATGTAAACTGTGCCTCTTCCTTTCAATGGGAATAAAATTTACAGTCTTCATTTTTTTTTTTTTTTTTTAATCAGAATAGCTAACATTCCAGAAAAAAAGCTGCTTCTGTTTTGGCCCAGCCATCACGAAAAGAAATGCAGAGCAGAAGTTGATTTTAGTTTGAAATATGGTAGATTAGGAAATGTTTACCATCCACAGGCATATATTGAAACTACCATTGTACAGATTTGTTTAACCAAGAGTTAGAAATTGTAAATTCTTCTTTCCCTAGACTACTACTACCGTTGCTTCTGTATTGATAAACCACTTCCTAGTCAAGAGTTCGTTCTTCTCTGAAACTTCTATACCTGTAAAGGGTCGTGAACACCAACACAGCATCTCTCCACTCACCTTATAAGAGGCACCCTAAGAGTACTTCAGATCTGCTGTGTCTAAGGTAAGGGTGTCTATGTTTGTTTGTACATTGGTCCTATTGCTTATGGCTGCAAAATCTCAGACACAACTGAGATGAATAAACATAAGGAATATTTTAGTAACTTGTTCTCTTTGGATTGGTCTATGCACATACTTCTCTTCCAATAATGCACTTGACAGCATAAAATCCTTAACTGCACATACTGTACACATACAAAGTCCTCTCTAAGAAATTCATCTAGCAACCTATAATAACCAAAAACCACCCCTGACTACATTGAGCTGCATACATTCTCATCACTGTCTGAATAGTGCAAGTTTCTCATCCCCTTAATGGCCATCAACCTTAGAACATGTACTCCTGCTTGACTGGTTTAGGGCACATGAGCAATAAGGCAGATTCTGTCATCTACAGGAACATTTATGGAGACTACTCTGTTTACCATCTTATGCCTGTGTATAACTGAAAATGAATGTGATGAGAATCACTTGTGTTACAAGAGGGGACATCTGGAGTGAGCGAAGGCCAAAGAGAACTGTTGATGCTGTGCCTCTTAGCAAACCAACTCCCCCTTACCTTGAACCTCATACGGTAACCAAGATGTCTAAATACTCTCACTCATGTGCCTGCAACAATTCTTGATAGTGCATTTCATCTGTTCTATTGTTTTGCTTTGAATGAAATTACCTTCCTTTCTTTGCAACTCTGAAGGAGCCCTTTTCCAATGAATAAAATGCCAAGAACCAGGTTAACCATGGTGACACACATCTTTAATTCCAGCACTTGTGAGTCAGGATCAGGCAGATCTCTATAAATTCAAGGCCACCCTGGTCTACATAACTTTTTCTAGAATATTCAGGGCTAAATAATCAGACCCTGTCTTTAAAAATAAATAAAATAAAGTAAAATAAAAAGTAAAAAGACCAAGAACTCAAAATCAACAACCAGCCCACACCCTGTTCAACAAAAACATATCTATCCCTCTTGTCTTCATATTTAAGCTAAGAACATTTACTGTACAGATTCAACTCTGTGTGGACATATTTTAAATATCAGAGAAGTGTTTCCATGTGTCAACATCTGCTTTAAGGAATTAAAATACAATAATCAAAAGCAAATTTCTTGTTCAATAAACTTAGATCATCACAAAGAGATAAGATAATGTTCAGAATATGGCACTGTGCTCTATGAGGAAAGAAAAAAGGAAGGAGAAGCTTTAAATGTGACCAAGTGAGGGATGGTCAAAGATGGCTTCTCAAATAAGCGAGAGTTGAGACTAGGCAGAAACAGATAGGGGGAATCAAATTTGTCCAGACTTTGGACTGAAATAATCTGACCATGTAAGTCAGAATTTAAAAGACTGTAGGCAGGGGTTGGGGGAAGTGTTTTAACTAGAAAGCATTTTGTAATCTCAGACATAACTGAGAAGGACAAGCATAGGGAATATTCTTGCAACCTTGATCTCCTTGATTCGGTTTATGTACATACCAAGAGCAAAGTTAGCAGTGGATCAAAGTGCAAGTGGGGCTATCTGAACCTGACCAGAGAGGAGGTAGATGGGGAACAGGAGGTAGATGGGGGACAGGAGGTAGATGGGGGCAGGTCTGCAGATGTGCTTGCTGAGGAGAGAGAGTGCCTTCTGATCTGTTTCTTCTTCCACCTTTGTCTTTCTGGCAGCTAGAAATGTGGCATGCACTTGAATTCAATGACTCTTCTGTTGGTCCTGATGTTGATGTTGATGTTGTTGCCATGGTTGTCACCGTCATAGTTGAGACAGCGTCTTCTTTAGTTCAAAGCTGCCCTCAAATCAGTTATACAGCCAAGGATCACCTTGAACTCCTAATTTCCCTGACTCTATCTCCCATGTATTGGGATTAAAGGAACATAGCATGATGCAAGGCTGAGGGATGCATGTCAGTGGAACTGGCCAGCAATGGCTGCCTGCTGAGTCTCAGTAAGGTGAAGAAGGAAGGAATGTCGTCATCAAGCCCTTTTTCTGTTAAGAGGCTTTTCTGTAGAAACTACTTCAAGTATCGTCCCTCTCTAGACAGATTCGTATCAACTACCCCTTTCCCCTTACCCTTTGAGCCTCCAGTAGACCACGTACTCTAGGTCTGGGAATTTTGTACCATGCAATATAACCTCTACCCTCACTGTGCTATTTGGTCCCTGAAATAAACAGTCCTTTATTTCAGCAAAGTTCTGACAAGTCACTCATAACAAATGTGCCAACCTCTTTCTTGACCAACCTCCAGCGGATATATAGAATAGGGTAATGATCTGTGGTTTGAGCCTAAAGAATACAATGTATGTGAAATGACTCACAGTGTATGTAGTAAGATTTCTATGGGTATCGTGTTTAGGAGAAATGACTGGTTCATCAATGCATTGGACATCACATTAGAGGTATCAGAGTTTCTTTGACTAATGATGTTTCAGAGCTTTCTTAGTCATTGGTTAACAGTGGCCAGGGCAAGATACAGATTTTTGACTTTACACTGTAAAAAGTAAGTGTATTTAAATAAAATAGCAGACTCTCTGCTTCATCCTCCTCCCATGAAAATGCAGAGTGACATGTCACAGCTATGAGTGAGATTAACCGAGACATTTTGATTAGGTTACAGCAGGTGTAGTTCCATGCACAAAATGAAAGCTCATAAAAAAAAAAAAAAAGAATGCTGTAAAATTAGTTTTTGCCTCATTTTTATCCACTTGATAAATGTTGTAAACAAAAAGGAGGTGTCAATTAACCAAAAATCGTCAGCCAGTCAGCAAATGGATAGGAAGAACTGTTGGATTTCCTATACCAAAACTGCTGTTTGCAATATTAAATATTGTTTCTCTCAAAAAGGTGGAATACATAAATCTATATGACCAAATATAGGATCTGAGTATATACTACTGATATGGTAAATGCCTCATGCTTCTTCAAAGAATATTCAAAGAGATTTTCTGATGATTCCTTGGCTGTAAAATAAAAGCAAGAAGACATTTAGGTGGGGAAAAGGATGGGAACGGTACATATGCACTTGTGTGCAGAGGCCAGAGGGTGACCTCAGCTGTCATTCCTCAGAATCCACCTGCTTTGTTTTGTGAGATAAGATCTCTCACTGGGATCTGGAGCTCAAAGATTATGCCAGGCTGAACAGCCAACAAGCCCCAACGATTCTTCTGTCTCCTACCCTTACCTTTAAAACCACCCCCAGCTTTGTTCATTATTTTGGGGTACTCATACTCTCACAGTGTATACTTTACTAACAGCCACTTACCTGAGACTCTAAATGGGAAGACATTTAACCAGTCTAGATTTCATATAAACATAATACTATCTAATTGGAGCTGCCTCCAAGATTGTAAGTTTTACGTTTACCTTGACTGATCTCAGAGGAATGGGCCGATCTCAGCAGAACTTTGGGCAGGAACAGGAACAGTCAGCATGGAGTCACTCACCTCAGGTCTCACCCCTAGGTACGTGTGAGTTTTGGTCAGTGCAATTTTTTTATGTTGTTCACAGCAAAAATAAACTGAAAGCTTTCCACTTTCATTGAGCCTTGGCCTCTGCAGGAAAATTTAATCATCCTTATGAAATTGGACATTCAGTCTTGAAATTAACATGGTGCTAAGTATAAAGTTGGAAATTACAGACTTGAAGGGTATACTTTGTCACAAAGTCCTCAAATTCAAGCTGCATCGATGTTTTCCTTCTTACCTTAAGGGAAGAATATTTCTACTTGTAAGGTAAAAGTCTCCTTCGGCAATGAATTTACTGAAGCCAGTAAGCAAGACTATTGGAAGTTTTTTGTCAAATGGTAGATGTCAGAAAAAGCTCTTCTAGGGGGAGGAAGTGAGTCTAGGTGGTGCAGAGCTGGGGAAACAGAGAACATTCAACTTACATTGTCTATCCCGAGGCTAAAGAACTTTAGGTACAAACCTTCTAATAAATCACTTTGTTTTCATTCTGCTATAATGGATGTTCACTGATAAGTTATGGAAAATACCCAAAACCAAAAACAAACCAAACCAAAACAAAACAAAACCTTCTTTTTCACTTCACCAGACCCTGTTAGCCTAAGACCTGTAGTTCTGTGCTGGTGTAATCTCCTTCATTGGATGGTAACTTGTTTATCTCTATTCTCAACCTTGTAATAGGCTAATCCGTTACTCGCTCATCTACTAAACATATGTACTAAAACTAGCTCCAAACCAAGGGATATGTAATTTTATAAAGCAAATATGTTTCTTTTCATGAAGAGGTTAATAACCTTCCAGAGGCAAACAATATTTCTAAGGTATAGTGATTTGAATACACATGACCCGGGGAATGGCACCATTAAGACATGTGGCCTCCTTGGAGGAAGTGTGTCACTACGAAGGTGGGCTTTGAGACCCTCCCACTAGCTGCCTGGCAGACAGTCTTCTGGCTGCCTTCTGATCAAGATGTAGAACTCTCAGCTCCTCCTGCACCATACCTTGCATGGATGCCCACCATGATGATAATGGACTGAACCTCAAAACCTGTAAGCCAGCCCCTTATAGGAGTTGTCTCTTCACAGCAATGGAAGCCCAAGACACAAATTAAGCAAAATAGCCATTTACTCACTGTTATACTAGGATTCTGCAAAAGCGGGGAGAAAAGTGACCCCTCACCCTTTGTCATGCTTTGATTCAACCTAATGCGTATGCTAAATATAAAAGAGACTATCAAAAAATAGAGAGAGAATGCCCTGATACCAATATCAGTCTTGGTCTGTTATCAAATTCCTGCCGCCTGGGAGGTTAAAGAAATTGCTGCACTTAGAGAGAAGCTTCGAAAACAGAATTTGACAAGGACAGTTTCTCCGGCTGAGGGGATTAATGCACAGGCATTCTCTGCAGCCTGTAAGCGTGCATCACATCTTTTGTAAAAGCACTAAACTTTTCATTCTTCTGCAAAGGTTTCCACTCACATTCTTTAAGAAATCCACTGCATTTGCTTTTGAGGCACTTAGAGCGTTTAGGGTTAACTTGTTGGAGCATGACAATTCTTAATGACCCAATTTCTAAATGGGAAGTAGGGAGAAAAAAAAAAAAGGAAAAAGGAAAAAAAAAAAAAAAAAACCTCACAACAAAATCCTGCAAGCACCAAAACAATGGTACTTCTAAAGTAAGCTGGCGCTCAGCTCCGGGGTATCCGTAATACGCACAGATCTTGTCTTCTTATGGATTTAACAACTGTGCTTTAATCTGCTTAAGTTCTGGTACTCCTATCTTCTTCTCTTCCTTTTGATAGAACTAAACAAGCTCCCAGAGACAGTGCTGTCCCTGAGATTGCAAATTAAGGAGTTAGGAATCAAAAGAAGATTAAGAAGGCTTGCGACATCAGTCATAGTATAAATGGCCATTCTGGGCTGCTTTAAAGTCAGAGGTGAGTGTGACCTCTTCTGTGGACTATAAATAAGAAAACTTTCAACTCTCCATTCCAGGAAGAGAGACTAGGAAATGGGCTAGGGGAAGTGTAGGAGGCCGCTACCCTTGTGGACTAGCTCTGCCCTTCAGCCAGAAGATTGGGCATCTTTGGACATAAAACCTCCTTACCTCCCTACCCCCACCCCACCCCACCTCTGTCGTGGTTGCCCAGTCTTATTTTTGACTTCTTCCTTTCTCCACTGTATTTTCAGCCTGATCATATCAGCAGAGTAAATATTGAAAAATATTTACATTGGTAAAGACAAACACCATACTATTTACATTTGCAGTGAACCAATAACTATCATAAAATAAGTACAGTTTATAGTAATTTAATCCTTATTTCAACAAAATAGAATTTTATTTTATTTTTAAATTATGATCAAAATCATGCTTAAGAAATCTGAGTTGCATCAAAATGACAATATTAAAATATTACCAAATTTATTGTTCAAATTTTTTTATAGTTCTGTGCACCCTTAAAAACTTTATAAAATTATCTACCAAAGAAACAAAGCCCAAGTTTTTAAAATTATATACAACTGAAGCCACTCAGGCTGTCGGGGAATGGAATTATGGTATTTTCAGTGATACTCAAATCTTTGCAAATTAGGCTTTGCAACAATTATTTTAGTTTCTTTGTGAATAAATAATCCATCTCAAAAAATAGCACATGTTATTTGAATATAGAACATTTAATAATAACTGTTGAAATAGTTTATTTACAGGTAACATGTACGATTGTTAGAAAATTCACAGCTAATTTTATCTACTTACCTTAAGATATATATGTATACTGTAAAATCCAAATGAACTTTCATTAGTTATTTGGTCCTTACTAAGTGCTGAAACGTTTATGAGGTCTCTGGTGCTATATTATCCAATAAGATAACCACTATACACTTTCGACCATCTAAACAGCAATTAAGTTGCCTATTGATAAATTAAGTAAGCTTACAGAGACAATGTCATTGAGGTTGCAAATTAAGGAGTTATGATTCAAAGAAGATGTGGCTAGGGGACATGGCATGACATGGTCCAGATTTAGACATGGTCATAACACACAGTGATGATGCACAATCTCTCTACACAAAAAAAGAAGCTCAAACTTGGTCTCTCCTAGAATCCTAAAATTGCAAAAATAGTATTGTGTGGTTCTTTGTATCTACGTTAGGGTTTCAACATGAAGGTATTCTTTGAGAATTTTGTTAAAATTAAGATACTGATTCAGAATATCTGTGGTGGAAGTCAAACTGCAGTTCTAATCAGCTCCCAGGAAACATGAATGCTGTCGGCTCATGATTGTGGTAGTTTGAATAGGTTTGGCCCCCACAGATTCATGTGTTTGAATGCATGGCCTGTGGGGACAGGGGTATCACTAGTAGGAGATGTGACCTTGTTGGAATAAGAGTGGCCTTGTTGGGGAAAATGTGTCACTGTGGAGGTGGCTTTGAGGTATCAAATATATGCCCAAGCCCTGCCCAATATGGAATCCGGTCTCCTCCTAGTTGCCTTCAGATCAAGAAGTAGAACTCTTGGCTCCTCAAGCACCATGTCTGCCTGTAAGCTTCCATGTTCCCTGCCATGATCAATGGGCTAAACTTCTGAAACTGTAAACCAGCCCCAATTAAATGTTTTGCTTTATAGGTGTTGCCTTGGTCATGGCTTCTCTTCACAGCAATAAAAACCCTAACTAAGACAATGGACCACCATTCAAGAAGGGATCTAGAGAAGATTACAAGGTGTGAAATCATATATACATATCAGAGTATCAAAATCAGTATATACCTATATAGCCTTCATTAATAAGATAGAAAATAACTCATGTTGATTTTTTTCTAGAATTTGAAAGGTTTATACATCCACATGCTGGAAGTTTCTGGTATGAAAAGAAATTGCTTTCAGATGAAACTAGGCTTCTAAATATTAATCAGCGAAGGGGTTGGGTTGAAGAGAAGTGGGTATGAAAATATGAAATATTAATAAGACTCCAATGAGTGTTTATTCAACTAAAATGAAATAGTAACTGAGCAGGATGAAAAACTCAAATATAATAATAGAAAAAGAAATGGCTGATCTGAAAGTTTTCTGGGGCTCATCATAAGAAGGTCAGAAGCAACAATCTGATGAAAAATCACTCTGTAGCCGAGGAAGGAAGAACTGTAAGGAAAATAAAAAGGCTAGAAGGAGCTGAGAACTTAAATTAAATGTGGCACATCCATATCTGTTGGAAACAGCGAAAGTCATGAAGCCAGCACAGCTGTTTGACACAGTGCCAGCCACGTTGAGTCGAATGCTGGATTTCTGATGTCCTATAACTTTCAGGTTTTGCTCTCTGCGGGTGGCATTCTTAGAGACTTTCTGCATTATGTTTCCTTTTATGTTTTTTTTTTTTTTCTGGAGAAAATTATGTCTGAGTCTTTTTAGGAAAGACCTAAACTTACTAACCCACTGCTTTTAGGGAAATAACTTTATCTGGCCGTATTTGGAAGTCTTCTTTATGTCCAAAAGATGGTGATAAGCTCTAAGACAATAGGGATTTAAGAGGCCTCAGCAAACTCAAAGAGTATAATTAGAACATGGTAAATTTAAAAATGGTTTAAAAATTCCAACTAGCCAAAATGTATAATATATTCAAGACCTCTTTTTACAGTATCATTTGGGGCCTCTGAAAATGTAGTGTAAAGATAGAGGACCATGCAGGATAGACCCCTGGAGGAATAGAACTCAATAAATAAGAAAGATTGGCTAAAATGGCTCTTCCTGCCTTGTAGCATAAGTGATGAAATGAAAGGGTAAAGAAGTTAGGTATTAGTATTTGCTGTTCATAAAAAGATCCATTCAGATATTCTCTGTCTGTCTGGAAAGCTTTAAAACTGCAAATATTGCCAGCCTAAAAACAGGATATCATATAATAAATGCATTTGCTTTGGTGGAGACATTCTTTAGATTCTTTGAATTGGGGCTATAGGGCTGATAATTTTTTTTTTAAAGTCTGTTCCATTTGCACTTTTGAATTGTGACTAATCTTATAAGCCCAGACATGTAATGAAAATCAAACATATGTCCAGAGTCAAAATTATGTAATCTGTACATCTTGGATAATCATTAGTTTCTTTTTGTCCTGTGAAACCTGGATGAATAAAGAAGCAACCTGACTGCTAGTCACTAAGAACTGCAAGAATTCCCTGGTCAACATGTAGAACAATGGAATAGAATTGAAGATCCAGAAATGAATACACAC
>NC_034601.1:75875018-75881074 GCF_900095145.1 Mus pahari
CTATGCCAGTGCCTGGCAAACACAAAAGTGGATGCTAACAGTCAGCTATTGGGTTGAACACAGGGCCCCCGATGGAGGAGCTAGAGAAAGTACCCAAGGTGTTGTAGGGGGCTGCAACCCTGTAGGTGCAACAACAATATGAACTAACCAGTACCCCCTGAGCTTGAGTCTCTAGCTACATATGTGGCAGAAGATGGCCTAATCGGTCATCATTGGGAAGAGAGACCCCTTGGTCTTGTAAACTTTATATGACCCAGCACAGGGGAAGGCCAAGGCCAAGTAGTGGGAGTGGGTGGGTAGAGGAGCAGGGGCGGGGGTGGGTATAGGGAACTTTCAGGATAGCATTTGAAATGTAAATAAAGAAAATAATAAATAAATAAATAAATTCAAAACGTAAAAAAAAAAAAAGATTTCCCTGGTCACCATGTCACCATGTCTGACTTACTCTTCCCTCACCAACATTTTATCTCCTCTCAGAGAGCCTGGTCAACCACTAGGGCTGGCTCCTTGCATGAATGAGACTACCAGAATACTAGTCAAAATTAGTGAGGAAAATAATTTTAAAAATAGTAGGAAATGGTTCAGTGATTAAGAGAGCTTCCTACCCCCCTCCCCAGAGAACTCAGGTTGAATTCTCATGACCCATATCAGGTGGCTCAAAACTGTATTTAACTCCAGCTCAGGCTGACACCCTCTTGTACCCTCTGTGGGCACTCCAATGTACATATGTAGATAGAACACATAAATAAAAATAAATCTTAAAAATAGAAAAATAAAACAGATCTTAATAGTTATAAGGACACAAAAAACTGAAACAACTACATAGAAAATCATGCAATACATAAAAGTTGGAAACATAGATGTCATAATTTTCCATCATAATTCTATATTTTTAGAGCAAGCTATTAAAGAGTCTTCGAAGATAAGATTACTAATTTCTGTTTCATTCAGGGATCTTGGTGTTTTATTTGTTTCAGATTTTTATTCACTTGTTAGTTATTCATTTTTAAATATGACAAAACACAATATAATGAGCTAAACCAAAAACTATCGCTTCAAAATTAGACAAGACAAACCACCAGATAGAAAAGAGCTCAAGAGAAGGCACACAAATCAGAGACTTCCTCATTTGCAAACTCAGAAATCCCATCAAGACACTAAACTGGAAGCCATAATATACGTGTAGAGGACCTGGTACAGACCCGTGCAGGTACTGTGTTTGATGCTTCTGTCTTTGTGAGCTCATTTGACCGTTGTTTATTTCAAGGCCTTGCCATCTTCTATGCCCTCTGGCTCTTTTATTTTCGTTTCCTATTCTATGAGGTTCCCCAATCTCTGAAGGGGAGTTTGAACTCAAGAATGATGGCTAAGGAGTTCATAGATCCTAGCAGGGAAGCGGCTGCTGTTATTTTTATTGAATGGACATATATGATCATCAGGTTGTCTTCGGAATCTTAGTTTCTGCTCATAGATTACTGCTGCTCTCAGCTTTACTCATAGGAACTTCTTTTGGCCATGGGTGGTGGTCAGTGCAGAAACTAATAATCAGTAATAGCTCTGAGAATCAGTGATGGATGCTCAGCTCTTCATAAGAAATAGACTCTGCTTCAAGACTCAAGGCACATCATGAAAGAGGGGGGAGAAAGCCTGTAAGATGTAGAGAATATTTTGTGGATTCTGTGGATTCATCACCTGTGAAATCCAGTTAGAAAGCCTATGGCTCAGACAGGGACTAGAGCTGGAACATCCAGGAGACGGAAAAGATTCTGGAGATAGGGCCAGAGAAGGGGAGATTGGACTGAGAAGACGTGAGCAGACAGAGGCACGGTACTTGAACATAAGTAACCAGCCACATGGTAGAATGTAGCTTAAAATAAATGGGTTGTCTTTGGTTATGATCTAGTCAGAGTAGAGTCTAGCTATACAGCAATGGTACTGGTATATTTTGAGTCTTAGTCTTATTTCTCAGAGCATGGCGCTGGGAGGCAGAACCAGGACTAGCTTCAACAGTAAGATCTGGAGAAGAATTGTTATACTCTTGAACACTCAGCAACTGTGGATTACCCAAACAAGATGTGCATAAACTTGAGCTTGTCAACCTTCATCATGGAAGAAGAAAGAACTCACAAGGCCTGTCATCCCTGAAGGATTTATAGACAGTTAATAGTTATTTGGTGGAAAGGAAGACATTTTCTGTTGCCTGTGTCTATTGTCCGCTTGACCCTACCTGCCCTTGGGGGTAGGAGGTGAGGTGGTACAGAGTCACCAACACAGATGCCAGGAGCAGGTGAGAAACGCAGCAGCAAGCTCATACCCTCCACCCACACCCCATTGGTCCCAAAAAAAGCACCTCTTCTAAACAGCAGTTCCCCGACTGGCTGGCACTGTCTTCACCAGCAATCCTTGGTCTCTCAGACAGTCCTCGATTAGGTCCTCCTGCAGGAGCTGCTTGCCCAAGCCCCCTTCCCTGGCACTGACATAGAGGTGGCCCTGCCGTTCCTGCTACAATTTTCTTTGGGGGAAAACCCACTGGTAAAATACCCAAGCTCTACAAGAAATCCTAGCCCATGCTCATACAAGCAACTCTAAACTGGGTCACTAATAACAAAAGACAAGAAAGTAGAAAGGGGTTCTTCTCTTGCTCTCTTACCCTCTCCCCCTTCTCCCCCCACTCCCTCCCTCCCTTTCTCCCTCCCTCCCCTTCCTCCTCCTCCTCCTTCTTCTTCTTCTTCTTCTTCTTCTTCTTCTTCTTCTTCTTCTTCTTCTTCTTCTTCTTCTTCTTCTTCTTCTTCTTTCTCTCTCTCTCTCTCTCTCTCTCTCTCTCTTTCTTTCTCTGTCACTACTACCTTTCAGCTCTCCTCTCCATGCTGTGAATAAACTCTATTCTATAATTTTAAAAAGAGAAAGAAAGTAGAAAAGGGAGTCATTGGAAGGAGAAAGAGGATCAGTGGGAGTGGGAAGGGACAAAGGAGGATAATGAGAGGTGAATGAAGATGAATGTGATCAAAATGCAGTATATATCTATATGAAATTATTATAATGAAACTGATTATTATGCATAATTAATATATACTAATGAAATATGAAGTAGTGAAAACTTTAAACAATGAGATACTACAGCAAACTGAAATAAATTAAAATCGCATGGATTATTAATGAGCAGTACAATCTAAAATTGTTAGAATTGTGTAAAATGCTAATTTAGTTCTAACCAAATAACAAATTTTCTAATATGTGGCTAGAGAGTGGGAAGGACAGAAGGAAGGAAGGGAGGAAGGGAGGGAAGGAGGGAGGGAGGAAGGGAGGGAGGAAGGGAGGGAGGAAGGGTAGAAAAAGAAAGGGAAAGAAAAATATATTTTATATGAAACAGAAGTTTTAATCTGTGGTTAGCTTAAAATGAGATATAGTACTTTTATGGTAAGATAAAACAGTAATCTAAGTCATTATGTAAGTAGTATTAAATAATACATCAGAATATGAAAAATATTGGTTATTAGAGATGGAAGAATTCATTTCTAGAAATCCATACAGAAAGTATCAAAGATACATATTTTAGAAAAGATAAATCAGAAATGCTACATTCATGGCTGTGAATATTTATCAAGTCTTACCTGTGATTAGGTACACAATCTACTACCATTCTATACTTTCTTCCACAGTACCTTTTGATGCCCCAGCCCCCATACTGAGTTTGAGTCTCACATCTGCTAAACAAGTGCTGTACCCCTGTGCTGACTGGCTTTCTGTCAACCTGACACAAGGTAAGAGTCATCAAAGAGGAAGCCTCAATAAATGTGCCTCCATGAGATCCCACTGCTGGCAAAACCGTGTTGCATTTTTAAATTAATGGTTGATGGAGGAGGGCCCAGCCCACTGTAGGTAATGCTACCCCTGGTCTGGTAATCCCATAAGAAAGCTGGTAGTTCTATAAGAAAGCAGGTTGAGGAGACAATGAGGAGAAAGCCAGTCAGTTATGCCCCTCCATGGCCTTTGCATAAGCTCCTGCCCCCAGTTCCCACATTGCTTGAGTTCCTGTCTGTCCTCTTTTGATGATGAACTGTTCTAAGGAACTCTGAATGAAACGAACCCTTTCCTCCCTATGTTGCTTTTGGTCATGTTTTATCACAGCAATAGTAGCCAGGACTAAGACAACTCCTAATAGACAGCTGCAGTTCAAAGATTCTCATGAAAAGTCCCAGGGTCCCTGTTGCCTGTGCAAACGCGCTCATCTCTTTATTCCCATGCAGAATCTGCTGCTCAGGAGAAGCCAGCTCTGACACCCTCCAGGCCAGCTGCAGGAGCAGACTATTTTTAGTTCAAGCTAAATTCACTGGATTCGCCAGCCACGTTCAATATAGCAATGTGGTCAAATTCAAACTAAGGACTCCAAGTGCTCACTACCTCCCTCTGAACTATATCATGTGACTTACCCAAACTAAACTAGTCTCTTCAGGAATGGTGCCATTAGATGAATACAGCCAAGAAATGAGCAAGGGAAAGCCGCCAGAGCCACGGGATTGCTGACGTTCTGGACTTTCGATTATATGAGCCAATAAACTTTCTCGAGCTTTGAGCACTCTGAAATGAGTTTCCTTTTGATTGTTCCTAGAGGCGCCCTTGCTGGTACACATGCTTTTTGTTACTCTTTTAAAATCTAGACCTCCAAGAACACTGTGTAGATTCGATCAACAATGGCTTCCTCGTTGTGTTGCCCTGCTGGGGATTGAAGATTTGTAGATAAAGACTTGATTAGGAAAGCTTTAAATTCCACTGAAGCTTCGGGTCTCCAGTGCATAGAAATTTCCTGGTGATGTAATATGGGAATATAGGTAAAACTGCAGCTTCCCAGGACCACGAAAACGTACACAATAGAACATTCTCCTCGTGGAAGGAAAGATCAAAAAAAAAAAAAAAAATCAACCTGATAATTTACTTACATAATGAAATCTAGTAGGAATAAATACAGCTAACAGCAGGCCTCGGCAAAGAAGGGTGAAATATAGAGTTACTATAATTTATAGACAAGGGGTGGTATATGGAGAACAGGTTTGCAGCTTCCTGTTTTACAAAGTTAGCCATAAAAACTAAAATATATGCTCGCTTGAAGCCCAACTGAGTGATATCTTCATTTGCTTTTTATACAGAACCACAATCTTCAAAATTAAGAAAATAATTGGAGGGAAATGGAATCTCGTGTGCTGTCTTACTTTTCTTTGGCTACTATCACAAAAGTTGGTAGTCTGGTAATTTATAAGCAGGAGAAATGAATTAATCACAGTAATTACTGTGAAGTTGGCCAGGCTAACACACTTGGTGCTGAGAGAGGAGACATTGGCTGCCTCACAGATGCACCCTGTGGCTTTGTTTCCCACGGTGGAAGAGGCAAACAAGATCCCTTGGGCCTGCCTTCTTGTGGCACTAACCTTACTCATGAGGCTTCTACCCTACGACCCCCCCACCAAATGTTCTGTTTCTCAATGCCAAGTGAGATTAGGAATTCCATCCCAACACTGGAGTTCTGAAGGAACAAGAATCCTTATCCTACAGCAATGATGCCCTACACTCGCTCACTAAGAGCTACCAAACCAGGTTCTTCCCCCTCATATCCATCTGGATAAGAAAGGTTTCTTTCCATTTCATAACCGGTTCCAACATAGCTGGACTTACAAAATCCAGAAGATTTTTTAAGTTAGACGTGTGTGGCTGACAGAAAATACTCTGCTGGGCTCTGCTGGGCTTCCCTAATCAGGAAGATTTAGAAAAGGAGAACTAGCTCGCAGCCAGGGTCAAGGCAGAAGAGCAAAGAAACTCAAACTGTAGCCCCTGATCTTCCTAGTATTATTTTAGAGCAAGGTACGTAATTTCTCTTCAAATTTATGTAGGAAACAAGATCTTTAAAGGTACAATGGAATATAATAAAATTTATTTTTAAAATAAAGTACAACTCTATTTTAGATTGGTGATATCTGTCTCCAACAATTGACTCTACATTGACATATCCTTCCTCTCTCTCTCTCTCTCTCTCTCTCTCTCTCTCTCTCTCTCTCTCTCTCTCT
>NC_034601.1:75881334-75889100 GCF_900095145.1 Mus pahari
ACACACACACACACAAATCTATGCTAATCTCTTAATATCTGCTAAAGATAATTTGAAGTGTAGAAAGGATTAACCAAGGGATTTTGAGGAATTTACTTTGGTCTATGTAAACCTGGGATTAATATCACCTAGTCTCAAGGATCCAAACACAAAATACAGCTATGCTTCATGTAGGAAGACAATCTGAACCTTCAACCTGGGCTCTGGATGGTGTTTCAGAGAACTACGTTTACTCTCACAGATCCATAATAGGAACTTCCAAATCATATACAAAATATGAATGTGGTCAAGTGTATGTGACTATTTCCTAGAGTGGCTAATGCCCAACATATTCCTGGCAGAAGCACCAAACGTGCAACCTGGAGTACACAGTGAGATGAGTGCCAACACAATCTACATTCTGCCATGTTTGAGTTTTTAACAAGAGGCTTACAATGCAGGGGTGTGGAGAATTGACAGATTTTGCACATTTTAGTGCCTTTTTACAATGTTTGCTATGTTCAGCAAAATATAAGCTTTCAGATTTAAAATATGTTTTCTAGCTTACCCCACTGTGCAAATCAGCACATTAAGCAAGCCTAGCAGAAATCCATAAGCAGCAAACAGAAAAGCTGTGAGAGGCCTCCCTATTAAATGTGATTGGGAATAAGATTTAAATATTGGTTTGCCCACCCGTCTATGAGTCAAAAACAGCCCAGATATAGAAAGAGGAAAAAACCCATCACAAAACAAGATCAACAGAGATGCTTCGGTGATTGTCGAGGGTGGAAGAGATTGTTCTAAAGAATCCAAACTAAAATCTACTGCATTAAGCATCTACATGAAACACGCTGTTCTAAAGCTCACTGTTAGTGTGAGATAAACCACTACAGCAAATAAACACCTGGAGAGGTTCTACCTCTTGCACAACAATAGCCTACGCAGGTGTTCCTGGCTGGCAGGTAGCTCTTCTGGACAGGGAACCTGAAATCTATGCTGCTTTCATTAAAGGTACTGTGATCCTGGGAATTGTCTGTGTGTTTTGTTGCCATTTGGGTATGAAATAGCCCCCCCCCAAGGCCCTTATTGAGAAGGGTTGGTCTCCAGTGCAGGAGTTTTAAAGGTGGTTGGATCATTAGAACTCTACCTTCATCAGTGGACTGATGGCACTGACAGATTCACAGCTGACCAGACTGCAGGGAGGCTACAGAAAGTGTTGGGATCAAATCTAGTTAGAGGAGGCAGGTCCTTGGAAGCATGATCCCCAGTGTCCACTGCTATCCTACCCCACTGCTGCATTTCTCTGACCCTCTGTCTCTTCCCTCTTTCCGTATTCTTCCTATCCTTCACCCTGATCCTGTCTCCATCTCTCTACTTACTGGTTGTCATAAGATGACCCATGTTCACTCAGCATGTTTCCATTACGAATTTTCTGTCTCAGCTCAGGCCTTACAGCAACAGAGCCATATATATATATATATATATATATATATATATATATATATATATATATATATATATATATATATACTGTGACTGTGAACTGAAAGATACTCCCTCCTCTCAAATGTTTTTCTTGGGGGGTTTTCTGTCACAGCTGTGGGCAGCTGTCAGACACATCATTATCATATGAACTACTGCCCTGCCCAGGACAAAGTGGTACAAGAGAGAAGACAAAGCAGAAGCATGTTCACTTATGTAAGTGGCTGGCTTGGGTGCAAAGGTTTTCCAGTAAACTCGGTGGTGGTGGCAGCTAGCCTGCTCGCCTAGTTGGTTCCGGCGTGATACCACCAGCTCAGTCACAGCATCCCTATGGAGGAAGGGGATTTACTGAATGCCAGAGAAAAGAAGAAGAGAGTCGATGGACACCAAAGAGTGGAAGGGACAGGGTGTGCATAATAGTCATCACATAAACAAAAGCTCGTGTTTAAATAGCCATTCTAGCAAATTGAATGGCTACGAAAATATCTGAACCCATCAAAAGAAAGTTGGACTAAGTATGATACAAAGTAATGAGTGTTTTGCTGTAATTGCAATTAATCATTTTGCTCTCCCATCAGGGGGACATTAGTTTGAGAAGACAAGCAGCAATAAATTTCAGGACACTAATCTCATCACCTCCAGGCACTGTCACCTAAATATGAGCAAATGTGATTTAAAGAGGAAAGGGGGGCATAAGGTACTCAGATCCTGAACACACATCTCCTCAATGAACTGTGGTATTCAATGGTAACTTCTGTCAATTCCATTTTCTCCTCTTTAAAGAGATACTGAGCATCTTGTCTCCCAAATTTCCAGGATCTTTATAATATTAATATATAATAAAATATGAAAACAATATGAAATTATATAGGACTAACTCTGCTTTTATGCTGCATTTTCAGATTACTGAATATTTAATTGGGCTTGGTTTTTAAAATCTAAACACTAATAGAAGAATCAAAAGAAATAGTTCAATGGGTAATACGTGTTAAAATTAAAAAATGTTTATAAAATTACTACATGCACCATAATAATAATATTCTGTAACCAAATAACTAACAAAACGACATGAAAGAGAGTTTTTATGCATGGCAATTTCAGGTGGTGTAGTCTATCAGGTTTGGAGAATGCATGGCTTCAGGAGTTTGAAGTTGTTGGTCATGTTGCATTCCAAGCTGGAAAGTGACAAATGCTAGTACCCAGGTTCCTTTCTTCTTTTTAGCCAGTCCAGGAAATCATACTGCCCACATTTAGGATGGACCTTCCTTCCTCAATTTTCCTAAGGTAGAAAAATCTCTCGGAGACATGCTGAAAGATCTGCTTCCATGGTAATTCTAAAGCTCATCAAATCGACGAGGTTTAAGTACTACATGCACCATTTGCAAACGTTCACTTGGGAGATGGTTCATTCATTGCCAATGGTCACAGGAGCACAGCTATATTTCAATCGTGATGATTCCTAAGTTGTGCTGAGTCACTGTATGGGCCACTTGATGACTGAGTGAGTTTGATTTTGTTTTAAGCACATAGTAGAATGCTAAAGACTTAGAATGGGGACTCGACAGGGCTTGAAACTGGGGAACATTTAAAAAAAAAAAAAAAAAAAGTCTGATTCTGCTGCCCAAGGTTGGCCTCTCAAACTACTATCAGCAATCCTCCAGCCTCAGCCTCTGCTGTATCGGGACTATTGGGACAGGATGGGGTCAGGAAAGGCAAGAATTCTTAACATTTCTCAACATGTTGTTCATTTTTTAATTTGTAGTTTAAGATCCTCATCTGGGAAAACCTTTGTTCGTCCATTTGAAAAGGATTCACTGGGGTAAGAGGCGACCTTTCTCTTGAAAGGCACACAGAGAAATTGTATTTTCTTGCAATACACCTTAGCCACGCGAACACACGGAAGCATCTCTGTGGTCCCTGCAGTCCTGGCTCCCACTCCTCACCGCTCCTCACCTCCTCCACACCTCCCACTGCTCCCCATTCCACTAACATTCCCCAGGATAGCTCACTTGTCCTAGCTACATTCTATCCGACCACATGGGGGCGCCAAAGTAAGCCTAAATTATAATTATAAATTCAAATCCCGTCCCGTATGCTTTAAAGAGAAATGAGGAAAGCTTAAATCGTACCACAGGAACACACTGAACCTCTGTAGATGTGTGGATCCTTACAAGGCGTGAAGGTAATGCATTTAGTTTCTAGCCGAGGAAGTCTGGCAGTCTAGCCTTAGACCAGGCTAGGTTCCAGGTGCCATCCATTCTGTTGTTTAGTGGCTTCATGACTCCCGGTAGGAACTTAGAATCACCTTACCCATCCAATGTCAGGTGGCAAAAATCGTGTGCAGGTCTGTAGTGAAAAAAGCCATAGTCTGATATCTGCCTCTATAACTTGTAGGGGAAGGACATATGAGGAGAGAAGAAACAGGGAAAAAGAGGTTTACCCTAACCAAACCTTTCCCAGAACCTTGCTCCACTGTTTCACGCCATTGGCCTTGGGACGCGTTTTATACAATGCTCCGGGAGAAGCAAGGCATCATGGGTCCTCTATAGTTTCTAAAGA
Organism: Mus pahari; assembly: GCF_900095145.1. NCBI lineage: Eukaryota > Metazoa > Chordata > Mammalia > Rodentia > Muridae > Mus > Mus pahari. The sequence goes on from NC_034601.1 coordinate 75,885,355, forward strand.
TCCAGTTAATAGCAGGAACGATTACACAGCCTTGGTGGATATTGGCTTTCTGGATTTTATCAATGGACTGGTAAGAGTCCTAATCCAGACAGCGTGCAACAGAAATTATAAACAGCGGTGTGATCAGCGATACCTAGTGTGACCCCTCCTTCCTCATCCGGGAAGAGGCGTTAAGATCACAGAGGTTAATGCTCTTGCCTTTACCTCCTTTGATGTCCAGCCAACACTACTGTAACTTTGCCTCAGACGGACTCTAGAATATTTTAGTATAAATTTGTATGAATTACAGTCGTAAGTAATGTCTAAGTGCTGAAGAGAATACGAAAGCAGGACGGAAAACAGTATGTCCGCCTGTGGCACGAAGTTCATGGCCACTTAGTCTGCATTCACCATCCTTGAAGAAAATATAAACAGCTTTGCAAAAGAGCCGCAAATGTTTATGAAGAATACTTTAAAAAGAAAACATAATCCTAACAACTAACAAGGCAGTTTTATTGTGAAAGATAGCATCGGCCTAGGGGAGAAACAGACGAGGAATAAAAATGCAGTATTTTAAAGATTTCAAACTACACAGAACACTTCAGATCTTGCTTATCCACCCCCGAAAATTGTAATTTCAGGATTATATTATACACAAACGGCTGAACAGACAGTCAGTCAACTCCCAGAGTCTTCTTACAGCTCTAGGAGTCCAAGTTTCTCAAGAACAAAAGCTTTTCACATGACGTTTTTAATAAAACTTCAAACAGACCGTTTATCACTTATCATGAGAAAAATGCTAAAGTAAGTAAGGCAATAAGGAAAGAAAAGAGAGGGGATGTCGTGAGCTAGGGAAACCCTAAGCAAATATGTATTCTTCCACAAGGACAAGGCCATGTCTAGGACCCCAACAACGCACCATGGGAACGGCAAAGCCTTCCCCAGTGAGGCTCAGGTGATGGCCCTCCTCTGGCCTGAGTGTAGATGTTGATAGTGGATGCAAAAAAAAAAAAAAAAAATGCCTACCATAGCTTTCTTCCCTGCCCAGGACACTCACAGCCAGTAGACTGATCCCCTAAGGAGACTGCTCCTACAGAGCTTCCTGCTTCCTTGATTCAACTCTGTGTACCAACCCCACCTCCCTGTTCAATTTTCTATAATAAACATGTTGAGCTTCAAGTGTGCTGTGGCTTCTTTATCTCAGAGCCCAGACCACTGTACCCCAAGGTTTCTTTGTGTCCCTGTCAGGTTAAGTTCTTGGATCCAGGAAAGAATACAACAGAAAAAAAAAAAAAAAGAGGGGGGGGGGAAGGGAGGGAGGGAGAGAGGGAGGGAGGGCATGAGGGAGGGAGAGAGGGAGGGAGGGAGGGAGAGAAGAAGGGAACTAGTTGTTTTTGTTTCATTTGTTTTCTGAGATAATTAAATATCTGTTCTGTTTCCAAAGAAACTTTAAAAAAAAAAAAACCACCCATCTCTAAGATCTGTGTAAACAATTCGGTACAAATAAACACACATGCACAAACACGCATGGCTTTTCATCCTGCAAAAAGTTACAAGAAGGAAGATTATCTCCCAAATATTCCCTTTTTAAAATGTTACCAGAAAAATAATTAACTTTGCTCAATAAAAAGTGTCTGTGTATCTTTAGATACACAACTATAAAAAATTGTAATGAGGAATGCTATAAAAAAAAAAAATTCTTGCTGAGATAAATGGTGCTGATCTTCCTGATCACGTGATCTTCGTGTGAGTGAACAGAACAGGATTAGCACAAAGCCTCCCTCTGCTGCAAGGCTAGGATGATGCTGGTATTTCCTCTGTCAGGGTTCTCAGAAAGGACAGAGTAATCCCTTACCGGATTGTGGTGCATCATCACAGCATGAAGAGGGACATGTGCCTAGCGTTAAATGTGCACTGGGCACTGCCGGTGTCTCAGGGCTCTCACTTTCCATCTTCAAAAAACAACAGTGGAGCCGCTTCCACTCTGTGCAGAAGAGATTCATAAGGGATGAAATCATCCCGTCAGGGCGAGCAACCGCCAAGGATGGACACGCGTCACTTAGACCATATGTACCCGATCCACGTGCAGAACGTATATCCAGTCATCCCACGTTCCAATTCTACCACTGCCATTGTGTGCAGAAGTATGGGTGTACAGACAGACCACACATCCCCTTACCTGCTCGCCGCCACAAAGCTAAAGCCATCCAGTGTTGAAAAAGAATGAAAATAGCATTGATTGTAGGAGTATAAAATATAATGAAACTACTTACTGATGTTATAAAATGGAGGTCACACCTGAATTGGTGAAATTGCATATGAACATTAAACTTTCATCATAAACCACAATAAAGTATAAATGTGACCTGTGACTTCACTTTAAATGTGGCCTCTCTATTCATGTGTCAACTTAAGATAGCTAGGGAACACTAGACTCCAGAGGGGGAAGGAGCTCTGTGTTCCCAACACAGTGCCGAGAAACAAACCTAGAATTAACTAAATGTCACCAAGGAACAAAACAATGCCAAAAAAATTAATTTAACGTTGTTTTCTGAAAATGTTAATATGTCTAATCCACAGAAAATCTTGTTTGATTCATATGTTTATCTTGTCCAAGGAATAAACAATAATGAGTTTTCAAAGAAAAAAAAAAAAGGTCTGTTCTTTTCAAAATAATAACCACACATGTGGATGACTATCAAATGCTGAATGAAGCTCAAGGCTCTCTACATTTACTGAGATCTTTGCCAGTGCTCCATACTTACTTGGTACAAAGTTTCGCACCTGTATAAGAGTAAAATGCAGCTGTCTGGAGCTCACAGTGGGTCTGTTATAAAGTATCGCACCTGTATAAGAGTAAAATGCAGCTGTCTGGAGCTCACAGTGGGTCTGTTATAAAGAGTGCTGAGGCTTTTCATATGGAAACCAAAGAAGAGCCAAATTTAACTTCCTCTGCTTGTTTCTTCTCAAGATAACTGGAAAACTGAGCAAATAAGACAATGCTCAGATAAGAGACTATAGTTTTTAATGTTTTGAGGATCACTTAGTGTGAGAGGTAGTGGAAAGGGCTAAGCAGGGCCTGGTGGGAAGGAAGGAGGGAAAAGAAATAACCAAGAACTAACAATATATGAAAATGTCTTTGTAGGAAGTTAATATTTTGAAGATTATTAAGACATAACATTTTTAATTTTTATTTTTATTTTATGAATAAATTTTTTTGTCTGAAAGGAGTTTAGAAGAGAATATTGGATCCTCTGGAACTAGAGTTATTGATGGTCGTAAGCCTCTGTGTAAGCTCTGAACTATTCTGTAAAAGCAAAGAGTGCCCTTAACCACTGAGCAATCTCTCCAGCTCCTGAAACACAGACTCGTTTTAGAAACGTTTAAACAGAAGTACTTTTTTCCATCCATCCCATCATCAGCCACCAAACCTAGATACGAATGCACATGCCAGCAAGATTCTGCTGAAGGGACCCTGATATTACAGCCTCCTGTGAGGCTATGCCAGTGCCGGGCTAACACTGAAGTGGATGCTCACAGCCAGCTATTGGATGGAACACAGGGTCCCCAGTGGAGGAGCTAGAGAAAGTACCCAAGGACCTGAAAGGGGCTGCAACCCTATAGGTGGAACAACAATATGAACTAACCAGTACCCCCTGAGCTCGTGTCTGTAGCTGCATATGTAGCAGAAGATGGCCTAGTCGGCCATCATTGGGAAGAGAGGCCCCTTGGTCTTGTAAACTTTATATGACCCAGCACAGGGGAAG
>NC_034601.1:75889160-75896529 GCF_900095145.1 Mus pahari
GGATAGCATTTGAAGTGTAAATAAAGAAAATAATAATAAAAAAAAAAGAAAAAAAAGAATTACTTCCTCCTCCCAGAAGCACTGAGTTTTTAATAAAATTGCCAGTGCTGGGTGAGATGTGTGAGGTGCCTTCTTAAAAGCTGTTGATCAAGGAGTCTTCAGAGACCCCCCAAAATGTCAAAGATTATAATCACTGTTCACTGTTCTTCATAAAAACAGTATGATAACACCCTATTAAGATATCACGCACTGGTCATAGTACATAGGAAAATCTACCAGGCCAGAAGCATCTTCTCTGCTGGTAGATTTTGTAGTGCCAGAAAGTTCTATTCAGGCTGCCAAGGAAGAAAAATTATCAACCCTCTTACCCATCTGTGAATCCTGGGTACTACAACAATAATATTACAGAAAAGATGTGCCCTCCAGGGCAATAGTGACATGATGGTCATGGTGGTAACCAACTGAATTTATACTTGAATTTTATGTACACACCGTAGAAGAAAACTCCTATCTGGTACTGTAAGCATGGTCAAGAACTCATGGCTAGAGTAATTATCATAAGACCTAGGGAGAATTTACTGTTTTACCAAATGTTCTTCTCATCAAACTGCCTTCTAAATAGTAGTGTTTATATCCATTGGCCAGTATTGAGCTCGACTTTGGTCAAAGAAGTTGCAGCAGATGGTGGTTAATCCAACGTTTTATTATTGAACAAAGCTCTGAGAATAACTATCCCTGCAGTTCTTGGCTATAAATAAGGCATCTACATCATCTCCTCTGAGGTTCAGGGGACGTCACAGATGGAGGAGGAAGAATATTTTTAAAAAGCCAGAAAACAGGGATCTAAGGAGCAAAATGTCATCTTATGGACATGGCATAGATACTATACTCATGAACTCATTACAGATGTAGCAAACTGTTCAAGACCTAAACAGGATTGTGCATGTCATCATGGGTAAAGGAGGGGCCCACAAGCCCTCTACCCCTATCTCTTGCAGGTTATGGGATATGACTAATATCATTGAAAGAATGATGTGATTTTCTTCAGTAGTGTAACCACTGATAATAAGTTGCTCACATTCCTCCAACCCATGCTCAGGAAACAACTTAAAAATTCAACTTAGTAACACACACACACACACACACACACACACACACACACACACGTAGAAGGGGAACTTCTCTGTAAGAAGGATTTCAGTGGGTGTAAAGACTTGAATGACAAATGTCCTTCATAGTTTCAGGTATTTGAATACTAGGTCACCAGTGCTGCCTTTGGGGCAGGAGAGGAAGTGGAATTTTAGGGAGGTGGAACCTTGCTGGAGGAAGTATATCAATGGCATTGGGTTCTGACAATTTATACCCTTGCTCCACTTCCTGTTTTGTCTCTGTCTGCTTCCTGTGTGTAAATGAAATGTGATGACTCAGATTCCTGCTTCTACTGCCATTCCACACTATGGCCACCAGGATGGGCTCCATCCCTCTGCAACCATTAATCTAAACAGTTTCTTTGTGAAGTTGCTTTCCATCACAGAAGCAAAAGTTCAAAGCTTACCTTGGCATCAGGGGCCCACATCTCATACTTGGGTGTTCACAGAAGGCTTCTCCCTTCAGTCCTGTCTGGTTCTTTGCCTCCCATACTCTCAGTGTCCTCCTACCTCTCCCTGTTCATCCTCCTCACCTTTGGTATTCAGATCTGTGGGACTCCCACATCCTTGAATACTTTATATTAACAAAAAAGTTTCTTTACATGTACTTTATATGCTGATTTTGTAAACTATTTCTGGACTCTAAGCTTCACAGTAACTGGGGATAGCTGGTTTTATTTTACTCCCAGTTAATACAACAGAGTTCCGGACATACGATTATTTTCCAGATGTGTGGAACCAGATGACTTCCAAAGACCCCATTCTCATCAGACAGCTGATCTGAGCATATTTTACTGCTAGGGACCAAACCCAGGACCTTACACAAGTTAGAGCATGTGCATCACCACTGACTGTCTTCACCCCATGCTTATTTTTTTTTTCCAGACAGGACATAACAAGGAAGCCTGTGTAGACTAGCCTTAAACTCAAATCTCCCTGTCCCAGCATCCCAAATGGTAGGATTCCTAGGCTGTGCCCCCCCCATGAGAGAACTTTGAGTCAGTTATCCCCTCCAAGTTCAATGTACTTCACTTTTATTTAGTTTTTAGCTTTTTCTCAGGGCTGTAAAATTGTCTTTAAATCAATTTCATTTGCTTGTCATTCATCATAAGGTGTTTTTCCTTGGTGAATGAATATTTTGGTTTAATTCTATGATAGTTGAGGTGATTCTCTGTCGGGAATTTAATATTTTAGTGGTGAGTAGCAAGTGTTACCCTGCTTCTCTCCACCCCTAGGTCTTCATTTCAATTAGGATAATATGGTCATTAAATTAAGACATCTATTATGGTGCCAGTGTGCATATAACAGACAGGAAAATGTCTCATATGGGTCAATTGGAATCATTTTGCTAAATTAACATTGCAGCCTTTTATAAGAGGATCTTACTAGATACCGTTATTAGCAGAGATAGGGCACAAATTGAAATGAGGTTTTTATGGTTTTCATACTCTGAGTAGACCTTCAATGGACAAATCTCTATAGGTAGCAGCTGGGCTTTCAAAATATGTACGACTTTGTACAGTACTATGGAGCCTGCTTACATGAGTCAGTACATAATAAAACATAAAAAGAAGTGTCCAGCAATTTGAGAGACATATGTTACTTGACTTTTTTTTTTAACTTGATATTATTTTATCTGAATTTCTTCAATGTTTTCAATTCATTCGGGGTCAAATATATCTGGGAATAAAATATCTGTGTTACAGTCCAAATAGCTGTGCTTTCCCAAAACAGACATGTTGTAAACCCCCACAGTAAGGCTAAGAGGCAGACCCTTTGGGAGATTATTACACCAGGAGATTACATATGGATAGGATTAGTGTAATACATTTAGTTACAGGAAACCAAGAGAGTTTTATCGACACATTCTCAGGGAAGAGCACAGGGAGATGGTGCATGGACCAGGTCCTCACCAGATACTGAGACGGCCAGTGGTTTTACCTTGATCTTCTCATCCTCCAGAACTGTGAGCAACACACATCTACCAGTCATCGGCCACCAGGTCTAGCAGTCCAGAGACTCTAGGAGACTCTTCCGGTTTTATGACACGGTGCTCAGTCGAGGCACTTGGCTGTACTCTGCAGTGATCAGCAGTCTATGCTGTCCATTAGCCCACTGGTCAAGGGTCAGTCATAGAAGTATAACCTTGGGTAGATACACCCTGTGCTCTAGACTCTCTTCTACTTTCTTCCTAGATGTGTGGCCTTGGAAGTGTCACATATTCTCTTACTTTACCAACCTTAAAACCTTTATCCTGCTTCACTTAAACATTGCGAACAGTTGATGCATTACTAAAGTAACATATCGTAAAGACACGGGACAAAGGAAGGACTTCGTGTTATGATCAACCGGCATTTCTGATCTTTAGCTAATTTGACCACTTGCCTCCCATCCACACTCTTCTCTCTTCCCAAAGCATGACTTAAATAACCTCATCTGCCACTCATGCAAGCCTTCTGGGACGTTTTGTTCTGGAAGCTTCCAGTGATACACTCTTTAGTATAACAAGCCAGATCCCCACTTTGCTTCATTCTTCTGTATTTCAATGTTGACAAAGAACTTGAAACTAGAGACAAAGGTGGCGATTGGTGCAAAATGGAAAGGGAGTAAGATGGTTACTTTCATAAGCAGGCTATTTATGAATTAATAATTTATCAGGTAACCAGCTTTCTGGTTATCTTTCCTCTTTCTTATCTTTCTTAAAAAATAAAAATAAAACAAGTTTAAGTGCGACTTGAGAATATTCCCACAGATTCTCATTAAACACCAAAGAGCAATAAATAAAATGCCCTAAGGCATCAGTATTCCTACCACACATAGTATATATGCCTTTTCAATGTATTCTTACAGATTATCAATTTAAGGCAATATTTTAGGTTGGCAATCAGTGTGACTTGTTAAATGGCCAGGGAAATAACAAAACATAAGCCTCCAGCACCTCCTGAGGCCATTGGCTGGAGCCAACCTTTCCCTTTAGGAACAGGACTGAAAAACAATGCTTCAACTTATAGAGACCTCCGAGCTTTGAAGCAGAGCTTCTCTTCCACCTGTCACTCCCACTGGGACACAGGGAGGGCAAAATCTCCGAGTAAACATAGGACTTAGCAGTATCAAGTCCATAAGCTGCGTCACCCCTCCGTGATCAACTTATCAAGTTTCCATTGACACAGCTACACATCATACAAACTTCTAGGTGAACATATCTTCGTTCTCTTACTCTCCTCACAAAATGTATAGAGGACCTGCTCTTTGCCAAATGTTGTACTCAGCGCTGAAGATAAATATGTTCTTGATGAACGGAATCCCTCCGTAGCAAAGAAACTCGGCAGGCGCACACACGCATTTATGATAGGTTCCCTGTAACATTTTTTAAAACTCCAAAGTTCCCTAGCAACCAAGAAAAGTCACCTTATGTTTTCACATTTCATTCCGTGATTAATATAAGTTGTCACGACTGAAAATAAGCACACCCAGGTCACCAAAAAAGGGACCCAAGAGGAAGTTATTGGATTTGGGTTTTTGTTTTTTTGTTTTTTTTTTTAAGCAAGAGAAGAGAGCACAAGAATTGGGACTTCCCATAAAGCTGTCACACAAAGTTGGTCACATACTGTGTGAATCTATTCATAAAATGTTCTTGAAATGAGAACATTATACAGATGGGGGAAAATGTGTGGTTCCTGGGTGTCAGTGACAATGAGGATGGGGTGATGAGAAGGACTCTTGCCTAGAGATAGCAGAAAGGGGGGGGGTACTGAGTGACCCCAGTCCTGTATCTCGACCTTAACCATGATGGGTTTTATTTGAAACCACATGTGTGATAAATTGGCATCTCACTATCGTAGACTATACCCATGGCAAATTTCTGGTTTAATATGTACTGTAGGTTCATGAGCTACAGTTACTGTGGAAACCGGGTGAAGGGTACAGGGAGTCTCTCTGTGTTGTCCTTGCAATAACTTATAAATCTAAAAGTGTAATAAAATCAAGCATTGGGTCTCTCTCTCTCTCTCTCTCTCTCTCTCTCTCTCTCTCTCTCTCTCTCTCTCTCTCTCTCTCTTAAGGAAGCAAGCACTAGGGACTTTCCATAAAGCCACCAGCCTAAAACTGTGTGGGAATGAAACATACTTTTAATTTGTGGCAGAGATGACACAAAATGTATTATACAATTAAGCAGTATGTCCCAAGCCCTTCAACTCTGAGAAGGAAACAAGTTACAAATGTTAGGTTATTTAAGAGCAGAGGAGAGAGAGAGAGAGAGAGAGAGAGAGAGAGAGAGAGAGAGAGAGAGAGAGAGAGAAACAGAGGTTTGGTCTGACCTCAGGCAGGACCACGTTTATTCACAGCGAGGACGCAATTTGTGACCCACATGTGAGGATGGCAAAAAAAAAAAAATGCTACAGAAGGGGATGGGATGCATACCCTTACAGAAGTGGAAACGACTTCTGCGGTCTGCAAGGGAAGCTGGGAAGTGTAGTCTTTTCAACAGGAAACTCATTCTTTACACTGAGATGATATAAAAATGCAAGGCAGGGATGGTATAGCTGTTTTCTGCTAAAGAGGGTCTTTGTCAGAGGGGTTACTTCTTAGTTATTTGAAGAGGAGATCCTCCGGTCATGTAACAGGGAGAGAGTCTTAACATGACCAACTGCAATTGATCATGTGATTGCGGTCCTGTACTCCCTGAAGAGACTTGGAATATAATTATTAGAGGTCTATAGGCAAAGGGTTTGGTTGCAGAGTAGAGCTGAGAGATTTTGTGGGAAGGGTGGGGAAGAGGAGGAGGAGAGGCAGGAGAGACAGAGTGGCTCAGCGAGAGAAAGTGGGAATAGAATTGACAGGGACGGCGGGTGACTGGTCCCATTGCCAGGACTGGTGCACCAAACTGAGCCAGCAGGGATAGCAGCAAGCGACAGAGCATCCAAGTAAGGGAACAGGAGAAAGTAGGGGACTCATGTAAAGAACTGTATCTGGCCTGGGGTGAAGGAGATGAAGCGCCCAAAAGCCAGTCTCTCCGTAGCATCTAAAAGATCTTTTTTGCAGCTGTATCAGGAACATTTATCTGCACCCTGGTGTGGCAGGGTCAAAGCTTGCAGGGAACATTTAGTTTGAATATAGGGTGAAGTTCAGTAAGAAAAAGATTTTAAAAGACAGGGTTGAAACAGGTATGGGCTAATAAGGAGAAAGTGACCAAGGGGAGGCGCAAAGGGGAGGGAACCAGGAGGAGCTTGTGTCTGGTCCAGTTTGTGTCGGCCCCATTTCTAGTGTTGGCAGCAGAAGCAGTGTTATTCGAGGAGGGCACAAATCCAGTCTCAGCAGTAGTGAGATCTAATTCCTTTTAATTTTGGAGGGCAGAAACAGTCAAGGAATGGAGCTGGTCCTGGATGGTTTTGAGCTGATCTAAACTAGTGAGAAGGGGGAAGGTGAATTAATGCAAAGACTTTAGTCCAGATGGTTCTGTTCTTAGTCCCCATGCCCAGAGTGGAAGAAGAAGAATGAGTTGGGTGGCCCATGGCCCATTCATTCCCTTTTGGGTGTTTGAAGGCAGGGATTTCTTGGTAACCGCTTCAAAGCTGACAGAGCGGTGATGAGGGGAAAAACAGAGTCTCAGCAGAGGGTCCATCCAAGAGGCGGCTGTAAAACTTAACAGTAGGCAAAACTCCAAAACATTAAGTCAAGGGGTAATAACTGCACAACTAGGTGAGGAACATTAAGAGACATGAGGAAAACGTATATCAAGATGAACATGCCATTGTACATCTGGCTGGACCATGTACCAGAGTTCTGAAGACATATGAGGTAACTGTAATTATCTGTTGGTTTCCAAAAGATCCGTGCATGAGAACAAGTGAACTGGAAATTTCTGGTTTTTTTTTTTAATTATTTTATTAGATAATTTCTTCATTTACATTTCAAATGCTATCCCTAATGTCCCCTATACCCTCCCCACACCCTGCTCCCCTACCCACGCACACCCACTTCTTGGCCCTGGCATTCCCCTCTATGGGGCATATAAAGTTTGCAAGACCAAGGGGCCTCACTTCCCAATGATGACTGAATACACCATCTTCTGCTACATATGCAGCAAGAGACATGAGCACTGGGGGTACTGTTTAGTTCATATGTTGTTCCACCTATAGGGTTGCAGACCCCTTCAGCTCCACGGATACTTTCTCTAGCTCCTCCACTGGGGGCCCTGTGTTCCATCCAATAGCTGACTGTGT
>NC_034601.1:75896540-75924155 GCF_900095145.1 Mus pahari
GGAGGAATTTCTTTTCTGGTCCAGTCTATTTGGCTTCTTGTATGTTCATGGGCATCTCTTTCTTTAGGTTTGGGAAGTTTTCTTCTATAATTTTGTTGGAGATGTTTGCTGGCCCTTTAAGTTGAAAATCTTGATTCTCATCTACTCCTATTATCCATAGGTTTGGTCTTCTCATTGTGTCCTAGATTTCCTGGATGTTTTGAGTTAGGATCTTTTTGCATTCTGCATTTTCTTTGATTGTTGTGCCCGTGTTCTCTATGGAATCTTCTGCACCTGAGATTCTCTCTTCCATCTCTTGAATTCTGTTGCTGATGCTCACATCTATGGTTCCTGATTTCTTTCCTAGGGTTTCTATCTCCAGAGTTATCTCACTTTGGGTTTTCTTTATTGCTTCTACTTCCCTTTTTAGGTCTTGGATGGTTTTGTTTAATTCAGTCACATGTTTGGTTGTGTTCTCCTGCTTTTCTTTAAGGACTTGTACCTCTTTAGCAGAACTGTATTTGTTTAAGGACTTGTACCTCTTTAGCAGCGTTCTCCTGTATTTATTTAAGTGAGTTATTAATGACCTTCTTAAAGTCCTCTACCAGCATCATGAGGTATGCTTTTAAATCCGATTCTTGCTTTTCGGGTGTGTTGGGGTATCCAGGACTGGCTGAGGTGGGAGTGCTGGGTTCTGATGATGGTGAGTGGTCTTGATTTCTGTTAGTAAGCTTCCTATGTTTGCCTTTCATCATCTGGTACTCTCTGGAGTTAGTTGTTATAGTTGACTCTGGTTGGAGATTGTTCCTCCTGTGATTCTGTTAGCCTCTGTCAGCAGTCCTGGGGGTCCATCTCTCTCCTGAGTCTCAGTGGTCAGATTACTCTCTGCAGGCAAGCTCTCCTCTTGCAGGGAAGGTGCACAGAGGCCTGGCGTTCAGATCTGCCTCCTTGCTGAAGATGTAGGCCCAAAACGGAGCCTGTCCCATAAGATGTGTCGCCTCTGCAGTTTGCACAGTCACCTGCACAGGCTAGACTCTGAGGGACGCTGGACACAATATGTCTCTCTCACCTGCTCTGGCAGACACAGCCCTCCCGGGTGGCCACCTTTCCTCTGGCGGGGAAGGTACCCAGATGTCTGGTGTCCAAAACAGGGTCTGTCCCAGAAGCTGTGTCCCTTCTGCAGTCCATGCTGTCCCCAGCAATGACCAGAGCCTGGGTGTACTGGAGCAAAGATGGCTCCCTTGCCAGCTCAGGCAGTGGGAGCACTGCCGGGCAGACACCTCTCCTCTGGTGGGGATGGTGCCCGGAACCCAATTTCTGGTTTCTTTGGAGACTCATTTGTGTCATGTATTGTTTTTCTGGAAACTGTCTTAAGAGAGGATGCTAACAGAGAACAGTCACCTGGTGTTTTTCTGGAAATTGCCAGGCAAGGGGGCATGTGATGTTTTGCTAGAGTGGATTCTTGAGAGAACACATGATCTTTAGAAAGAGTATATTAGTACAACCCAACAGACAGTGAATGACACTGTGGCATTGGTTCACCTTGTCACTCTTGGCTTTGCTGACTTTGTTCTTCACTGATGATACTGTGACATTGGATTGCCTTGTCTTCTTTGCTGATTTTTTTTTTTTGTAGTGGCTTTGTAGAGAGCAATGTACCAAGAACTTCTTGTGCTATTCCAGTGGCGTTTTGCCGCTTCTGCACGGACTGAGGCTGGGTGGCAAAGTCTCTCACAGATTCTTCTGGATCAAATCACCATTTCTAATTCATGAATGGTGTTCGTAAGTGAATAAAACTGCCACTGCTGATTCCTGTGAACTGAACTGCTGATATCCTGACACTGAAGATTGGAGTTGTCCCCAAAGAACTACTTCCAAACAGGTCCACATCTTCCTTTGCCCTATTCACCTTTCCTTTCTACTACCTCTGGTGGATGGTGAGATAGAATGGAGGTTGAAGCATTTAATATCCCTTATTAAAATAGCTTTTGAAATATCTTAACCTACAAACAAGCACAGGGAAGCTTTGTAAAATAAATAAATAAATAAATAAAAGTCAGTTCAAGTCGGCATCCAAGGAATGAACCTGAACAGAAAGTATCTAAGTAATATTCCTTGCTGTCACATATGATGAACTTTGTATAGTTATTAAATTTAAACATTATCAGCTATTATTTAATAAAGAAAAACATAGTATGTCAATTAAAACACAATTCTTGAAACAACTTAATAAGGTGAAATTTTAAAATTGGGGCCATTACCTTAAATGTCTCTATGTAGTATTTGAAAACATGACTTAATACATTTTGACATTAATTGTTTTACCTACATTGCAAGATTACACAGTAAATGCATTTTATATTGTCAGGCTTTATAAAAGGACAATTTAATTCTAAGTTGTATTCCCCTTCCCCCAAAAATATTTTTTCAGTTTCCAATTCAAAAAGCATATTCCTAGAAACAATACCTGTCTTGTCAATAGTAAATCATTTATTTTAAAAAGTTTACACTGAACAACCAGAATGTGTTTTTTCTAAAGTTAACCCTAATAACAGAAACTTCTAAAAATCTCTACATTCTTACTCCATACACTCAACTAACTGATAAAAGATGCCAGCAGTCAGTCATGTCAAACATGTAATAAATAATTTACATGTAGCCTGGACTGAATTTATAATGAAAGCTAGGGCTGACACTTTACTCCTCTGAAGAGTCTCTGGCTTGCCACACATGACAACAGCATGTTTTGTAACATCACACTACTTACAAATAGATTGGTTGTTTAGAGATGTCATTTGTAAAGCCAGATAACCAAATTAGATGAGTTTTAACCAATAGTAGCTTTTGGAACTTCTTAGAAAACATCTACATTCATCACTGGCAAAGCTCGAATATCCCTTCCTGGCTTCAAGGTAAGAGTACAGGCACTGGAAATGGATTCTCTATCAGGATAGAGACTAGATGATAGTCTCAAAACACCACACATGAGCCTGGGTTGGAGGAAGTCTCCTTCATCCATGTCATCTCCTCCTGAAGAATCTGAAGGCTTGGGAATTCTGAGAGTCATTAGAATTAATAGAATAATTTGTTGACTCTACAGATATACCAACTGTCAGAGACACTGCTTGGATATTCACAATAGCTTTCCAAAGTTGTGAGTTTGATAACAGAGTATCAGGCATCCACCTTTAAAGAGAAAGCATGGGTGGTTAGGATATAACCCATGAATTAGCTTTTACTAAGAGGAAGAATTGAATGGCAGGGTAAAGGGCATGACCAATTGAACTAACACACTGGTCCCACACCAGTTGGGACTAGTTGGGTGGTGAGCTTATGCACAAGGTTCCCCTCTTCACAGAAGCATCATACATCAGTTCAGGAGAGGTTGGGGGCAGAGTGATATTTGTCTCACAGTTGTTTGAGACATTTAGGATATGGGTACAGAGTCGGAGATTCCTCCACTGGGGAAGAGAATCAGTCCATGCCCCTGTCAGGTGAGACATGAGAAGTAACTCATCTCTTACACAATCTTTTATAAGCAATTTTTCATATACATGTTTTAGAATATTATTATCATTAAACAAATTTTAAGTTTACTTTAAATTTGTTTTATTTTACTTTCTTTGGACTTAATACTGACAGCATATACAGATTACTACATGATGGGAGATAAGAGGAGACTATAGGATGGAAAAAAATTAAAATTGCCCTCTCGCTCCAGTTAGAATTGCTAGACTTGGAGTCTCTGCAAATAAATTATATTTATACTTAACATAACTGTTAACTTTAACTTGTATATCTTAATTATCATTAACAGTTCAAATACATTTCAATAACACTGTGAGGGAGGAAGGAAGGAAGGAAGGAAGGAAGGAAGGAAGGAAGGAAGGAAGGAAGGAAGGAAGAAAGAAAGGAAGAAAGGCTTGATCTGTTCTTACGTGGGACCATGTTTATTCACAACAAGAGGGTACCTTTGTCATCCATGTGTGCAGATTGTCAAAATTCCTACAGAAGGTGGCATGCAACCACTGAAAGGGCTGGAAATTACTTCTGTGGTCCTCAAAGGTAGCTGGGAAATGTAGTCTTTCAGAAGAAAACTGTTATCATGCATAAAAGCTCACCCGGTTACCTAGCTGACACTATATCCCCATGACTTGATAATAAGATATTTTTTAAAGACAGAAAAAAGCTTGGAGCCAGCCAGCAAATATCACTCCAAAGTTTATATTGCTTCTAATTTAGGGCACATAATTTCTGGTTATTACCTTAGGAATGAAAAATATCTCAACTAAAATTTCAAAACTTTTTCCTCAGAAATTGTTAAAACTGGTATTATTAAGTCATCCAAATTAGAATTGATATAAGAAGCTTAAAATACATAGCAATTTTTCGTGCTAATGGGCTGAAGTGCCTCTTGAGTCTTTCCCATCATCAGTGTCTACAGTTATACTATTTCTGTTGGGGTAAAATTGTCTACATAATGTCATTACCTAGGTCCCCTGTGTATAAAGATAATGGAAAGTGCTTCCACACTTTGCAAATGCATTATTCTCTAAAAGAATATTAACTTTATCTAATGTAAGTTTCTAACAGGAACATTTCTAAAACTCTAAAATAATTGCTAAAAATGCCTTTAGATTCACAGCTGCAACAACTTTTATAAAATAACATATTTTGAAAGATATCATTCTATGTGTGTTGTTAGGATAGGAGAGATTCTAAGCTTAAATATTCATCAATTCCATCTATAAAAACTATAGATGTCTCTTGGGTAGATGTCAAGACATCCTGGTGTTAAAATTTGTTACTGAATAAGATAGCCAGTCCACACTACAAAACATTTCAAACTTATCATATAGCTCATTCTGCCTGTGGTTGGCTGACACAGTTCTGTGTAATTACACAATGTGTTCTGTGGATATATTCTTATGATCTAGTACTCTTCAGACTCAAACTCTAATAGTTTCCGTAAGTGAAGATGGAGAGCTAGTGAATAAAATGCCACTTTGCCTTTGTCATCATGACTATCCAAGGCATGTGGATGTAGGAAAATAATTTAAGAGTATTAGAAAGTTTGTAATTTTAGCCTCAGAGGCAACCTTCCTCTTCTAATACATTTAGAAAATACCTTGCATTTTGAGGTTGTTGGTTTTTTTTAAGTTAGCAATATAGTGTCATTTATACTATATAAGGTTATATAGCATAGCCGTTATAAGGTCTACTGCTCTGATAGTTTATAAGAAAAGGACAATGCAAAATGTTAGCTATTCTACTAGAATGATCTCTTGCACCCTCAAAAGTATTTTCTTCTTTGAGTACAAGTATAGTATGATGTTTTACAATGATTTTGCATCCTTTGAAATAAAATAAAATGTAATTATATACTTAAATATAATATATAATAAATACACATATATTATATATTACATATTATATATTATTATATGTTTTTTATATATAACAGAATATAATAGAAATATGATATATGTATATAAAATCCTTTGTTGCTGTGACAAAATACCTAAGGCTGAATAATTTACAAAGAGGTTTACTTGACTCACACTCTGCTTGCTAGAGAATCCAAGCCCGCATAGTCTTGTTACCCTGATAATGTCTGTCTGCCTGTGTTCGTACATTGTGGAATAGAAATAGAAAACACACACTCAAGTTTGTTGAGTGCCCTACCTCATAACAATCTATGGCCACGAAAACTAACTCCATTAAGGCCAGCCTTAATTCCTCTGGTAAACACTTACACCTCATATCTTAAGAGTTCCACCCTCAGGGAGAATATGGCAGCAGCCTCTGTGTCTGAGAGACTCCAAGGGCTGATGAAGCAATGGAAAAGGAGTCTAAGGGGGGAAAAGGCAAGTCTTTTAAAACATAAACTCAAAAAATTGGAAGGAAAAATGGCTGAACACACACAAAGGTTGAGCCAAATGAGCTGAGGGAGGCAGATATTCAGGGCAGGGAGGTTTTTCAGCAGCTGTAGCTCACACAAAACTTCTCCCAAATGTCCTGTCTACCACCATCTGAACTCTGGACATCAGAAGGATATCCAAGATGAGTCTAGGCAATGATCCAGCATCATGGTGCCTCAGAAATCAGAAACCTTGAGCCAGATCAGTGTTCATTGTAATGAATACTTGCATACAGAGCTGTCTTGACATATATATGTTATGTGACACACTGCATTTTCCATTGACGCTATGGTGAATGATACTCGATGAACAAATAGTCAAAGGAGAGGTGGGGCAGATAGAGGAACGGAGCAGTGATTAGGTGGTGGAGAGATGGAGAACTAGAGATGATGGCGGTGACAGTTGTGAGATAAGCCCAAGGTAGACAGGAGAGTATGTCATTGCTGGATGGAGCTGACACAGTGGTATACAGTAGTCTGGAGAGTGCACTCCAATCAGGAACCAACACACAGTTGCCCTGGTTCTGAGCAATGGCAGAGTATCCAAGACGAAGAATGGTTCATTTTCTGGTACGGACCCATCAAAAGACATCTATGCTCTGTGCTGCCCCTGGTGGCCACTTTGGTGGTGCCCCAGGATATGTTGAAGCCCAAGGTTCATGTGGATGTCTACAGTAACCGGGATCCATGTTGATGTCCCTGCTTGGAGTTACCACAGAAGGCCATACGGAGATATGTCTTTGGTCTGGGTCACTACCTGAGGCCATATTGATGTCTGTGGTCCATTCTGCTACTGAGAGCCCTGTCTGGATCCATGGTGCTACTGAAGTCAGGGTCTATGTTGATGTCTGTGGCCGGTCTCAAGGCCAGACAGATGTGCGTGGTCTGTCCTGCAGCCTGAAGCCAAGATGACATCCATGGGCCATCCTGTTATCAAGGGCTACGATAGCATCGTTGGCCCATGCAGCACAGAGGTTTGTGGTGACGTCCATGGTCTGTGCTGCCACCAGAGACCATGCGGAGATCTGTGGTCTATGCTGCCATCAGAAACCATTTGAAAGTCCATGATCTGTCCTCCTGCTGACTGTAAGGGAGAGGAAGCTATTTTTGACATAGTATTAATGACCACAGGTTCATAATTGAGAAAGAGGGACATAGAAGACTTCTGTTACAACCCCTAACCCACCCCCAGAAAAGAAACTGCCTAGACAGAAAGCCATCGAAGAGAACTCTTAAAAAGTTCCTGAGATAAGGATACTTCAACATAGCTCTGCACAATTCATGGCTTTTGGAAGGGGGGGGGGCGTGCTTTTTTCCTTTCTTTTTCTTTTTCTTTTNTTTTCTTTTCTTTTTTTTTTTTGGAAGGGGGTGGAGGTCACAAAGGGTGGTGGGCAGACTTGGGAGGAGTGTGAAGTGAGAGAAATCAGGGTTCATGATGTGAAATTCCTAAACAATCAATAAAAATTTTCTGAAAACACAGGATTTTCCACATTGTCCCAACACTGCCACATTGGGAACTGATGTTTATATTTACGAGACACAACATAAATGTGTCAAATGTTTATTTACATTGTGAAGTCACTAAATCATGGGAATTAATATATTAGCGACATCATAGTGTGTTTTTATCATATAAGAATTCAAAAGCCTACTGTTGGAAATTATGCAATACACTATGATTAACAATTACCACAGTGCTCTCTCTCTATATATGTATGTATGTTTATATATATATAAACTAAACAAGGGACTGGAGAAATGACTCAGCGGTTAACTGACCGGTTAAGGTCCTGAGTTCAAACCCCAGCAACCACATGGTGGCTCACAACCATCGGTACTGAGATCTGGCGCCCTCTTCTGGTGCTTCTGAAGACAGCTACAGTGTACTTAGATATAATAAATAAATCTTTCTTTTTAAATTTAAATAAGTGTTGAATACAAGAAATAGAACGCTTTACTTTTTATAATGTGCCACCATTGCAGAAATGAACAAATAAAATACACCACATTATATGATAGATATTGTTAGGACAATCAAGAAGTAAAAGATCTAAATAAACATAGACAGAAGCCCAAATTACAAAGGGAGACCACGGGAAATGCTGAAATGTGCCGTAATCTGCATGAAGTTTTAAATTATATTTATGACATATTTTATAATGCACACAAATATCATATTTGTGGGAGAATACACTGGAAGGATAAATGTTAAATCTGTCATTAAAGTTTCTTCAAGAGAAGGGGATAAAGAATAAATTAGAGATGGTAGCTTCGGGGCACTTCAGATTTATCTATAATGTCATATTTACTTTAGCAATCCAAAACATGTAGCAAGTTGTTTCACAAACTGCAAATTGGGATGCAAATCATTTTCATCAGTAATAAATATTGTCTTTTAAAAGTATTTTAGAGTGGCACAAAGTGTTAGTGTTTTTGAGGTATAGTCGGGTATGAGTCCGGTAGTTCAGTCACTGTGTCATCCTTTCTCTGTGTCGAGTGTGTAGTTCCTATACCCTCCCCGCCCCGCCCTGCTCCCCTACCCACCCACTCCCACTTCTTGGTCCTGGCATTCCCCAGTACTGGGGCATATAAAGTTTGCAAGACCTAGCAGTCTTATTTATAACAGCCAGATACATGCTGTGTACTGTTCTGCCTACAGTTCCAGAACCTTCTCTGTGTCAAGACCTGTATCTCTCTCCCCCCCCCCCCACTCCTATGTCCGTCCCAGTTTTTAATAACGTGCTTACCGGGGACCCTTAGATCTTTATTTGGAGAACCATCTCTAAGTATTGATAACACAAAAAAGAATATTGTTTACAAAACACTCTGTGAATTTTAAAATGTGTCCTTTGCACCGAAGTCTCCTCATTGACTTCATTATAAGAACAGAGGTTTTATAACAACAAATCTGTTTGGCCACGTATCTTTCTCGCTTGCACAAGGTTTAAACAACATGAGTCAATTAGACCCTGTGCTCAGCCATCTCAGGAGGCGTGGCTGAGGGAAAGGAGTCACTCACAGAGAGCATGCGCACTCCTATGCGTGGAGTGTTGGCGACTGTTGGGTTACAGGAACTTCTGAAAGGTTCACAGAAGCTCCCAGCCCAGACATCCCCTGGTGTCTCAGAGTCCCAAAGGCCAATTTTACGATTTGTGAGGATCCTACAAAACTGCAGCAATATGAGAAGAACATTAGCCTAACTCACTGATTACAACCATGACAGGTTTAGAGATGTGACACCAGATGTAGCAACCAAGGCCATGCTACTCAGCTGCAGCAGTGCTCTCTCCCCTTCCCATACTGCTTCAGAATTTGAGGTCAAATTAAGTTAGTGCGGGTTGATGAGAACCACAGCCTCACTTTTGTCAGTACGTGCCTTGCCCGTGATGTGATAAAGCACAAATTATGCAAAGCTATCAAGGACTTCAACCACTTCTACCATTGACCGCCCTCCCCCCCTCTTAGAAAAATCACTGTCCCATGGCTTCCCATTGGGGTGACAAGATTTCCCAACCCCTGCTTCCTCCTCTTTCTTTGACAGGCATTTTGTTTGCAGTATCTTTTGTTCTCCTGGGGGTTTGGTTGCTTTTTAAGGGGTTTGTGGTTAGGGATTGGGGTTGGATTTATAGAGATAGACTTTCACTAGGTAACCCCGGGCCGACTCGGAAGCTCTACGTGCTCCCTTCTCAGCCTCAGGAGGACTAACATCACTGGCATGCATCACTACACTCGGAAGTCCTTCAAATCTCGTCTCAGCTTCTGCTTTATAGCAACTCCACCTTAGGAAGGCTAGTGCGCTAGCGAGAGCCTGCAACAGCAAGGTCAGGCTGAGAAAGGTCAGGCAGGATTGACTGTGAGACTACTGGAGTGAGCAGGGGAAAATAGACGGTCTGTGGGGTATCACTGCTGCCAGGACCGAGAGGAAATCAAATTAGAACTTATCGGGCATCTATTCTGTCCCAGGAACAACAACAACTCCTCCTCCTCCTCCTCCTCCTCCTCCTCCTCCTTCTAGTTATCAAATCTGAAATAGATACTTCTATTCACATTGAAGCCATCACAATTTTTACAAATAGTTATGTCCATTTTCCTGTGCTTGTACACCAAGTTTTCCTAAGTAAATAAGCAAGTAGAATTTGATGAGTGCCATGATATATAGAGGAAGATGTCCACTTTCTCGTGACAAGATGGGCAATGAACATTTGAGCAGAACTGAGACAAGGATGGAACCACTCAACTGAGGTAAGCCAGACTGGACCAAAAGGTAGCACGGGCAGGGGAGGAACTCAGGGTATTAATGAGAGGAGTGTGGAAAGTTCACATCCCACGTTCCTTAGAAAGGATAAGGCCAGGATTCATCATCAGCCTCAGCTCCAAAGACTGTGTTCATCCCGTTTCTGCTAAACTTAGAATTGAAAATGAAAGCAGACATATCTAAAAACCATCATTCATCAATGAATGACAGAGCCAGACCCAACTTCTCTCACTTTCCAGGGCAGGAGCCTCTTGTCATTTTTCCTGTGCAAAAAGCCCAGAAGCACAGTCATGAAGGTCTTTTCTGAACCTGGAAGCTCCCCTGATGGGAGTTGGCGGCAAAAATACTTTCTGGGTTAGAAAGTCGTTGACAGTGAACAGCTTCTGAGCCATCGCCCTTTGCCTTGTTCATGTCGTTGCTCGCTCTGCACAGTGGTCTGTCTGTGAATGGAGCAGCAGGGTTTCGGTTAATAACTCAGTGTACTTTTATACAATGCTACAGTCTTCGTGCCTTTAGCAATTATAACTTTGGCTCTGGAAAGTTAGATGGCTCAGCCACTGAGAATACTCGCTGCTCTTTCGGAGGAAAAACCGTTCAGTTCTCAGCACCTTCTCTGAGCAGGCAGCTCAAAACTGGCTGTTACTCTAGTTCCAGGGAATCTAGTGCCCTCTACTGGCCTCCACGGGCACAGGCAAGCACATGTCCATATCCACAAGTGTATACGTAATTTAAAAAATAAACCATTTTTTATTATTACTTTTGCTGATTTAAAAATGCTAATTTTAAGTGGTTATTTTGCTCTTACATAAATAAAATATTTTACCTTTCCAGAATAATGGAAACAGTTTTGTGATTCTGTGTTTAGCTGATGTAAATTATCTCCTCCGGACGCACCCCAAATGTTGCAGAAAGGAATCTGAACAATTTTTATTAGGGAATGACAAGTAACTAGAATATAATATTAAGGAACTCATAATAAAGCAATCTTCAGTGCAGTCATTTGCTTCAGCAGTTGATGGATTCTATTAGCAGAGACATTTTTGGCGATGGTTTCCAGGTGGGGCATGATTAATCATGACTCCTGCAAGGCACTAATTTTTCATTAACCAAGTAAATAAATATTTTTACATCACTTATTTTCAGTACCTAAATCAACCAGAAAGAAATTGGTTTATTCACGAGGGCATGAGAGAGTGCTTTGAAAACTAAAAGCCAGTGTTGACCAGAAAATGATTTAAGTACCAGGACAGTGGGGATAGCATAGGGGTGCATACTCAGGGCAGGAAGAAGAACGAAGCCAGACCAAGATTCTAATAAGAAGCCGGCCCCTGGTTAGGATGATGGCTCATTCAGTAAAATGCTTGCCCATAAGTATGAATTCAGACCCCCAGCACCCACAGAGAAAGGCACACAGAAACATGCATCTGTAATGCCCTACACTGGGAAGATTGAAGCAGAAGGACAGCTGGGAATTGCTAGCAGGCAAGTCTATCCAATCAGAAAGCTTCACATTAAGTCACAGACCCTGTCCAAAAAAAAAATCAGATGGAAAGCCATTGAGAAAGGTATTCAGTGTTGATTGAGCTCTGACCTCTACACACATCCTCACAAATGTTTATGCATACATAAACATCTGCACATACATAGATTACACATACAGGGGGGGGAGCCACATTCCTAGTGTCCATTTCCACTCTCACACTGGATCCAGAACTCTGAGCTGGACATGCATAAGGATGTAGCTGCCACAGAGTGAGAACTGTATCAAGAGGTTATGCCGTGGCACAGACCCATTCAATGCAGTCAGGAAAGGTCTCCCAGCAATTAGACCTTGACACTGGGCAAGGGTTGTCTGCAGCAGCCTTTCAAAAGAAGCACCACGTCGTCTCCAGCAGGCTCTGGGATGGTGTCTCCTCCCATTTCAGCGTGTGTCACCATGAAATGGTCTGCTGGTTAACATTCCAGCTTTCCTGACCTAACTCCATCAGCTCTGGTTCAGTAGATAAAATGCTGCCTGCAGAAGCACAAGGACCTGGGTTCAGATCCCCAGTACCTACACAAATGTCAAGTCTGGCCACACCTACATCAACCCAAGCACCAGGGAAAACAGAAACAGGTGGGTGCCTAGGGACTTCCTAATCAAGCCAGTCTAGCCAAAATGCCAAGTTCAGTGTTTAGTGAGAGATCTTACCTCAGAATAAAACAAGGTGCCAAACAATAGAAGCAGACACTTGACTCCTCACCTGGGTACAACAGACACCTGAGCAAATGATACTGGAAAGGTTACTGGACACTAAAGGAGGAATATGGATTCAAATTCTACATCGATGGCTCGCTAAATTTATCATAATGACACATTGCTCGTAGACTAGGGGGTCTTGGTTCCCCTGATTAAAAATTAAGATGAATGACAATAACCATGTAAAATGAATGGTATGAGGATTAAGTTAGGTGCATGTTACAAGCCCTGAGCATGGTTCCAGGTACACGGGGAAAAGCTCTGTAATGTTTCTGGCCGGTTGGATAAATGAATGAGCACAGGCCTAGGCGAGCAAGAAGGTTTTCGCAATTACATGAATGTTAAAAACATTAAGAAAGATAAGTCGTTAACATTTAAATCAGTAACAATGGCAGAACTATTTTTATTTACCAACTTCTTTCCCATCTCCAGTGTAGTTTTTTAGCCACTAGAATCAAGAGTGTGATCATTCTTTATTTTTACCCTGCTAGACTTTGATTTCTTACATGGCTGTGGTGTAAATCACTCAGAAATACCATTTAAAGTATATAGCCCAGCAGACCCTGGCAGCCTTTGGATCCAGAGTTGCTGAACCACACAAGAAAGCGAATCCATTCATTTGGCTTTCATTTTGTGTATCTTTCCCATCATCTTCGGTGGTTTTATTAATTTCTAAAGCACCGTGCGTAGCTCCACAGAACTTGGTGATTATGTGGTGCCTTCTTCCATGCTAACTCCTCAAATGGCTTCATTTATAGGCGCAGCTGTCTCCTCGTGACTTCCCCAGGAGCAAGGCGGAACCGGCGTTTCCTGTCTCACAGCCCATTTGTTCTCAGACGCGTGTTGCGGCATACATTAAGTTCAATTTCTCTGGAGTTGTTATTGAGGTGTAGAACCATGCACAGTTGGGTGGCATCATGCCCTCCAAATGGGACAAAGATGAATAACGCAGACCAAAGGGCAGATACCAGGAAAGGTAAATTTCCTGATCTGTGACATCTATCTCATGCCACAGTGGAGAGTCCAGATTTCCCCAGGAAGAGAAGAAGCTGCATGAACTAGAGATGGATAGCCCTTTCCTATTTATAAATAATTTCACACATACTATTTGATATTCTACACGATGACACAGGAATTATAATAGGCCTTATTTTAGCGACGAAGAAATAGAAGCACAAAGGGTTATGTAAATCAAAGTCCCACAGTTGGCTCCTTGCATATCAAGAACTGAAAATACAGTGTTTTTGAACACCAAATCACAGAATCCTTCCAAAACTGCCTTTCTCCACATTCAGGCAGGGCTCTGGCGTTTCAGCAGCCTTAGATCCAGATGGGGAGTCATTGATAGGGCAGATGCATTCTGGAGTTCATATCAACTCCTCTTATCATATTCTCCTTATCATATTCTGCTGGGGACTAACCGTGGAGATGCTCCACATTGTTTTAAGCCAGCACTGTGAGAGCACACACTCGTTTGAGTGTTTAGTTGTCCTACTTGGTTGGATTCTCTTGGAAATGAATGCTCCAAATGGTCTGAAGCATCCGCTCTCCCGGGGAGCATTGCAGGTGCTTGAAACTTCCCTTTGTCTCTAATAGCTTCTAAGTAAATGTTGCGCAATCTCCGGTATTCTGATGATAAAATGTAGCACAAACATAGTATCTCCACCACCACCACCACCCCAAAAAAGAATAAACCTAAGGATAATCATTTTGTATCGTAGCTCGTGAAAATGTGCTTGTGCCAATGTAAGAATGGGTTTGCAGGAAGGATTATGCGTTCTTGATTGCTCCTGTGACTTCCTGAGGAGCCTTGTTCACCTCCCCTTATTGTGGTCCAGCAAAATCCTGCCAGAAACGCGGCCAGCCTCCTCTGCTGTCAGCTGGGACTATGCTGTTGAACTTTTGATTAGTGTCTTTTAAGTGTATTTTCAGAAAATTGCTAAATATGCCGGAAATGGTGAGCCTGGGTCAGAGACCAAGCTCAGGGATCCAGGTGAAATCCAAGCCTATAGGACAAGCCATGTGATGCTGGCACTTTCGCGGGCGTACTCTACACGCTCGCCCGCCCTGCTGTTGCTGCCTGCATCCACAGAGCTGTGGAAGGGAATATCTAGAGAGGAAGATTTACCCTTGGCTTCCCCAGTGAGCCGGAATTGAAAGAGATTAACAAGCTGACCCCTTGTCTGCTAAACTGGCCCCCGGCAGTCCTCCTCTGCTTCCACGTCTTCCTGTTCATTTCCTTCTTGTATATCCATCTGGGATTTAAAAAAAAAAAAAAAAATAACAAAGCTGTTTGTTTCCACACACTTTTGCATCTCCAACTAATACCTTTAGAATATGCATGACATCTCTCTTGTTTAGCATACTGAATATTCTTAATTCTACTCTATTGATCAGCCCCTAGAGCTACCACAAATAGCAAAATCTGAAAAGAAAGAGAACCAGATGCATCATGGGTACTGACAGGCAATTTGTCTGTGTCCTGAAAACGGCCTTTTAATCTCAGCATTGCCGAATTCACATAATTAAACACACCATGCTGTGTATTATCTCTCCCTCCTCCTCTTCACTTTGTTTTTGTTTTTGTTGTGGTGGTGGGTTGTTTTTTTGTTTTTTTGTTTTTTTTTTTCTCACCACTGAAATTGGCTGGCAGGATGTTTCCACTGTGTGCTGCACTGGAATCCCTCAGAGGCGATTCTTAGTCAAAGTCTTCATTGCAGTGCTTTCTTTGGGAAGTAAAGTCTCCTGGGAAGCAGAAGGAGAATTCAATACAAGGATGCATTATCAAGTTAGTGCTCAGCGTTGGATCTGCTTGAAACATCTGAGGGATTTCATGAAACGCTTCTGAATCAATCTCTCTCTTTAGACCCACTGTCTATTTCTCTTTGAAGAGAGAAAACAGAGAGCATTTATCAGTTGGTTCTCATTCTCCTGTGGGGAGTAGTGTTAGCAGGGCCTCATCTCCCTCAAAGTCTCTGGCTTTACACTGATGAGAACTGAGCATGTTTCTAAGGACACCCAATGTCAAGGCCCCAGAGAAGCTCAAGGCAAACAGACAGAGGTTCACAATGGCAATGCTCACTGTAATATTGTCTACATTTCTACTGTGTGAGTTCTGCCATTTGGGATATGTGCAGCTAATTAATTCCTGCATCAAACTGGCTATCACAAAGGTGGATGAAATAAAAGATAACACAGATTACTCCAACAGCCTCTTCTAGATTACACAGGTGCTGAAATGCTGTCCCACCGCTAAGTCCAGGACATTATGGTTGACCTTTGATGTTGTGCCAGCCAGTGTCTACCGAGACCAGCAGCTAAACATTGATGAACAAGTGCTTGCTGCAGCAGTCAACCTGAAGTGTGAATAACATACACCATCCATCTCCTTCAGCATCCATTTTCAATTTCCCTTGACCAGTATTTTGACAGCTCAAGGTGGCTTTTCTGTCTGACCTAGAATTATGTCCTCTAGAAAGCTTAATCTTCATTCATCTTATCCCAGTTAATCTAATATTACTCCATGCCTATTCAAAGTTGTCATTGGTCATAGTAGTACAAAAATAGAAGACTTCCTGAATACTTCCTGAATACTGAATATGCAAACACCAAATACCATTACTCTCTAAGTCTATTAGATAACAGTATGTCTACCTCTAAGGGACTAACTATGAGGCTCAAATGTCCCACAAGAAATATGCCCCCTCTCTCTATTAGGCCCATGAGTGAGTTGACACAGAAGAGCATTCATTCAGAATGCTTACTCAATAAATGTGCTACACCCGGGACAATCACAAACGCTCTCCTTAAGCTACCTAGGCCAGTCCTAATCTCTATCCATTGCTTAACCACACCACTGTTTTCTAGTCATAGACAAAGGAACATCATAACCGAGATGGACTATTTTACTGTGAAAGCAGAACATAAGGCAGAAGCTAATTAAAACTGCTGAAAATGTTTTAATAACTTCAAATGGACAGCTGTAATTATCTTCCCACCAAAGTCCCTGCCAAACACCATTTTTTCTGTCTCTACAAACGTGATTACTCTAGAGGCCTTTCAGAAGCAGCATCAGACAATAATGGATATTCTGCAGCATTTTCTCTCTCTCTCTCTCTCTCTCTCTCTCTCTCTCTCTCTCTCTCTCTCTCTCTCNACTTTCACTTAGCACTTTCTTCTTTGCTGTAATTTATCTCGCTCTCTCTCTCTCTCTCTCTCTCTCTCTCTCTCTCTCTCTCTCTCTCTCTCTCTCCCTCTCTTTCGTGTTCTCTTTTTAATTTCTGATCTCCTGAGAGTTGGGCATATCCTATCTCTGACTCATTCTTATCTCTGACTCATTCAGTCGAATCTTTCTCTGATTCATCACTTTGTCTGCCCCTCAATTGGACCTGACTTTCAAACCATGGCTGCTTCCTTCTACAAACTGTGTGTCCCAAGGGCCTGGCTATATGCCAGCTAGAGGGATTAAAAGTCTGTGGCACGCCTGCATCCCAGATGGATTGATTACACAGACCTAGCAGATCCTTGGATGTGATCCCTTGCCAGAGCAGCCATATTGCTGTATTAAAATTCCTCTACAGAATCAAAATTAACGAAGAAAAGGCACTTTTCATGTTCTTTCCTAGGAGGAGCTTAGACAAATGACCAATGACCAGAAGTCAATGTCGGAAGTCCTAAGACCACACATGGTCATAAGACCATACATGGCCCACCTAGCAGCACAATTGGAGTATGCCAACTGGTAGACTATTGACCATATGAGTACAAGGAAAAGAAGAGACATCCTGACTGGAGGATCAGGAGCAACACAAGAGAGATCTTAACTGATAAGGGAAGTACCTTGTGATAGTTAATATTGATTGTCAACTTGACAGAGTCCAGAATCACCTAGAAGACAGGCCTCTGGACCAAAAAGGATAGTCTTGCTTAAATTTGTTGAAGTGGGATGACTCACCTTCAGAGTGGCTGACATCATCCCCAGGGTCCTAGATTGCGTAAAAAGGGGAAACCTTAGCTACACATGGGCATTCCTCTCCCTCATTCACTTGCCGGAGACACAGTGTGATCAGGAGCCTAAACTCCTGTGGACTTCTCAAGAACCGGGAGTCCTTCATTTTTAAGTTGTTCTCATTGATTTTTTTTTTTTAACAGCAACATAGCAAATAGCTAATATAGATCTTGAGAGGAACAATTCTCCAATGGGGATCTACTCCAGGCTTCCTAGGTATAGGAGCTAAGATGTTGTTTCGTCTGCCTTGGGAATAAGGAGATCTTTATTCAGCTCTGTTTGAGTAGCACTCTACGTGGCTACCAAGGTTATGTCCACTTGGAGAACTGCTAGCAAAGCAAACAGAAGTAGGAAACAGTTACTTTGAGAAGGAGGTGCCCAGTGAGATTTAATACCTCTCCTACATGCATGCAAGCGCTTCTATACACGAACCCCACTCTTCACGCTCCTCAAATGGATGTAGGAAACCAAGAGAGTCCAGGTTCATCATGATGGTAGAAAAGACCTATCTCTAAGATATAAATCCTCAAAAGATTTTCGATCTTCAATGACATGTGCTACAAAACATAGCACATGTAGATCTATCCAAGGCATTTTTTTTCGTTTTCCACACTTATCTCAAACAAGCAGCCCATTGCACCAACAAGAACTTCCTATATTGCTCCCTAGCGTCACATTTTATTTCCTCAGACATTCTTTTGAAAACATGCTCTAATGTCTTTCTTGCCTAAGACCAAATATATAAGACAGATCTAAAACCCTTTCAGAGCTACACAGTGTGTTGCTAAGCGTCCTCCTAGCGTCTTTGCCAGTAGCCTTGTTTGGAGTACACAGTTTTACGCTTCCTTCTTGTAAGCAACCTCATTCCTTCGTAGTGTAGAAATGAAAAATGTGCATTATAGCCTCATCAGATTTCTTACAGGAACCCAGGTTAGAGCAGAGAGCCGCAGTGTCCGTCTCTCGGCTGTCTGCTGGGCGGCGTGGTGAGTTGCAGGCTGTGCTCTGACTTTGTCAGCTCTTAGTAAATCACATCTAAGGATAAAGAGGACAGCATTGCCTGTTGGTGAGCCCGGTTCTTCGTTCTGCTTTTCCTACAGTGCACTGAACAGCAGAGTAGATGGTTTACATCGCAAATATATAGTTACGATGAACATAGCCCAAACACAGGAGCCTCAAAGAATACCATGCTTCCAGATAGCAAAGGGGAAGATGTTTCAGAACAGTGAACGTGGGGTTTAGAGATGCAAAGCCTTCCGACTGCTCTTTTGAGCATCTGTAAGTAGTCTCTGCTAGTTGCCTGTCGATTTGGCATTCCAGTTTGCATTAAAACACACATAGCAATTAAAATGTGAATTTTTTGAGATAAAGGAAGCAATCCCCTTATTTTGCACTGTGTTTTAGATTCTGCATGCATAATTGTGATGTCATTGAGTCTGAGGCAGCTGTATGGAACAGGGGTCATTATTATTTACACATCACAGCAGAACCAGAGGAAATTTACCCAAGGTCAGCCATGAGGAGGGAAGCCAGAATTCATACAAGATCTCCTTGGATTCATTAGTTTGGGCTCTTTAAACTCCAGTGCACAGCTTTTCATTCATTTTGATGTATAAAATTAACATTAAATTTTTAGCTTCCTGGAAAAAAATCAATTTGCTTTTTTTTTTTTTAAAGGGAAACAGAGAGAGGAGGAGTGAGTCTGGGTGAGGGGAGGTGTGGGGAGGCTGAAAGGTGTGTGGAAGGGGAACTGCCGTCTGGATGTAACATATGTAAAGAATAAAAACAAAATAGAAAATAAAAACAGTAAATTACGGATATGCGACGTGTTAACAGTATCTCTACATTAAATATATTTTTACATGTGCTTATTACTACAGCAACATTTCACCTCCTAATGCTTAGTTGCATTCAGAATACATCAAAAAAGTTATCAGTCTCACAAATACATAGTTTATTGAAGGGGAACAATTCTAAATAGTTTACTGATGCAATCATATGTATTTTTTCCTGTAAACCTGTAATATTACAGACATTTTTAGAATGATAACACTGGCTCTTTTAAAGGACCTAAGATAGAATATATATATATATATATATATATATATATATATATATATATATATATATATTCTACAAACATATATTCAAACCAACAAAATGATAAAAATTGGAGGAAAATTAAGTGGAGGAATACAGATAAAACAGGGATGAGCCTGAGGCAGAAGTGGAGTTCTACTGCCACCTGGTGGGTACTCTATGTTATAGCAACAGCCATTTTAAAACAGGAGATTTTTTTTCTTGTTTTGTTTCTAAAGAAATATTCTAATGCATATTTCTGCTCAAAAGACAGACTATTCCCTCGGTGCTTTAGAAAACCTCCTTGGATCCTATCTCTTTGTATTTTGAGGACCGTGTGTGTGGAAAAGGATTGAGAGCTATAACTAATTGTTAGCAATAATTCTAGATTGAATGTTTCAAAGTGTACAAGCTTTACTATCAAGCGCCTGTTCTTCCTAGGCTCACAGCTAAACTTGTATTGTGCTTTTTCTTATTGGGATTTGACCACGTGCCTGAGGCTGGGCTGATGGAATCTGGTCCTCGGCTCTGTGATTGTTTAGTTTCCCCTTTCTTCTCCCTTTATATCAGCTAATGTTTGGGACTGATGGCAACTACTTTCTTCAAATGCTTTTCTTCTGTTGAGTGCAAATAGATTTTCGTTCCTTGTTCTCTTCAGACAGAATAAACACCCGCTGAGTAAAAGTCTCAAATCTCTCTTCACTCTAGCTGAGCCAGCCTACCGGCTTCTCCTCCAACAATGGCTTAAACATTCTAGGACGCCCTCGGGCCACCTGATGTCTCGGACAGAGCGGACAGAGCGTGTGATCCTCTGACACCCGCATAGACTCTGACCCTCATTGTTCAATCCTTTACCCCATTGGTTTTCTCACTGAACACCATATTTTACAATGTTACTTCTAACAAATTTTGGATTCCTTTACTCTTGCTTGGTTTGTCCATAAAAGTTAGAGCATTCTAATAAGCTACACGGTTCTTAATACATTTTCTGTTTATTTTCTTTTCTATCATGTAGTATAGAACCCATGAACACAGAGATGTTTGTTTGTTTGTTTGTTTGTTTGTTTGCCTCACCTCACTGTGGTTCACCCAGAAATACAAACGATGCCTGGAACACTGTCAGTCTGTGACCAAATGCAAAAATATGTGACTGAATAAATTATGGCCCATTCTGCTCAGTATATAAGTGTGCAGGGCCACGGTCAGCCTCAAAAGTATTCAGACATATGCATTCACACAGAATATTGTAGTCTTGCATTAGCCACTAGTACTCAGTGTCTGCTCCAATTGCTATGATCAAAATAGTCTGAACAAAGCAATTAAAGAAGAAGGGATTGGTTCTGCGTTACACTCCATCAATGTGGGGAAGACAGGCTGGTAGGGTCACACCAGCAGTCAAGAGGGGGAAATGAACACATGAGCATGCGTGCTTACACTCAGTTCACATTCTCCATTCACACAGTCCAACACAGAGCCTGGGAAATGGCACGACACATATTCAGGGTGGACCTTCCCACCCCCAATGACTCAGTGGCATGCCCACAGCCCATCGAGATCTAGAAGGTTCTTTGTTGAATCTCCCTGCCCTGGTGACTCTACCTCGTGTTAAGTGAACCATCACACTAGTCAATTTATAAGAACCCACAGTTTAGTTCCTAAACCAATGAAGATGCAGTCAACTGTGTACTAATACATTTTTGTAAGGTGGAAAATTATTTTAAGTCAATTTGCATAGTCAACAGTTTTATAATCCTTAGCCCATCAACTACATATGATGCAACACAAATATAAACCTATACAGATTCCGCGAAGCTAGATACAGTGTGTTATTAATAATGATGAACTGATGAAGAAGCTAAATGCTGGAGAGAAAGAGTTAGAGAAGGAAGGGAGGAGGGAGAGAGAGAGAAAGAGAGAGAGAGATGATGATGATCATCATTCTGTCTATTCTGTGCTCTAACATGTCCTGAAGCTACAAAAACCATAAGCACTTTCTGCAACCTGAAAGATGGCTTATGGGAAATGATATATTACAATAAAACTCAAGGATTTTTAAAGTTTAAAAATCTGCCATGATACAACTTTTATGCCAGCACATGAAAAGACTATAGGCAAAGTACAAGATTTAGAATTATTGTGCAGGGATGATGGATTAAATCTCTTTTTGTTTGTTTCCTACTGCATAAGTATTCCCAGTTACAGTGCTACAGAGCTTACTGTTGGTGAGGGGAAATAACTGCTTATTCCTTAAGTATTTAAGCTATACTTGATGTGACTTCATTCCAGCTTCTGAGGAGTGATTATTACCAGCTTTCATCGTGTTCAAGAACAATACGTGCCTCTCTTGAGATACCCTCTGTTAGAAGTGCTAGACTTAGAGTCTTTAGATTCACTTGCATTAAAATGAGCAATTTCTTCAATAAATTCAAGCTGAATCTGACACCTCTGAAGAACTAAATTATTCTCTCCTTTTTAAAAACACATTTGTTCTGCCTAACTTCCTGCATTGGTTCACCTAATAATCGCTTAATTTGTGCAGACATATTTTCAGGAACCAGCCTGTCATATTTTAATAAATGGGAGTGTCTATAACAATTCCTCTTTTACACACATTAATACCCATTACTCATAGTGTGCTCTTTAGGAAATCATGGTAGATATGAGGCATAGACAGAAGAATTCAAGGGTTCAGTGATTCCTGTTCAAATATCAAACCCGCTCCTGCACTGGATAACTGAAATGACCTTCATCCTTCACTACAGCTGTGGGTCCTGCCTCCTTGTCTGAGCTGGCCCTTTCTTCCAGTTCTCAATTAGGTTTCTGTGAATTAATACATTGTCGAGATTGCTTTCCTGCCCTGTGCTTTGCTTAGCAAAGGCTTTGGAAGTACAGATTTGGGATCCACACAGAGCAGCTTTACCATATGATTTTTCACTGTTTGGATGTGTGCTGTCACCGACTTCTGCCCTGGAGGGTCGTTCTGTAGGACAGAGACACACACATGCGACAGTTTGCAAGACTCCTGTTACCCTGATCCTGCCCTCTGACAGCCCAGGAATTACTTATGGGCCACAATATTAACTCTTGCTGTGGAACAAACTTAAGTAGACTGCTGATTGGTTTTCTTCACTGTAAAGTTTCACAGTGAACACACACACACACACACACACACACACACACGTGCAACATGCGCATGTGCAACAACAACAAAAGGCTCCAAAACAATCTCTTTCTGTGGGTTCTCTGATTCTGTCACATCCAAAGTCATCCGTGCTATGTCGCTGATGAGACCTGTTACGTGGCTTCCTCTAGACAAAGAAAAAGCAGTGTGCCAACTGCTACCTTTTACACAGCCCTTCTCTTGCTGTTTACTGCACCCCCCAACCAACTCGCATTGTCTTGGATGACATCTGCCTCTTCATCCTCGGTCCAGAAATAAGGCAGGATGAGTATCCTGCAATGAAAGAAGAAGCAAAACCGTAGTAATGTGCACCGACTGACAATTCCTATTTCAGGTAAGTTGTGTGACATGCTAATGGATACACATTAATACTCCCGGATAAAATGATACTATTTGACCCTGAATAAGTCATCTGATCTCACAGTGCCCATTGGTGAGGCGGACACGATACCAGCCACAGGAGACTGGACTGAACAAGCGCCTACACTCCAGTAACACAGCGAATAATTTGTCACATATAGCAAATAAAAATTTGTCACATACTAGTATTATTTTATAGTACAGCAAACATGGAATCCACGCTGTGTACATGGAGTCTCTAACAAACATCTCGCTCATTCAGTGCTCCGTCTAGGTCAGTTTTCCAAACGGCTTGCATTAGCCAGCTACGCTCTTTTTGCTAGGACGGTGTGCATGCATGCTTACTTCTGCTGTTTTGTTTCATCCCATTTCCTTTTCTCCCTGAAACTAGCTAAGATTTTATAAGTTCCAGCAGGATCCAAATACCTCCAAAGCTCTGATGCCCTGAAGAGACTTGGTAGACCTCAATTTGTTCTATGCCCTAGACCCATCTCCAAAGAAATCACTTTAAGGACCCAAGTTTCTGCCGGAAGGACATTGTAGGGTATAATAAGCTTGATCGGTAAATACTTAGAAGTCCCGAAACAGTCACAGGGTATGGTGCCAGGAGCCTCGGGGGAAATGCTTTTGGGAAGAAGCCATTCTTTCCTACTGACATGTATCCAGGGGAGGGAATGGCGTTCTTTCCTTTTTCCCTCGCAAAAGACAATTGTGCAAAAAGACAACCTTTGTTTCTTGGGAATCCTATAATTTTTGTGTCCTTCGTATGTGAGCATCTTTCTTTTTCCCTCACAATGCATCTTTAATCATTTGTGACAGTGATTTTTTTTTTCTTTTTTACTGCAACCCATTTTCCTAGATTCTATAAACAGGAGACATGGCTTAAATTACCAGAGTCTCACTGTTCAAAACACCTCATTTTTCATGGCAAGAAAATAAAGTAGAAAGTTCTTTTTCAAAGTAAAAATGTTTCTTTTCTTCTTCTTCCTTCTTGATTTACTAAATGGTCCCTTGGACACCAGCCTCTCTCTCAACCCAGTGTATCTTTTATTTTCGTCTTAGAATCTTGTTGATAATATGCCTTTCTGTGGGAATAATTCTTCTTGCCTTTTTCGAATAGAGTAATGCTCATTAATTAGGAAAACCATGTTCACTGCCCCGGCTTTCTGGGGCTCCCAGATTCCTGGTGCCCCTGGGATATCAGCATCACTTTCTCTGCCTTTGCCTTTGCATTCCCTTTGGCCTCTTCCTCTCCCTAGACCTCTGCATTTTGCATGGTCTATGATTACATTCTCAGCCCCAAAGTCTCTTTGATATCCGCCCATAAGCATTCTGTAGATTAGAACTTCCCAATAGACAGAGAATACCAGATGCAAATATGAGCAGTATGGGTAAGTTTTAATTTTCTAATAGCTGGATTTTTTTAAATTAACAAAGAAAATGCTAAAGGGATGACCCAGTGGTTAGAATAATATGGTAAATTAACAAAGAAAATGCTAAAGGGATGACCCAGTGGTTAGGATAATATGGTAAGTTAACAAAGAAAATGCTAAAGGGATGACCCAGTGGTTAGGATAATATGGTACTCTTCCAGAGAACCTGAGATCAGTTCCCAGCACCATGTTAGTCCATAACACCATCTAACTCCAGGCCCTGGAAATCTGTCACCTCTGACCTCCTTGAAAATTTGCATGCACATGCCGATTCACACATGCAGATTCACACATGCAGATTCACACATGTAGATTCACACATGCAGATTCACACATGCAGGTTCACACATGCAGATTCACACATGCAGATTCAGACATGCAGATTCACACATGCAGGTTCACACATGCAGATTCACACATGCAGATTCACACATGCAGATTCACAAATGTAGATTTATACATGCAGACACACAAGCATAGACATAATTTAAAATAAAGTATTTCTTGAAAATAAGAAACAAGATGTCAAATTAATGGAAAATAATGGTAATCTATAATATCCCAAATATTAAGGTTTTTAATATGCAATCAATATTTCAAAACTTAGATATGTTTTTCTGTGTCTCTAAAATTGAGTATGTACTTGAAACCACACAACTTAAACAAGATTGGCCACATTTTTTTAAATGTCCTCTATGACTACTTGGTCACCACATATGGCAGTGTAGGTCTGATACCCTAAACTCTTTCCCTAAATGTGATGTTTTTGTTTGGTTGGTTTGAGTGTTTGTTTTGTTTTATTTTTCTGTTGATTTTTCAGTGCTGTCAGGTTCATGAGGCTAGGACTTGTCTGCTAAGTGAAATCAACTATCTCAAACTGTACCCTGAATCATCTGTTTAGTATGCACCAGTGATTACCCTACAAGTGTTTCAGGTTAACCAGGTCTCTAACAAAATGTACGGTTCCCTATACTATTCAGTATCCCATGTACACCTCTGTTTCTATTTCTGATTTCCTTTTCAATATCAATAGCCTTCAAATATGTCTTTAGTTAGGCACTGTAACTCTTCTACTAGTGAGGAATCAGATCTTTCATGTCATCCTGTTCAAACCCTATGTATTTTGTCTATAAAAATATTCCAGGCACTTCTGTTCTGCCTGCTCCAGTGCAGGACACTCAGGCCAACTAAAACCAGAGACAACTAGGTGGCAAAAGGCAAGCACAAGAACTTAATCAACAGAAGTCAATACATTATAACTCCATCAGAACCCAGATCTACCATTACAGCAAGCCCTGGATATCCTAACATACATGAGAAGCAAAACTGTGACCTTAGATCCCATCTCATGAAGATGGTAGAGTTCTTTAAAAGAGAATATAAATAATTCCCTTGAAGAAATACAGAAAAACACAATCAAACAAGTAAAGCCCTTAAAGAGAAAACAAATAAGTATCTTAAGGAAACTCAGGAAAATAGAATCAAACGGGCAAAGAAAATGAATAAAATGGTTCAAGACTTAAAAATGGAAATAGAAAAAGAAACTGAAAATGGAGGAAAGTCTGGAAATGGAAAACCTAGAAAGAAATCAGGACCAACAGAATACAAGAGACAGGAGAAAAAAATCTCAGGTGTAGAAGATACCGTAGAAGGAATGGCTATATCAATCAAAGAAAATGCCAACTATAAAAAGTTCCTAACTCAAAACATCAGGGAGATTTGGAACACCACGAAAAGACCAAATCTAAGAATAATAGGAATACAAGAGGATGAAGATTTCCAATTCAAAGGGCCAAAAATCATCTTCAACAAAATCATACAAGAAAACATCCCTAACTTAAAGAAAGAACTAGCTATAAGCATATAAGAAGCTTACAGAACACATCCTCCTACTATATAATAATCAAAACACTAAATTACAGAATAAAGAAAGAATACTAAAAGCTACAAGGAAGAGGGCCAAGTAATATACAAAGGCAAAACCTATTTTAATTACACCTGACTTCTCAACAGAGATTCTAAAAGCCAGAAGATCCTCAACAGATGTCTTGCAGAACTTTAGAGACCACAGATGTCAGCCCAGACTTCTATATCTAGCAAAACTCTCAATAACTGTAGATGGAGAAACCAAGATATTTCATTAAAAATAAAAACACATTTAAACAATATCTTTCTACTAATCCAGCACTACAGAAGATACTAGGGAAAAAACTGACACAAAGAGGGTAACTACACCCAAGAAAACACAATAAATTAATCACCTTACAGCAAAACTAAAAGAGAAACACACACACACACACCTCCATCATCACAATAACAGGAACTAACAATCATTGGTCATTAATATTTCTCAACACCAACAGACTCAATTCACCAATAAAAAGATGCAGGTTAACAGACTGGATATGTAAGCAGGATCCATCATTCTACTGCATACAAGAAACACACCTCAGGAACAAAGATAGACAACTCCACAGAGTAAAGAGCTAGAAAAAAAAAAAAAAAAAAAAAAAAAAAAGGTTTTCCAAGCAAATGGACCCAAGAAACAAGCTGGAGTAGCCATACTAAAATCTAATAAAATAGACTTTCAACCAAATGTTATCCAAAGAAATGGGGAAGGACACTTATATTCACCAAAGAAAAAAATCCACCAAGATGAGGTCTCAATTCTGAATATATATGCCCCAAACACAAGGGCGCCCACATTCACCAAAGAAACTTTACTAAAGTGCAAATCACACATTGAAGCCCATGCAAAAATAACGGGGGACTTAAATACTCCACTCTGATCAGTAGACAGATCATCAAAACAGAAAAATACAGAGAAACAATTCAACTAACATGTTATGAACCAAATGGATTTAACAGATATTTACAGAATCTTTCACCCCCAAACCAAAGAATACACATTCTTCGCAGCATTTCACAGAAACTTTTCCAAAACTGATCACATACAGGGGCACAAAGTAAACCTCAACAGATACAAAAAGATTGAAATAACCCTTTTTATCCTATCAGATCACCACAAATTAAGGCTGACTTCAATAACAACATATTCATGAAACTGAACAATTCTCTACTCAATGATAACTTGGTCAGGGAAGGAAGAAAGAAAGAAAGAAAGAAAGAAAGAAAGAAAGAAAGAAAGAAAGAAAGAAAGAAAG
>NC_034601.1:75924300-75961028 GCF_900095145.1 Mus pahari
ACAGCATACACAAACTTATGGAACACAATGAAAGCAGTGCTAATGAGAAAATTCATAGCACTAAGCTCCTTCATAAAAATAATTGGAGAGATCTCACACTAACTTAACAACACACCTAAAAGCTCTCGAACAAGAAGAAGCAAACACACCCAAGAGGCGTAGAAGGCAGGAAATAGTCAAACTAAAGGCTGAAATCAATAAATTAAAAACAAAGAGAACAAAACAAAACCAAGAGCTGGTTCTTTGAGAAAAATCAACAAATTAGACAAACTCTCAGCTAAACAAGGAAAAAAGTCACAGAGACTTATCCAAATTTACTAAATCAGAAATTAAAAGGGAGACATAACAACAGAAACTGAGGTAATTCAAAGAACATTAGGTCTTATGTCAAAAGACTGTACTGGAAAATCTAAACAAAATGGATTTATTTCTAGACAGATATCACATACTAAAGTTAAATCAAGATCAGGTAAACTATCTGAACAGTCCCATAACACCTAAGGAAATAGAAGCAGTCATTAAGAATCTCCCAACAAAAAATGCTGAGGGCCGGGTGGTTTTAGTATAGAATTCTACCAGATATTTGAAGAAGAGCTGATACTAACACTCCTCAAACTATTCCACAAAATAGAAACAGAAGGAACATTACCTAATTAATTCTATAAGGCCACAGTTACCCTGGTACCTAAACCATACAAAGACTCAACAAAGAGAACTTCAGATCACTGTCACTTATGAACATCAATGTAAAAATACTCAATAAAATTCCTGCAAACCAAATCTAAGAACATGTCAAAAAACATCATTCGCCACCATCAAGTAGGCTTCACCACACAGATTCAAGAATATTTCAATATATGAAAATCCATCAATGTAATCTACTATATAAACAAACTGAATTTTGTTTGATACATGATCATCTCATTAAAAGCTGAAAAAGCGTTTGAGAAAATCCCACACCCCTTCATGTTAAAAGTCTTGGAGAGATCAGAGATTGAAGGCGCATCCCTAGACAGAATAAAAGCAATATACAACAAACCAGTAGACAATACCAAATCAAATGGAGAGGAACTTAAAGCAATCCCACTAAAACCAGGGACAAGAAAAAGATTAAGGGAATACAAATTGGAAAGGAAGAAATCTATGTATCACTATTTGTATATAATAAGGCAGATAAGTGATAAGTGATCCCCAGAACTCTATCAGGGAACTCCTTCAGCTGATAACTTCACCAAAGTGACTGGTTATAAAATTAACTCAAAAAATCAGTACCCTTTCTTTCTACAAATAACAAATGGGCAGCAAAAGAAATTATGGAAACAACACCCTTCACAATAGCCACAGATAGTATAAATATCTTGGTGTAATTCTAACCAAACAAGTAAAAGATTTATATGACAAAACTGAAGAAATAAATTAAAGACAATCTCAGAAGACAGAAAGCTCTCTCATGCTCCTGGACCAGTAGTATTAACATAGTGAAAATGGCCATCTTACCAAAAGCAATCTACAGATTTAATGCAATCCCCACCAAAATTCCAACACAGCTTTTTTACAGACCTTAAAAGAGCAGTTCTCAACTCCATATGGAATAACAAAAAAAACAGGATAGCCAAAACGATCCTAAACTATTAAAGAATCTCTGGAGGGATCACCATCCGTAACCTCAAGTTGAACAACAAGAGCAACAATAATAAAAACTGCATGCTATTGGAACAGAGACAGACAGGTTGGCCAGTAGAATAGAATCAAAAACCCAGAAATAAACCCACACACCTATGGACACTTGATTTTGACAAAGAAGCCAAAGCCATGCAATGGAAAAGAAAAACCACCTTTAATAGATGGTGCTGGTCTACCTGGATTTCTGCATGTAGAAGAATGAAAATAGATCCAATTTATCACCCTGCACAAGATTCAAGTGCAAGTGTATGAAGGATCTCAACATAAAACTGGATAGACTAAACCTAATAGAAGAGAAAATGGAAAATACCCTTGAAGTAATTGGTGGTACAGGAGACAATTTCTTGAATAGAACACCAATGGCTCAGGCCCTAAGATCAACAATTAATAAATGTCACCTCATGATACTGAAAAGCTTCTGTAAGGCAAAAGACACTGGTAACAGGACAAAAAGGCAGCCTATAGATTGGGGAAAAAATCTTCACAAACCCTAAATATGACAATGGGCTAATATCCAAAATACATGAAGAACTCAAGAAGTTAAACTCCAGTAAACTAGATAACCCAATTTTAAAAATGGGCATAGAACTAAACAGACAATTCTCAACAGAGGAATCTAGAATGGCCAACAGGCACCTAAAGAAATGCTCAATACCCTTAGTCTTCAGGGAGACTGCAAATCAAAATGACCATGAGATTCCACCTTACATCAATCAGGATGGCTAAGATAAAAATCTCAAGAGACAGCATATGCTGACAAGAATTTGGAGAAAGGGGGAACACTCTTCCACTGCTGGTGGTACTATAAAATTGTACAATCACTCTGAAAAATCAATCTGGCAGTTTCTCAGAAAACTGGAAATAGCTCTACCTAAAGACCCAGCTATTCTGCTCCTTAGCATATACCCAAAAGATGCTCCACCATCCCACTATGTTCATAGCCACATTTTTTGCAATAGCCAGAAGTTGGAAACAACCCAGATATCCCTCAATGAAAGAATGGATACAGAAAATGTGGTTAATTTACACAATGGAATACTACTCAGCTATTAAAAACCAAGACATCATGAAGTTCCCAGGCAAATGGATGGAACTCAAAAAAAAACAAAAAACAAAAAACAAAAAAAAAACCAAGCATCCTGAATCATGTAACCCAGACCTAAAAGGACATGCATGGTATGTACTCACTAATAAGTGGACATTAGCCATAAAATACAGAATACTCATGACACACTCCCACAGGCCCAAAGAAGTTAAGAAGGAAGACCTAAGCAAGAATGTTTAGAAAGGAAAAAATAATAATAATAACAGGAGGCAGAGGGATTGAGGGACCTAGCGGGGAGGCCTAGAGGCCATGAGAATGAATGAAAATCTGCAGCTGCCAGCAGTGAGGGGAGTGGGAAGATATCTAGAAGTCTCAGATACAGGATAGGGGAGGCTCCCAGGAGTCAATGTGTGTGACCTTAGGTGCAATGCCTAACAATAGGAATCCAGAAGAGGCCACCTCCTATAGCTAGGCAGGACCCTCAGTGGAGGGATAAAGACACCAACCCACCTACAAAACCTTTAACCCAAAATTGGTCCTATCTAAAAGAAACGCAGGAAAGAGATGGA
The DNA here is from genome assembly GCF_900095145.1 of Mus pahari. Classification (NCBI taxonomy): domain Eukaryota; kingdom Metazoa; phylum Chordata; class Mammalia; order Rodentia; family Muridae; genus Mus; species Mus pahari. The sequence goes on from NC_034601.1 coordinate 75,927,598, forward strand.
GCAGAGCCTGAAGGAATGGCCAACCAACAACCCACCCAACTAGAAACCCATCCATGGGCAAGCACTAATCCCTGCCCTAATGGTACTCTTATGCTTGCAGACAGGAGCCTAGAATAACTGTCCTCTGAGAGGATGCCCCCAGCAGCTGACTAAAACAGATAGAGATACACATAGGCAAACCTTGATGGAAGTTGGGGACCCTTAAGGGAGACTCGGGGGGGGGGGGAGGAATTGAAGGCTCAGAGGTGATAGTAACTCCACAGGAAGACCGACAGAGTCAACTAACCCAGTCCCTTGCCAGCTCTCAGAGACTAAGCCCCCAACCAAAGAGCAAACACAGGCAGGACTAAGACTCTCAGCGCATAGGGCTGCCCTCCCTGGCCTCAGTGCGAGAGGAAGCACCGAAGCCAGAAGGTACTTCATGCCATATAGGCAGATACCCAGAGGAGTCCTACCTCCCAGAGGAGAAGGAGGGGGGAGGGAGGAGGAATTTGGGGGGGAGGAGACTTGGAGGAGGAATAGCAGTTGGGGTGTAAATAAATGATTGTTTGATTAGAAAATAAAGATATTCCCAACTTGGAAATACAAGATTAAGTAGTGTCCTAAATGTATGCATGTGGGTATCTTTAGAAGTTTAAACTTAGTTTAAGCAAACTCTTTTTTTTAATTATTAAAACGTAGATTTTCCTCTCATATCCTAATCACAGTTAACCCCTCCCTCTAATCCTCCCAACTCCCTCCCTACCCCAGACCTACTCCCCCTCCATATCCCTTTGGAAAATATCAGGCCTCCAAGAGCTACAAAGCAAGCTACAGTAAGACACGGTAAAAGCCTTCCTATGGAGACTGAACAAGGCATCCTAACAGGAAGCAAAGAGTCCCCAGAAAGTGGGGGTGGGGAGGGGGAGTTTGTAGGAATCAGCGGATATGGAGGACAGTGGGAGGTCACGGCCTGCTCTTAAACTCTTTAAACAAGAGAGTCTAAAGACTATGTCCCCACTCACCCGTGCTTCTCCCATACTCGGTAATGGCTGCATCCCATGTGTTACCAAATTCTGTCTAGGCAACCTTGCTGATACCTCTACTCTGAAGCTGTTTCTTGTTTCCCACTACCTCTGGCTAGGAGGCAGGCAGGGAGTCCATCACTCAGAGGAAGGGGGCTGCTGGTTGATCACACGTGAATAGTCACAGCAAGTTCAGGTAACAGAGTTCAGAAACAGAGTCAAAGCCAAGATCATAGAGAGATGAGCTGTATGTAACTACAGCTGTAGCCAAGTCATAAAAAGAAGTCATGTTTAAGGTACCACTGACATCCTTAGCTTATAGATTTTGGTACTCTGTGAGCCTGGCTGCAGGTCTCTTAGGACTACTCCAGGATTCCTCTTCCCATGTGTCTGATTCAAGTCCTAGCCTCTCTGGCTCTACTGTCATCCATAGGACCTTTCCTGGTACCCTTCGTTCAGACTGTGGTTCATGTCAGATGGAGCCTCCAAGTCTATATAGGGATGATTTCCTTCTAGCAGCTGATGTCTTATGACCTGGCATTTGCAGATCTGCTAATCAGTTTCTAGACCTGCCTGTAGTCTAAAGCCTTGATAACCAGTGCAGCCTTGATTGAGCACCCTTTTCTAGGGATCACTAGCAATTGCCTTCTGCAAGTTTCTGAACAATTAAACATCCTCTTGTAGTGAACAATAGCACTCCGCTTACTAATTACTAATTTTTAAGTGTCTCGTGGACAAAAAACAAAATCAAGAACTTTCTAGTACTGAATTCAAGGACCTTTGAGATCTCTTTTCAGAACTAGTTTGGTAGTGTTTTGTATTTCTTTTTTTTTATTGGATATTTTATTTATTTACATTTTTGTTTTGTTTTCTTTTTGTTTTTTGAGACAGAGTTTCTCTGTGTAGCCCTGGCTGTCCTGGCACTCCTCTGTAGACCAGGCTGACCTTGAGCTCAGAAATCTGCCTGCCTCTGCCTCCCAAGTGCTGGGATTAAAAGTGAGTGCCATCACTGCTCAGCATTTATTTACATTTCAAATGTTATCCCCTTTCCTGGCTTCCCCTCCACAACCCCCCTATCCTATCTCCCCTCCCCCTGCTTCTATGAGGGTGTTTCCCCACCCACCTCCCTATTTCCACCTCACTAGCCTGGCATTTCCTTACACTGGGGCATCAAGCCTTCATAGATCCAAGGGCCTCTCCTTCCATTGATGTCAAACAAGGCTATCCTCTGCTACATATGCAGTTAAAGCCAAGGGTCCCTCCGTGTACTCTTTGGTTTGTCTTTTAGTTCCTGGGAGCTCTTGGGAATCTGGTTAGTTGATATTGTTGTTCCTCCTATGGGGTTGCAAACCCCTTCAGCTCCTTCAGTCCTTCCCCTAACACCTCCATTGGGGTCCCTGTGTTCAGTTCAATGGTTGGCTGTGAGCATCCTGTTCTGTGTTTCTTTACCATAGCTAACACTCCAATGGGGAATGTGAAAGCTCTCAAATTCCTATATATTCCTATATATTCCTATATATTCCTTTCCCTATGCTTCCAAACTAAATAATAATATGAGGTAAGAACACATGAGTGAGCTACAGCAATGCATGCTAATGGAGACTACAGGACTATTCATGAATCATTTAAATAGCTCAAGATGTCAGAACTGCTCAGGCTTTGTAAGTCCTGACAGATTCATATGCTTATTAACGATAGCCCTCATCAGAGCTGCTTTTCCTTCGGTGAGAACCTGAGCAGGCAGGTGACATGTCATCTCAGCTTAAGCCAGACTCTGAAACAAAATAAAAAAGGACTCTGAACCAAAGTGAGCTACAGACACTCTCTTCACCCTGATGCAAAGTCCTGTGTTGACACTGTGCCATTATTCTCATTTCCACAAAAATTTAGGCTGCCTGGAAAACTTCTGATGTTTCCCAAGGCAGTCGACAGAGAGAGCCTCCACTGTGTCTCACATGCAAGGGCTGATATGTCTGAGATCAAGCCCTCCTGCTGCTCTCTGTAAAGCCCTCCATGTCTTACAGCAGCCCTGTAACTGAAAGCATTAGATTTATTTCTCCCTCACATTGCACACTAATCACAGAACAAATTGCTGTCACATCATTAAAGTCCTTATCGCTGCTCACTGGCAAAACCAGAATCAAGCCCATGAGAATATTGAGGACATTGAGTTGCCTGTGTAATTCATCAAAATGCCTGCCTAGAAAAAAAAATCTTGCTGCTAGGAGAAATACAGGTTCAATCTTCAGAGAGCTAGAATCTCAAGTTTCTGGAATTTACAAAGATTCTCTTGACATGTCTCTAGCTGGGCCTCTAATCCTCCACCCTGCCCCAACCACATCCATTGTTGGATCCACATCACCAGGTTGTAGGAACAATCCTGTGATTTTACTCTACTGAGAGCCCAACTGCCACAGTTAATATGTGGTTGAATTTATCACCCTGTGTTGCTCCCCACATTAGATATCTGAGTATCATGGCCTGTGTTCAGCAAGATCCTACCAAGATGGTTGTCAGATTTCCCCATTATCTCTGGCTTTCCGTATTAATGGCTCTCTATCCATGGTCATATGCTCTTCTTTCCCTACTTATCCTTGCTATATTCAGAATGAAGCCAAGTTCTACAAAGAGGTCTACTTTCTACACTTGCAATAGCTTCTGAGCAAAACATGCCCTTATCTCTTTCATCTTTGTATGTTTTCCTGTATTCCTCTTTTTCTTTATCTTTGCCCAATAAACCATCTTCCAGCATCCCCTGTCAAATGTTAAGGGTTTGCAGAACTCAAAAATGGTCCCGAGGAAAGAAATACAGGGTCCCTGGTTGCCTCACAAAAATCTCTTATAAATTAGGAACTAGGATTTAGTTTTTAAAACAGCATTCTATCATCTGATGTGGGGCATGTTTCTTTTAAAACAAATTTGGTTAAAGTAAGCATCCTCTTTTACATCTAAGCTCAAAGTGGTAAATGAAATAACTAGAGATGTTCAAGCCACCAAACACCATGCTGGGCGCACACTCATAGTATACCCTAAATGCCATTTTAAATGATTATAAGAAAAACAAAGAATGGAGGAGAAAGAAATAGAGAGGAAGAAGAATAGAAGCAGAGGAGAAAGGAAGAACTGGAGGGAAGAAGGGAAAGGGACAAAAAGCAAGTGAAGAAAAGGGAAAGGAAGAAGAGACGGGGAGGAAGGAAATACACAAGGAGCACTAAAGGAGGAAAGAAAGAAGAAAGTGAGAATGCAGGACACAGATAGCAGAGGACAGAGAACAAAAATATCTCTTCACCCTGCAGTACTCACAGTGCCTTATTAGTCATGAAAAACTCGAGTCATATAATCCCAATGATGGCCTACTAGGCCATCTTCTGCTACATATGCAGCTAGAGACACGAGCTTTGGGGGTACTGGTTAGTTCATATTGTTGTTCCACCTATAGGGTTGCAGACCCCTTAGCTCCTTGGGTACTTTCTCTAGCTCCTCCATCCGGTAGTGTTCCATCCAGTAGCTGACTGTGAGCATCCACTTCTGTGTTTGCTGGGCACTGGACCACTTTTGAAAAACACATTGGCACAGGTTTCAAGAGTATCATAGGAAAGCTGAAGCCAGTGACATCTGACTGAGATATTACTGCCCCTCCCTTAGTGAGTCATCTGGTGTTCACCATGCCTTCAGACCCTCTAACCAACCGTCATCTCCATAAGAAAAGATGCTACATTGTGTGATAAGTTGACGGCTGGAATCTCTTCTCATCCACTGAGAGCTTGTCTCAGTGATCCCAGAACACAGGGTGTGAACCATCCGACTCTTGATGCTGTGTGGGGCTCTCAGACTACTCTAGGTAGTCACAGACTTAGTCACCAGGAATTTGACTGCCCCAGAAGAGCTTTCTGGATCTAGTCTCTCAATTAGAGAAATAAAACTCAAAAGCATATTTTCTGTAAAAATCAAAAGGAAAAATCATAAGTGTTGAAAATAAAACCCAATGCTACCCTAAACCACAAAGGCAAAAAAAAAAAAAAAAGACAAATGTCTAGTCAGTGCAAAGTAACAGTTACTGAGTTACACTCTCATCAAATCAAGCACTTTATGTGAAGATACAAGATAGGAATGCATCCAGCATCTCTTTACCTTAACACACAAGAGAGATTACATGGATTCTTTCCAGACCTTTAGAAACTTGGAACAAATAATGTCTCATAGGCATGATCTATAACAATATGCATATGTTATAGATCATATGCATTAGAAAACTAAACTCTAAAACTGTACAAGTACCTAGCACTCGGTCTCTGACTGATTTTACTATGTAAACTTTTAACAGTCTAACTTAGAAAGGGTGTTATTGGATTTTTCTTCCTTCCTTGTTGTCTGTATTGTCAGGCCAAATCCATGTTCTGTGTTCATGCTAGACAACTGCTCTAGTCTAAGTTATTCCCCAGCTCATACATGAACTATCTTTATACAACCTTGGCTTTCATTTACCAATATAACAATTTTAATTATAGTATAATTTAAAGCTTCTATGTATTTTGATTTAACCATGGATTCATGTTTAACATAAACTGACCATAATTAATTTCACAAAGAATTATCTTACTATTTTAACAATCAAACTGAAACTCAACTGATACCTACCAGCAAGGACATGGAACACGATTTCGAAAGGAAGTCTAATGGATAATCCTAAAGGCATACCTTGAAATAAGGGTATAAGAATTGACATGAAAAATCATTATAGAATATAATAGCCAACGAAGACACGAAATGGGTAGAGATGTGCTTTCATGATATTTAAAGGAGAATTTATCTATAATAGATGGTTATCCAGAAAAGAACACAGAATCTTGTAATCAGATTTTGAGTGATGGGTAAAGTGCTAGTCAGGGTTCTCTAGAGACATAGAACCTATGGAATGGACATTAAAGGGAATTTGTTGGAATGTTTTACAGCCTTCAGTCTAAAACTAAACCAACAATGGCTAGTTGTGAATAGAAAGTCTGAGAATCTAGTACCTGCTCAGTCCCACAAGGCTGGGTGTTTCAGCTTGTCTTCTGAACAAGTGGAACCCTGATGAAGTAGGCTCCAAAGGATGTGCTGTCGAAGTGAGTACACTTGGGCAAGGAACCAAGAAGCCCTTCCTTCTTCCAGTGTCCTTATAGAGGCCTCCAGCAGAAGGTATTGTGCCTCAAGATCTGGATAAAGGTCTATGTCGATCCTGATCAAAAGTGTGTGCCATCTCACCTCAACATCTGGATGAAAAGCCCGTGCCTTCCAGCATCAAGACCTAGATCAAAAGCATGCTGCCTTCCTGCCTCAAGGCCACAGGTGTGCCCTCCATTTCTGGACTATAGTTCATTGCAGATACAGTGGAGCTGATAACTGAGAATGGCCATCACAGACTCTGTGTCAGGGAGAAGGCACCACAAAGAATGCAAATACCTGGAGGATGCTGGAAACAAAGTGTGTGGGATTATGTGGGTGTTGGCAGTAAGAGGACCACATGAAAATCAATCAGTCTTCTTCTCATACCGTGTGATTTCTGGAGATTCAACTGAGGTGCTCTGGCTCAGTGGCTAGAAGCTTTAACGCTAAGCATCCATCGCATTAGTCCAAAAATCTTCTTTTCCCTGCTTATAATTTGAAATAGAAGTCACTCGCAGCATAGATGAAAATCCATATGGACAGGCATGGACAAATACCGTATGCCCTCACCTGTACGTGGAATCAAAGCAGTTAAAATGACGGAAGCAGGGAGAAGGCGTTACCAGGAATAGAAGGTTCTGTAGAAGTCCAGACGTTCAGTAAATGATGCGACAGTGAGTCACATCGGAGGAATAAACTCAAAAGATCTCTTATGGCCTAGCATCGTGGAACACACCTGTAATCCCAGTACTCAGGAGGCAATGACAAGACAACCCTGGTGAGTTTGAAGCCAGTGCTGGTCTATATAATAAGGTTCAGGCTAGCTACCTAGGGCTACGCAGTAAGACTCTGTGTCCCACAAGAAGAAAAAAGAAAAACAAAAAAGCCAAGTAAACAAAAAAAGAAACAAAGAAACAAATAGAAAGACATCTGTTATATGATATGGTGAGTACAGCCATAGTTAATAAAACCAATGGGTTGGGTAATTCACCGTAGCAAAGAAGGTCAATTTTAAGTGCTCACATTACACAAGTAATATGAACATAAGCACTAACAGCAAGTATGTGAATTTATACACCTGCCAATTCTTTCCACTTAACTATTCCACAATATGTACCCATATCATAACTTTGTATCACATATCACAAATATACACAATTTAGTGGAAGAACACACGGATTAACACAAAGCCTCTTTTTCGTCACTATTCTGCTAAAGTCATGTTAGTGCATCCAGTCCTACTGATGAACGACTTTTAAATCCCAGAACCATAGACCCACGGCTGAGAGTCAAAGCCCATGTGAAGACCTTGGATATAACAGTGAGAGCAGCAGACCCAGAAGGTCCCTGGAGAGAACAAGCTAGTGAGTTAAGGATTAGCTTTAATGTATGTCTCAGATTAAATCTGATTACATGTGATCTAACCATAAAAGAAGATTAAAACCAGGATGCTTAACATTCTCTTTCTGTCCGTACTTCTGTGTGCAATATTAAATATATTTATTGTTATTTTATCTACAAAGGGATAACGAGAATCTTTTTATGAAGTTCCTTAAAAATTACAAAAAAGAGAAAAAAATCCACGTTGCTGTTTTGATATGGAAGTTACTTTAAAAAAAAAAAAAAAAAAAGAAAGAAAAAAAAAAAAAAAACGAAATTAACGTGATCACCGCAGTGGAAATCCTGCACACACAGGCAAGTTTGAATTTTTATTGCCAACATATATAAAGTAAAACAGATGTTCTCTTGTGCATTGCAGTTCAAAAACTGCTATATCAATTTAATTAATTAAAAAAAGAAGCCATGCAGCACAGTAGAGCTGGCCCTATTAGAGAGAGCACAGAATAGACTCCCAAGAATGAGAGCTCAGAACTGCCCCCCCCCCCAGACTTGTCTGCCTTGAGATGGTATGGGTCGGGGTTGGGGAGAGCTGGACAACTGATAGCTAGCCCGGCCCTATCTCTGGCTGTAGTGCTCCAGATAGCCGGCCCTGCACCTCACCTGAGCAACAGTGGATCTGGCGGTGAAGCACCTGTGATCCAGACCTGAAGATGGGAGAGAGGAGAGTGGCCAGGCTCCTCCGGGGCTGTTGCGCTTGGGAAAGGGGGCCTCTGCATCTCGACTGTGCACACAATGGGGCTGGCTTTGGAGGAGAAGGTGCAGGTAAACTGGCCTGAAGGCATGAGAACAGGAGAGCTGACCCTGCCTCCTGCTGGTGGCAGCATGGGCAGCCCAGGAGGAGCAGTGCTTAAGAGCTCTCGCCCTGGTGGTGCTGATAAAGGGAGCCAGCGCTGACCACCTTAGCTATCATCCAGGCCCAAATTCAGGATTCAGAGTTATCCCACCCCAAAATCTATATCGTCTGCAAACGGTTGGGACACGTGAAAAGGCCACTTGCTCTTTGGATCCTGCTGTTCCAAAGCTGCAGGATCTTCATGACACAGGGCAACAAGATAACCAGGAGTCCCTGTAAGGATGCAATTTTGATTGTGTCATGGAAGCCAGAGATCCAATGAGTCATTGCAAGGAACATTAGCAAGCGAAGATGTGTGGACAGAGGGCTATACTGCAGGACACACTGTGAAACACTACAGTTTCCACAATGAGATGTTTTCTATGCTGTGTGTATGTGTGTGTTATTTTGTGAGAGAGGTGGCAAAGGCAATGGGTGCATATGAGGGGATGGAGAGATAAGGGGGACTGGGATGCATGATGTGGAACTCACAAAGAATCCATAAAACGTTTTTGTTTTTTTTAAGGGCAACGAATTTGAAAGAGAGTAAGGAAGAGGAGATCTGTGAGTCGGCATAGAGGAGGGAGAGGGAGGAAATGATCTACTTACAATAAAATAACTTAAAATTTTTTAAAAAATTAATTTTTTAAAAAAAAGCTACTGATAAAGTTGATCTACCTGTATGGATAAATGGGCGTGAATGCAGGACTAAATGGATGACTGGTGTGTAAGTGACAACATTGTGTCTAAAATTCAAAGTTTATGATTAGGAATCATCTGGACCAAAACCAAATACTAATGTTATCAACTATCCCTCCTGTGTGAAGAAAAGAAGTGCCAAAAACTGGAAAACATTGCCAGAAACATCAGGTAGACAACAGTCATGTGGGGCAAATATTAGGATAAGCTGTTCCTGGTCCCAGCCAAGTATAGCTTCTGTGTTTCTACAGAGCATCTCAGAAACTGAAAAGAGAAAAGAAAACACACACACAAACACACATACACACACATAAACACATACATACACACTCAGACAAACACACACAAGCACACACACATACACAAACACATAAAACACATACACACACAACCACACATACACACATAAACACAAACACAAGCACAGACCAACACACACATAAACACACACACAACACATACATACACAAAAAACACATACACACAAAAAACACACCCACATATACATATATACAAACACACACACACACACACACACCTGGAAAACTTACTGTAAACCTGAATTTGTATGTTGGTTTTCAAGTAGTAGATAGACTTCTAAATATGTCCAGGATTCTATCTACATACTCAACCAAAGTTTAAACATTTTTATAAGCTTTAATTATATTGTGTTATATATAATTACTTCATTTCACATGTATGGGTATTTTGCCTGCATGTGTGTCTGTGAACTACTGGCATGTCTGGTGCCCACATAGGTCAGAAGAGGGCATGGGATTCTCTGGAAGTGGAATTATAAATAATTGTGAGCTGCCCTGTGGGTGCTGAGAATAAAGTCTTGGTCCTCTGTAACAGAGCAGTCCTCTTAATCACTAAGCCATCTTTCCAACCAGAAGACATTTCCTAATTACACTTCCACTGAATATGTAGAGAAATTTCATCATTAATTCCTAAACAACACAGTATAACCAATTCTGTAGCATTTAATTGGATGAGTAGTTTACAGATAACTTCAAGTATATGAGGACTACATAACTGAGATGAATATACTTACCACTCCATTTCATGTAGGATTCTTTAGCCTCCAAAGATTTTATTATGTGTGGGGATCCTAGAACCAATGCCACATTGATAAAGAAGTATGACCTGGATTAAATCTAAATCAAGTAATTTTATATTTAGCTCCTCAATTAACTTTTAAATAATAATTTGAAGAAAGAGTTATACTGGTCTAGAAAATTGATACCCACATTCAGACAGTGCCAAGGTCCAAATTTACACTGGTGTCCACACTTTGAACTATGTCCCTCTGACTTTAAATACTAGTCTGTGGGATGGCCTGCAGTCACACAGTTCTAGCCCAAATGTAGCAATGATTTTGGTTATCATACATTCATTCAAACTGACACCTGTGAGAGGCGCTCTAGAGTAAGCAGGTTAGAATTCTGTTTCCTTGGAATTTTCTAGAGTATCTGAAAGCCTAGACACCTTGGACTCTAGCTGTGAAATCCTCAGTGACTAACCAACTGCAGAACTCAGATCAGACACAGGCAGAGGCTTGTGGTCATGTGATCTCCCTCACTGACTATGTCATGCGTCTGATTCAGCAAGGAAACGGAAAGAGAAAAAACCCTAACCTTTCGAAATCTCCATCAGCTTGAAATACTCTGATTGCTCATAGTCTTAGTTCTACTTTGTGATTCATCAACTCTAAAAACAAAAGTAGGCCTACAGATATTCCTGGGATGCTTCCAAGATTGTGTGTGTGTGTGTGTGTGTGTGTGTGTGTGTGTGTGTGTGTGTGTGTGTGTGTGTGTGTGCACGAGCGCGCACACACCACACATACATGCACACACACAGGCATGTTTATACGTGGGTGCCCATTATAGTCTGTGTGGGATCTCCAACTTAAGGACACTTTCAAGCAGTTACTGACTTCTGAGACTTTCTTACCAGAAAACAATGAAGTAAACCACAGTTTCCTGCCCCTGACACTTTGTCACATGGCGTCTATGCAGTGACTACCCACAGAGTTCCAGATGGCTGAGAGACCTCAACTGCTCCAGTATACTCTGAAAATGTGTTTTGTTTTTTTAAAACAATGTCTCAGCTGCCACTGGGACCAACAAGAAGTCCTGTTTAAGTGCTTCACACGCGTGTGCTTTTACAACTGTAACAGACCGCAAGTCCCTTTAGCAGGTCTTTCTTAATTATGAAGTCCTCCATGTACCTCAAAGACTTTGCATCCAAAGAACAATGTCAAATACATAGGTGGACACTGAGAAAAGCAGCACTGAGCACTCACATTCTGAATGTAACCGCGACTATTCTGTTGAGTCACTGAAAATCTTGATGCTATAATGTATCCTTCAGTATCTCTACAGGATGCTAATCATAAACCCAGTGCAGAGAGAGTATCCAGTAGTGAAGCTTCCCAGGGAACCAAAGCAACTGCAAACCTATATAATATTGTTTAGATTAGAAAATCTGCTTCCAAACAGAACTCACCCTCCTATATTGTTCACTTCACACAGCATGGATCAGAGTTTTATCCCATGAAAGCACTAACTAAAAGTGGAAATCTTCTAAGCCTGTTACATTTTCTATCAAATAAGATTTTAAGTAAAGATAGATGGCCTGTGTTACACGACTTCTCCCGAAAATGATTTTTATGTCCTTGGTGAGTGACCAAAAAACCTGGGGCAAGAATCAATATTGAATTTTCTGTACTCTTCCAAGTGAAGAAAAGTCTAAATTGAGGCTATTTCTTCTGTAAAAAATGAGCTGCAAGGCCCACGTGAGTGGCTTCAGATGCCGAGATTTCAGGATTACCATAACACTGACGTTTCTCCCAAGGAATCTGAATTTTTATCTGCTGGGCTCAAAGAATGTATACAGAGGGTTTTTTCCCCCCTTAATGAGAATGAAGAAGGTACTGGAGTGAAACTGTACCAGGAACGTTGCTGGAGGACTGAAATGAACGTTGTTGTCCAGACTGAAATGAGCAGAGCCATTTGTGTTTAAACTCTGCAAGTCGGAAGGCAATGCAGTGTATTAGAATTGCCACGGGTTATTCAGATGCGCCTGGATCCTTTTCCCCGAGCTTCCCAGTTCCTCTTTCCCATATGTGCAGCCACTGCAGGCAATTAGTCCATTCTGAGTTATTTCCTGAGGATGTGGGTATCATGGGGTGGGGTGGAAAACCAAAACTTTCTTTATGTCTCTGGTTTATGGGTTTTTGAGCTAAAAGGGGCAAAAATGAATCTGAGAGGGGAAATATTCAAGAAGCAAAAGGGCAGGGATTTTTCCCTGAAGACTAGAAAAATCATCTACCTGGCTAAAGGACATCAGGAGAGAGACCAGGTGTGTGTAATGTGGAAAAAAGATGCTGCCTCTTCCTAGATGGTTTTAGTGAGGGAGCAAAGCAGTCTAGGAGACAGACCACGAATTTGGATATCTGCCCCTCCTCTCAAATCATGTTTTTCCATTAATTGCTTTACATTCTGATTATACCCCCCTCCTCCAGGACCCCTCCTCACACAGCCTCTCCCCCCCCCCATGACCCCTCCAATTCTCCTCTGAGGAGAGGGCAGTCCCCCTGAGTATCACCCCACCCTGGCACATCAAGTCTCTGCAGGGCTAGGTGAGTCCTCTCCCACTGAGGCCCAGTTAGGGGAATGGGGTCTACAGGCAGGCAACAGAGTCAGGGACAGCCCTCACTCTAGTTGTTCGGGGACCCACATGAAGACCAAGATGCACGTTTGCTAAATATTGCAGGTAGCTTAGGTCCAGCCCATGTTTGCTCTTTAGTTGGTGGTTCAGTCTCTGGAAGCCCACAAGGGTCCAGGTTTATTGACTCTGTTGGACTTCCTATGGAGTCCCAATCCCCTCCAGGTCCCTCAATCCTTCCCCCAGCTCTTCCACAAGACTTCCCTAATGCTTGGCTAATGGATCTGCATCTGTTTCCATCAGCTGCTGGATGGAGCCTCTCAGAGGACAGTTATGCTAGGCTCCTGAATCATTGGTCAGGGACTGGTGCTTGTCCATGTGATGGGTCTCAAGTTTGGCCAGTTGTTGGTTGGCTGTTCCTTCAGTCTCTGCTCCATCTTTGTTCTTGCACTTCTTGTACACAGGACAAATTTTGGGTCAAAGGCTTTGGGGGGGGAGCTGTTGCTGTTCTTTTCCCTCTACTAGGAGTCCTGCCTGGCTACAGGAGGTGGCCTCTTCATATCTTCCACTGCTAGGAGTCTTAGCTAGAGTCAACCCCCCAGACTCTAGGGCCTCCCCATGTACCAGGTCTCTGGCATATTCAAGAGATGCCTCCCTGCTCCGCTGCTAATTTCAATCCTCTCCTCTTCCCTCATCTCCCTACACTTGATCTCCCTCCTGCCCCACTTCTTGCCCCATCCCCTCTCCCCATCAGGTCCCTTCCTCCCTCCACCTCCTATGCCTATTTTATTTCCTCTTCTGAGTGAGAATCAAGCATCTTCCCTTGGACTGTCCCTGTTGTTTGGGGGTGGGGGGAATCTGTGGGTTGTGTCATGGTTACCCTGTACTTTATGGCTAATACTTACACATAAGTGAGCACATACCATGCATGTCCTTTGAGATCTGGGTTTCCTCACTCAGGACTATGTTTTCTAGTTCCATCCATTTGCCTGAAAATTTCATAATGACCTTATTTTTAATAGCTGAGTCGTATTCTGTTAGGCAAATGAACCACATTTTCTTAAAGCCAAAGATGTGCCTTCAGAATAAATGGGATCCTCTATTTTGATGATCATCCATCCCGTGCCAGAAAATAACATAGAAGAAAAACTAATTATATCTTAAGCCCTAGGAAGCAGAGAACAGAAGTCATCTCAAATCCTCTCTGCATGGATCAGTGACCAACAACCAAAATGGTCATAGACAGTAGCAAGTATTCCCTCCCTCAGAGGACTCGGTGGCCGGCTGGCTCACTATACCTTGCCATTACATAAATTATTTGAGCTTCAGTACACTCTGAAGAAGAAGAAGAAGAAGAAAAAAAACAATTTTATTGTACTTTAATCTGGAGGAATGAGAAGTCAACCTCCAGAGTTGATGAGTTCCATGTGAGTTGATGTGTTCCATACTGAAATGTATACTGTCATAATAGAAAATTAACATTCATTTCATAAATTATACTTCATAGATATCTTCTTATAATTCGGAATGGATGGTTAAGTCGTGAACTTGTAGAGCTATTTGCAGCACATGCTCTTTTAACTTCAATTTTTTTCTCAGTCTGTATTTCTTCTCACTTATTTCTGCTTCCCACGTTTTAGGGCATTGTCTTAGTCAGGGTTTATACTCCTGGTCCGTACTGCTTTGATTTCCCTCTGATGGCTGGCTTCGTTTGTTCTCCTAAGTCCTTTACTCCCCTTTATTCTTTCCCCAGTCACTTGGAATTCCCATCCCCTGGCCCAGGCATCCCATGGTTTTGTGTTGGCTGCTGCTGGCCAGTTAGGATACCTGTTGCCCTCACTATAAACACAGATTGGTTTGCAATTACATTATTTTTTAGCATCTTACTACGGTTGGTTGGCTAGCCTAAAGAGAAAACATTCACATTCGTGTATTTTCAAGCTCTTCAAGTGGTCCTAAAGTGTAACCAAGGTGAAGGGCTTCTTTTTGTAGCACAATGTATTTAAAAATAGGTTTTATAGAGAGGCTGGGGAGATGGCATGGTGGTTAAGAGCATTTCCTGCCCTTCCAGGAGACCTAGTTTCAATTCCCTGTACCCACACGGCAGTTTATGAAGGACAAAAACTTCAGTTGTGGCGTATCTGATGCCCTCTTCTGACCTCCCTGGGCAATGTTTGCATATGGCACATTCATGCAGTCAAAACACCCATAAAATAAAACTAAATTTAATAAATATAATTTTAAAAAATTAAGAAGGGGGAGTGAGTGGGTAGGGGAGCAGGGGGGGATAGCATTTGAAATGTAAATGAAGTAAATATCTAAGAAAAATTGAGAAAAAAAAGTCTCCAGTATCTTTAGCCAAGAGTTTGTAACTTGTATACCTATCAATGAGAACGAATATGTTCAGGAATCTCTACCACCAGATGACCTTTGTAACCGTAGATGTTCTGATTAGTGTACATTGAAGGTTTTATGTCTGTTTTACCAGTGTTTAAGAGTGCCAGAATCAGAATACATTTACAAATGTTTAATGTTATTTTTCTGTTAATGTACCACTCTAATTTGTTTGGTCTCTGCTATAAAACATTTCTGTATGAATTTGTAAGGGATTGCCAAACAGTCTTCTTTTATCCTGTTAGATACATATATGGTATATGATAGTTAGATTAAACATATATAATCTAAATCAACAAATTGACTCTCCCATTAATATCAGAGATCAAATAGTTAAATTAATCAGTTGAGTAATATGTATCTATCTTTACTATAAATTACCTTGAAGACACAAAAGGCAGGGGTTGTATAGTCAAAGACTTAGATAATTAAACATGAAATTCATCACAGTCATGGATGGATCAATGGGATTAGAAATGTACTATTTTATACTGTTCTGTTCCGTTGGTGGCTTGGTTTTATCTATCTACTGGTTCTGGTTCCTTCAATACAGATTTCCTGATAATATATATATATATATATATATATATATATATATATATATATAGAGAGAGAGAGAGAGAGAGAGAGAGAGAGAGAGAGAGAGAGAGCACAGTGGTAGCACACACCTTTAATTCCAGCATTCAGGAGACAGAGGCACATGAGTCTCTATAAGTTCAAGGTCAGCCTGGACTACAAAGTTTCCAAACAGCCAGGGCTACACAGAAAAATATTGTCTTGTATCAAAAAGCCAATAAATGCTACATATTGTCAAAGACTGTGCCTTAGGGTTTCTATTCCTGCACAAAGCATCATGACCAAGAAGCAAGTTGGAGAAAAAAGGGTTTATTCAGCTTACACTTCCACATTGCTGTTCATCATCAAAGGCAGTCAGAACAGGAACTCACACAGGGCAGGAACTTGGAGGCAGGAGCTGATGCAGAGGCCATGGAGGGGTGCTGCTTACTGGCTTGCTTCCCCTGGCTTGCTCAGCTTGCTTTCTTATAGAACCCAGGACTACCAGCCCAGGGATGGCTCCACCCACAATAAGCCCTCCCACTCTTGATCACTAACTGAGAAAATGCCTTACAGCTGGGTGTCATGGAGGCACTTCCTCAAGAGAGGCTCATTTCTCTGTGATAACTCCAGCTTGTGTCGAGTTGACACACAAAACCAGCCAGTACAAGCATTCACTACGAATGGAGGGTAATGGTAGAGTAGTATCTCTGTCCATCAAGCCCCGTCTTTTATATGAACTACCATATATTGTATACCAACAATGCTAAATTATTTATAGGGATCTCTCTTTGCAAACAAACACACACACACCCAAATGAAGTCAAACATGATGCTTTTTCATAAAAGCAGAAATAGCAAGCTTAGAGGGAATAAATTGATAACTGAAGGTATAAGGGAAGGAGAGCAGTGCTGGAATCTCTTACCTCTCCTTTCACCACCAGCCCAAATTGTTCGCTAGATGCAGAATTGTGAGTGTACTGCCCGCTTTACCCAGCTGTCTGCTCAAAGCAATTACTCTAACGATACAGCTAGACTCTTCCTCTGTGTTGCCTGGCTCCAGTTACCACTTAAACATTGAATATGTCTTTTAAAGCAGGTTGCAGGAAAGCAACGATCATCAATACTAGTTTAGGAAAGTTTCTTTCCTCTTTTATTTTTATACTTTTCTCTTAACAGTAGGACTGTTTTCATTACTGCTCTCTTGCTGGGATGAAACAGCAGTGACCAAAGCAACTTAGAAAAGTAGGCATTTAATTGGATGCTTGCTTACGGATTCATAGTAGGGAGCATGATGGCAGACAGGCAGAGCTGGTCCTGGAACAGTCACTAATAAATTGATCCACAGACAGAGGACAGAGAGAGAAAGCAAGACTAGGCTTGGCATGGGCTTTTGAAAGTTCAAAGCTTACCCCCAGTAAGATACATCCATCAGCAAGAGTACACCTATTCCAACAAGGCCACACCCCTCATCATATCCAAGCCGCCTACTAGCTGGAGACCAAGAACTCAAGCATGAGCCTAGGGGCCATACTCATCCATACCCCCACAAGTACCTTCCAAAGGTGTTTAAACTTCACCTCCCCTCTAGATGCTAACCAGATCACTCTTTCCCCCTTCTCCAGCCAAGAGTTTTTAAAAGCAGTGCTCCAAACAAGAGGAAGAAACAGTGTGAACGCCACAAGCCAGACACGGAAGCCGGAAGAGGCTCTGCTCCCACGTGAGATGCTGCTGGCGGCTATAGCCTATGCATAGACGGAAGATTCTGAACTGCTTTTTAGAAGAACTTTCTGCCCCGGAACTCTGGGTCTTCTCAACCCAAGCCCTCACACCAATTACCTAGACCTCTGTGCTGTTAACCAACTTCCACTCATGTTCTAAGTTTTCATGGATCTCTGGGATTAATTAAATTAATTAAATTTCTCCAGTAACTTTAAAAATCTCTCCTTTAACACACACCACTGCTATACTTCTGCACTGAATGCCTCTCTTTGCTATTTGTGATCTTCAGAAAGATAAGCAGAGGCCATCTGTCACAGTCACTAAAATAATATCGAAGACTAATGCAGTGGCACATTGGATGTGGTTGATAACTATTTCCCCAAATGTTGATTTGTATTGTACTGAAGTCAGTTTTCCTATCCTATTTTAAAAGGTGCAGTTGTGATACAAGGAGTATCTTAGTGGGTTTGGGCTTCTGTAACTAAGGACAGACACTTGTTTCTCACAACTCCAGATGCTTGAAGTGTGATATCAGGATTCCACCACCGTGGATTCTGCCTGATAGGTGCCCTCATGTCTGGGCACACAGATGCAACAACAATTAAAGACAAAGAAGCCATGAGTCTGAAAGAGAGCAAGGAGATATTATGGAAGGGTTAGGAGGGAGGGGAAGAAAGGGGAAATTGTGTCATTCTATTATAATCTCAAAACATCTTCTTTTAAACATGAAAATCAGCCAAATCAGAGAAATCGGTTTTAGTGACTTATTGCATGGAGAGTGTTTCCTTTGTATGTGAAGAAAAACTGAAACTAATATAGCTGCCTCAGCTCCCCTAAAGCCATTGCAAGTTTAAGCAGCACAGTGACACAAAGAGAAGTGATGAAATAAACAGCTCAGAAAGAACCAGGCTGAGCAAACACACTGAAGTCAGGGTTCTTTTCCCTCCAGGTACATTGGAGTTATTCTACCATATAATGAACCTGTTTTGTGTTCAGTCTGTTTTCAGCTGAGGCTTGGCTAGTCTGTTGCTTGTTTTCTATCACAGTATGTATAATTCATGCAACAACTTACTGCACTGAGCTCTTTCTTCAGAACTTCTTAGCCCCAGTATGCGGTTTAGTAGGAGCAGTTGCTCAACAAACAGGAAAACGATGTTTCCTATTGTTAATGAATAATCTCATTATTCAAAAATTCAATAAACATTTTTATAGATGTTCAAAGTTTCCAGTCATTTCACATCCGTTGAGACATGGCTGGTAGCAAGATGTAGCTTGTTAAAGATAATTTAGAGGATAGAAATTATTTTTGAAAGAAAATCATGAAGCCATAACATTAGTATAATTGGTGTTATGGGACTGGAGTTTAGCACACTTTCTAAGTTACTAACATTCTATGTGGTATTCTTCTGCTTGACCTTACTTAACTCAGTACTAGGGGAAAACAGTAATTATGAATATTGAGAGTTCTGGACTTAAGAAATGATTATACAAGCAATTTTAATAAGACAGACAGAGCTTAACTTAAGATTTTATGTATTTTATTATTCCAATTTTTCAGTTTTTCTCTTCTATTAAACAATATAACACATGTGCGTGCACATTTACACACACACATGCATACACAAAAAAATAGTTAAATTACAAAGCAAATCAAAACTTTTCTTATAAGAAGATAGTAATTTTGTAAAACTAAGATGAATCCATTTAAAATTAAAGTCATTAAATTACAATTTTAAAATTGCAGTGAGGAAAATACTGATTAATAGCATAATGGGAATTATTTTTATCCTTTTAGTATTTCTTCTCCAGAATATAAGGAATTTTATTTAATTCTTACATAATCCAGACATGGATTAGACAGTGGAAATGAAATATAGAATGTGCATGAGAAGGTAACCTTTTGATAAAGGGAAGATGGGTGCAGGTGTAGATGGAAATAATGAGCCTGGGAGCCTGGTAAGCTGAAGTTCTGAGCTTCCCAAAGCTAGATGCACTGTGGTGCAGGTTCTTAGCCAGTGTACTGGCTAGTTTTGTGTCAACTTGACACAGCTGGAGTTATCACAGACAAAGGAGCTTCAGTTGTGGACATGCCTACATGAGATCCAGCTGTGGGGCATTTTCTCAATTAGTGATCAAGGGGGAGGTTCCCTTGTGGGTGGAACCATCTCTGGGCTGGTAGTCTTGGATTCTATAAGAAAGCAGGCCAAGCAAGCCAGGGGAAGCAAGCCAGTAAAGAACACCCCTCCATGGCCTCTGCATCAGCTCCTGCTCCCTGACCTGCTTGAGTTCCAGTCCTAACTTCCTTGGTGATGAACAGCAGTGGGGAAATATAAGCTGAATAAACCCTTTCCTCCCCAACTTGCTTCTTGGTCATGATGTTTTATCCAGAAATAGAAACCCTGACTATGACAGCCAGTAAGTGAATTTCATCAGAGCTTACTCCATGATCCCAATATGTTGGATACATGGGGTATGGATCCAAACAATAAAACAAAACAAAACAAAACAAAACAGAAAACCTTATCAGATATTTCTACTTGTACACAAATGGAAAAGACATGATTTTCTCCTATTCTTCCTACTAGATGCAAGTCCTTAAAAATTCACTATTTACAGAAGACTGTTAAAGGTTAAAAATAATAATAATAATAATAATAATAATAATAATAATAATAATAATAAAAGAAAGTAGACTTCCAAGTTTAAGCAGCATAATGTAATCTGTTTCCAGATCCACTCTATTTATCTTTCCTCTCTGGCATTAGAACCCATGGAAACACAGTATAGGGGTTTCTGGGGGGGATGTTGTTATTTCTTGTTGTTTGAAGTAGGAAGTCCTTTGCTTCAGGAGTCAACTCACTATCTGTCTTTGCTGGAGGAACACAATGCTTGGCTGGACATCAGTGGTATCCAAGGACACTGTTGTTTACCTAAGATGAAGTAACTGCATTTACCACACTGGCCTTATTCTACCTGCCCAACTCAGCCACCTGAGTAACTTAGATTACAGTGTACATGCAACATTGATTCAAAAGATCTCATGTATCTTGGGTTGGAGACATGGTTCAGTGGAAGAGCCTTTATCTATGATGCATAAGGTGCTGGGTTCAATTCTCAATAGCAAAAAAACAAAACAAAACCAGAAATCACCTGCCATCCTGTTACCACACTCAACATGAATGAGAAAATATAATAAATACCAGCACCAGGGTTTTGAAAAAGATAGAAATATCCAATCATGTTTACAACACTGGATATATTTAAATAGAATTATAAACATCTCGGAAACATGGAAAAATAAAAAATCTCAGCAGCAGATATAATGATTAAGCACATGAAGTTTCTTTAACTTAAAACTATAATAAGTAGACACTAGGGAGACGGCTCAGTCAGGAAAGGTTTGCAGGGCAAACATGAGGGCTCAGTTCAGATCATCAGCACCCATATAAAAAGCCTATGTATAATACAACACTGTACACATGTAGGGTCCCTGGAGCTGCCCAGCCAGCCATTCCAGCCAGTTGTTAAGCTCCAAGGTCATTGATAGATCATGTCTCAAAATACCACTGTGCAGAACAACACAGGGAGACACTTAACGCTCACCAAACGTGGGGGCAGGGGAGATAAGGAAAACAAAGGGAAATTATTATCTCAACAGCAGAATGACGCTGACTGATCAAAGGATCAGTGAAGTCAATTTGAAGAGAGAATCACACGGCATCCCAATTTGCACAAGGAGTAAATGACTAAATAGAAGAAGAAGAAGAAGAAGAAGAAGAAGAAGAAGAAGAAGAAGAAGAAGAAGAAGAAGAAGAAGAAGAAGAAGAAGAAGAAGAAGAAGAAGAANGAAGAAGAAGAAGAAGAAGAAGAAGAAGAAGAAGAAGAAGAAGAAGAAGAAGAAGAAGAAGAAGAAGAAGAAGAAGAAGAAGAAGAAGAAAAGCTAAATATCCCTTCAAGAACAGATGGAGCTTTAGCAAAATATCTAACATTCATTCCACACTAATCCCAGGAAGGAAAGAGAAGTGTGGCAGAACTGGAGAAGGAGTCAGAGAGAGCAATGGAGGGTGTGAATATTGCCATTAACTTAATGGTAACAGCTACCATCTCACTTCACCCATTCTAAGAATCTGGAGTCAGATGCAATTTACTTCAGGGCGTTAAATATGGGCATCTTGGTGCTTCATCACTTGGAGGACAGTCAATGTAGCATTCTGAGACAACTCAAAAATGAATACTTGATATAGAAAATGAAAGTTAAAAAGTCTTTTCTGACAGACTGTCTCAATCCATTTTATGCTCTTGACCCTGACCACAAGAGGAACCTGAGAAAGACACCAAAGATGTAGAGTGGGGCTCATGATGGGACCACATGCCAGATAAGGTCACCTGGGTTCTTTCTGATGTAAAGACATGGTCAGTGGAGCATGTATGAATCTGGGATTGTATATTCCAAAGAAGGGTCAAGCAGTCTCCTCAGAGTCTTCTTTTTCTGACACAGACTCATAAGGGGATATGCCTTGAGTAATATTTCAGCCACGAGATCTCTTAAGGATTTTGTCTTTCAACAGTTGATGAGGGCTATGATTTTCAAAGTGTCTGCCAATTTCTCACTCATTTACTGCACATCACAAACATTAGTGACGTGAGTTAGCTAGTGAGGACATACCTTTGACACTTGAATGATTGAAGGCAGCAACTGGAGTAGTCTAATAAGGCTGACAATAAAGGATGAAGCTAAACTATTTAACACGTGACTGATAAGTTCCATGTGCCACAATTCTTGGAATAGATGGGAGATAAGTCTGAAGACTTCGGAAAAGAGAAGCTAAAGACACAACAACGCATGAAGGAGCAAATCCCACTGGTGGCAGTTCAGAGCCAACAAACCTATAGAAATGGAGTCGTCCCTAAGGTACACAATGGCTGTGATTTATTAATTTAATTTTATAATAGGCTGCTTTCTAATTTGTATTATGATTCCTTTCTACTGTTACCAAGTCTTTAGATAAAGTAAGATCTCATAACAGCCCTGAGCTGGTGCCATATGTCAGATGATATGAGGGGTGCAGATATCTGGTTCAGGGGAAAGAAGTGTGAACAAGTACTTGGAGATGCCATATCTAGTGCATAGGCATGGCCCCCGGATGAGGGATGGGGCCACCCACCTCAAAAATATTAATCCAGAATTCCTCCTGTCAAAAGGAAATGCAGGGACAAAGAGTGGAGCAGAGACTGAAGGAAAGGCCATCCAGAGACTGCCCCACCTAGGGACCCATCCCATCTGTAAACACTAAACCCAGACACTATTGCTGATGCCAAGAATGCTTGCTGACAGGAGCCTGGGATAGCTGTCTCCTGAGAAGCTCTGCCAGAGCCTGACCAATACAGATTCCATGCACACAGCCAAACATCAGACTGAGCACAGGAACACCGATGGAGAAGTCAGGGCATGGACTGAAGGAGCTGAAGGCGTTTGCAACCCCAGAGGAAGAACAACAATATCAACCAACCAGACCCCCCTCAGAGCTCCCAGGGACTAAACCACCAACCAAAGAGTACACATTGGAGAGGGGGGTGCATGGCTCCAACTGGATATGTAGAAGAGGATAACTTATATAACTGGGAGGGGAGCCCCTTGGTCCTGTGGAGGCTTGATGACCCAGGATAGGGGAATGATAGGACACTGAGGTGGGAGCTGGTGGGCAGGTGGGGAGTACCCTCATAGAGAGAGGCAGAGGAAGGGGAAACCAGGAAGGGAGTAACATCTGAAATGTAAATAAATAAAATAACCAATTTTAAAAAATTCTAAGGAAAGGCAACTAAGGAATGGATACTGGAAAGCACGATAAAGCACAATACTAAATCCATTCCCCTTTGCAACCTTTCTCTGGAATATGTTAACCAGTACAATTATCAGTATGCCAAATACGTATCCTAATATCCACAAGTAAGCTCGGCTCTCACCCTTCATCAGAGAATCCCTGTTCTTGAAGCTAATGGAGACCATTATAGAAATATACAAATGGTCAAAATGCAGAGGCAAACTGACTTTCAGATGCCTATTCCCAGTTAATGCTTTTTATAATACATTCTCTACACTTAAGTCCCAGGCATCACTACAGAAGGGGAGAGGGGCCGTAAGAGCCAGAGGACCAGGATAACGGATGAAAGACCATCTTTATTTTAAAGGATACAAAGTAGGGACATAGGAAAGGGAGAGTGGATCTTGAATGAATTGGGTAGGAGCTGAGTGAGTGTAACCAAGATGTATTGGATACCTTCTAGTTCCATCCATTTGCTTGCAAAGCTCAGGATGACCTCATTCTTAATAGCCAAGTAGTATTCCATTGTGCAAATGAATCACACCTTCTGTATCCATTCTTCTGTTGTGGGACATCTAGGTTGTTTCCAGCTTCTGGCTATCACAAATAAGGCCGCTATGAACATAGTGGAACATGAGCCCCTGTGGCATGGTGGGGCATCTTTTGGGTATAGCTGGGTCTTCAGGTATATCTATTTCCAATTTTCTGAGAAGCCTCTGGATTGATTTCCAGAGTGGTTGTACCAGTTTGCAATCCCACCAGCAATGCAGGAGTGTTCCTCTTTCTCCACATCCTCACCAACATGTGTTGTCCCCTGAGGTTTTGATCTTAGCCATTCTGATTGGTGTAAGATGGAATCTCAGGGTCATTTTGATTTGCATGTCTCTGATCACTAAAGACTTGGAACATTTCTTTAGGTGCTTCTCAACCATTCGAGATTCCTCAGTTGTGAATTTTCAGTTTAGTTCTATACCCCATTTTTTGATTGGGTTGTTTGGCTTTTTGGTGATTAACTTCATGTGTTTTTATATATTTTGAATATTAGCCCTCTAACAGATGTGGGGTTAGTGAAGATTTTTATTCCCAATCTGTAGACTGCCAATTTGTCTTATCGACTATGTCCTTTGCTTTACAGAAGCTTTCCAGTTTCATGAGGTCCCATTTATCAATTGTTGATCTTAGAGCATGAGCCATTGATGGTGTTCTATTCAGGAAATTTCCCCCTGTGCCAATGAGTTCAAGGCTCTTTCCCACTTTCTCTTCTATTAGATTCAGTGTATCTGGTTTTATATTGAAGTCCTTGATCTACTTGGACTTGTGCTTTGTACAAAGTGACAAATATGGGTCTATTTTTATTCTTCTACATATAGACAGCCAGTTAGACCAGCACCATTTATTGAAGATACTTTCGTTTTTCCATATCATCCTGAGTGCGGTAACTCAGACCCAAAAGGACATGCATGATATGTACTCACTAATAAGTGGATATTAGCCAAAAAGAAAGAAAGAAAGAAAGAAAGAAAGAAAGAAAGAAAGAAAGAAAGAAAGAAAGAAAGAAAGAAAGAAAGAACAGAATACCCAAGATACGGTCCACAGAACTCAAAGGGTCAACAAGCTGAAGTGCCCAACTGGGGATGCCTTAGTCCCACTTGGGAGAGAGAAGAAAGCAATCACAGGAGGGGAGGGATGGGGGAAGTGGGAGGGGAGTAGAGGGGAACATGATCTGGTATTGGGAGAGGGAAAAGGACTGAAGCCCTGAGGGCCAGCAGAAAGAATGGAAACAGGCAACCTCAGGAAATAGGAGATTGTGGGAACCCTCCAGAATGCTCCAGAGACCTGGGAGGTAAGAGACTTTCAGGAATCAAAGGAAGGGACCTTAGATGAAATGCTCGAAAGTAGGGAGAGGGAACGTATTGAGCCCACCTCCAGCAGGAAGACAGGGC
Organism: Mus pahari; assembly: GCF_900095145.1. Classification (NCBI taxonomy): domain Eukaryota; kingdom Metazoa; phylum Chordata; class Mammalia; order Rodentia; family Muridae; genus Mus; species Mus pahari. Next base: position 75,952,784 of record NC_034601.1, read on the forward strand.
GTCAAGTGAGAGATGGGGTTGTCATCCCACAGTCACATCTCTGACCCATAATTGTTCCTGTCTGAAAGAAGTACAGGGACTGAAATGGAGATGAGCCTGAGGAAAAGAAGGTCCGGCAATAGGCCCAAAGAGGGATCCCGCTCAAGGGGAGGTCCCAAGGTCTGACACTATTATTGAAGCTACAGAGAGCTCACCAAAAGGGACCTAGCACCACCCAACAAGCAGCTGAAAGAGTCAGATGCAGATATTTACACCCAACCAATGGATAGAAGCAGCTGACCATTGTTGTTGAATTAGGGAAGGCTGAAAGAAGCTGAGAAGGGCGATCCTGTAGGAGGACCAGCAGTCTCAGTTAATCTGGACCCCCGAGATCTCTCAAACACTGAACCACCAAACAGACAAGCAGCATACACCAGCTGATATGAGGCCCCCCAACACACATACAGTAGAGGACTGCTGGGTCTGTGTTCATTCAGAGATGATGCACCTAACCCTCAAGAGACTGGAGGCCCCAGGGAGTTGAGAGGTCAAGTAGGGAGGGGATGGCGATATCCACATGGAGACGGGTGTGGGGAGGAGGTGTGGGATATGGAACAGTCAGAGAGTGGACTGGGGGTGGGGAATAAAATATGGAGTGTAAAAAAATGTATAAAGGTTTCTAAGGATCCATTAAAATGTATTATTAACTAGATATTAAATAAACTCAGTGATTTATTGAGTTTGTGCAGGGGTTCACATACTGAATTTGTCTTTGAGAGGGCAGGGGAAACAAAGATTGGAAATATTCAGGTCATGCATTTCTTCTTCTTGAGGATTCTTAAAAAGTTATAACTTAAAGTATTTGAAAAGGTTTCCGAGAAGATCCGGGTGTTCTTGTCCTTGGGGATATTGTGTGGATTTGTGCTTGATTCTTGGCCAGGGTTCTCTGACAAATGAGACCAAAACCAAAATTATATAAATCTTGCGAAACAAATAGAGGAAAGCTATTCTAAGGCCACAAACAAGCAAACGAACAAACAAATATTCTTGGTGGAGCTACTCGTCGATAAGGGAGTGCATGAAGTTTCTGAGGGAAGTCATACTGGCGAGAAGACTTCCTAGTGCTGAAGGGTACTGGCCATCTTAAATGGCTCCTGGAGGCCTGTGGCACGGAGGTTGCTACCCTGGCTGGCGTGCTGGCCCTGTTGTCCTGACAGCAGAGTGTAAAATGGCAGGAGCACTCAGGTGGTTGTTTAGACTGAGACCGCCAGGGGCAAAAAGGAGGAAATGAGAGAGTGGAGAAGAGGAAAAGCATATATACGCCTTCTTATCATAAATGCGGATCTGATCTGCCAGAGTCTCTCAGAAGTAAACGAGTTACCTCACAAAATCCATCCCCACCTCTTCAAAAGACACAAATCTGAGACTTTTCTGATAGGACCTCCCTCGTTAAGTCTTAGCCCCCGGTTCAGAGATCACGCCCACATCTAGTTGGCACTTAGCTAAGGCAGTTCCCGGGGAAACAGGAGACCATCAGCAAAATGTCAGTCTGCTATCTCAGGGAAAAATGATGGCTGACATTCGAGGAAGGCAGAGAGGAAGCGAGTAGGGAGCCAAGGTCACGGGCACAGCCTGATGTCTAAGTCAGCACTTATCTAATGTTCTGTTCATTGCTCACAAACATGGTAGTGCTGTTCCGAGAGGAGGCTCCAGTCTTCCTGGTCCTCAGAAGCCCGGCTCCTCCCTCTTCATTTTGCCTTCCCTAAGTCAACCCTTAGCAAATCGAGTGGTTCAAAGGTGAATAGTGTCTCTTACTGCCCTTAAAAGGTATGCATAAGCAGGCATGTAAGAGAGAACGTTTTCCACCATTTTATTTTTGTTGTATGTATTTGCTTCAAATCAGTGAATTTCTAAGCCAGGTTCAGGTAACTGAAGGGCCTTCACGAAGAGTTTATATTGTCTAGACCCAAGGTATGCTGCAAACGTGGTCTGAAGTAAAGTAGGAAATAACATTTTTCTAAAGACAGGCTTGGAAACTACAGTAACTGAAGATTTTCTCATCTGTGGTAGAGGGCTTGACCCATACTTGGCAGCCAGGCCCCCATTCAGGGGTATAGCCAAAAGATAGGGTACAGATCACCCACAACAAAGCCAACTAGTACACCCTGTGTGGTGGTACAGGTTTCACAGTTCAAATCACCTGTACTCCAAAGGTAAAGATACAAAGCTATTATAGGACAGATTCGCTGTCAAAAACAGGATCATGGCCATTGGTAAGCTAGAAGCTACCCAAGCTTGTGTCAAGATGTGCCGAAATAGACTGTTTGCTATTAGCCGTCCTCCCCCCATATCAGCATTAAATCCAATATATGCTGATCCATGTTCAAGCAGGTCACTTTCTGGTTTTGGAAGTTGTTTAATTTTTCTGGATATAATATTAAATACAAAATCTTCTTTGCTAGCACTGGTTTATGACTTTCCATCTTGGACCACTCTATAGAATGACGGCAGCTGATGGCTGCCTTTCCAGCCTCTGGTGGGTGCTTTGCCCAGGTCCTCCCGTGCCTGAGTCTACTACAACCTTCACTCCGGTCACCCGGGCTCCATCTTTGGCTCAAGAGAATTTTTTTTAATTTTATTTATTTATTATATGTAAGTACACTGTAGCTGACTTCAGACATCCCAGAAGAGGGCATCAGATCTCATTACGGATGATTGAGTCACCATGTGGTTGCTGGGATTTGAACTCAGGACCTCTGAAAGAGCAGTCAGTGCTCTTAACTGCTGAGCCATCTCTCCAGCCCCTAGAGAGAATTTTTAACATAATATTTTATTGATTCTCTGAAAATTTCCACCTTACCCACTTCCCAGTCCTTCCATTTTCTGCTCCCGACCCCGTGACCTACACACACACACACACACACACACACACAAATTTAAAATAAAAGTGAGAATAATAAAAATAAGTCCAACTTGTGTTATGTATATACTCACTGGAGCACATCCAAACTCTCTCCATGGCCTGTCCCTTAACTAGAGCTGAATCCCTCCCCTCCCACATCCCGTCAAAGGCCACCAACTGTGGAGAGCCACACTTCAGCATCCCCATAACACTTCTTAAGAATTCTCTCTAGAATCTTCCTGTCTAGGCTGTGACAGTCTTGATGGGGGTCAGGGAAGGGGTGTGTGTGTGTCACAGAAGCCTTCCATGTTCCTTTCTCTCAACCGCGCATCCACAATCACAGATACCACAGCAAGAGGAGCCTCCTAGCTCTTCACTGTCATTGGGAGCATGGATCACAGGCCCCGAGATGGTTCCTTGGGACAGTTCAGACTGCAAACACCGCTCCTGGCTGCAATGTGACCACGCAACCAGACAAGGCCCTCAGATGTAATCTAGACCACAGATACCAACATGGCCTCAGATGGCAGCACAGATCACTCAGGCAGCTTGATCCACGGACACCAACACGGCTTCAGGGTGCAGCACAGACCACAGACAACTCTATGGCCCTCCGTGGTAACACAGACCACAAATTTCAGCCCCTGGCAAGAGCCAGGCACGGTCTGGTTGGTGTCTTGGTGCTCAGGAGAGAGTTTTTAATACTTTTGTGAACTCAGTAAAAGAAAAGTTCACATGTGGGCGTAAGACATTAGAAGTCTTTAGTCCAGCCTGTGGAGTGTGACTTTGGTTAGTGAAGATTTCTTCAGAGTCATATGGGTTTGTAGAAGAACATCTTTTAAAAGGGGCTGGGAAGGTGCTGTGGGTGACGACGTGTGCCATGTAAGCTTGAGGACCTGAGTTCGATAAATAAACACATAAACACACAGACATAAAAAACAGGAGCCGTGGTGCACATCTATAGTATCGGCAGAGGAGAGGCAGAGACAGGAGGAACGTTAGAGATTAGTGGGCAGCTGGGCTAGCCAATTAGCAAGTATCCGGTTTAGAAAATTACCCTGACTCCGAAAGCGAAATGGAAGCTTGTTTAGTTTCCTTTTCCTGGTGCTGTAGTAAAGTGCATGACAAATGCAACTTACAGGGGAGATTTTAAAAGGCTGGGGGGGGAGGGGAAGGGCGGTGTATTCTGACTCACAGTGCAAGGGTATATATAGTCCATCATGAGGTTAAAAGTTAAGGAGATAATACAACCAGAGTCAGAAACTGTCATCAATGCATGCCGTTACTCTAGTCCCCTTTCTCCGTATATACAGTCCAGTGTTCCAGCTGGGGAGTGGTATTACCCACAGAGGCAAGCTGTCCATCCAAACGTATTTAAGGTAATCTTGCACACAGACGTGGTCAAAGACCTACCTCTCCGGTGATCCTAGAATCTGTCAAGTTGTCGATTAACACTGGCCATCAATGAGTGATTGAGGAAGATTCCTGAGGTGGACCAATAACCTGCACCTATATCCGACCCCACCACCACCACACACACACACACACACACACACACACACACACACACACACACACGCATGAAAGAAAGAAGAAGAAGGAAAGAGAAGGGGGGCAGACCACTCAGTGGTTTAGCTGTAGTTTGTGTCCCGTTGTTTCACACACTGGAAGTGTGGTCTTCACTCCAGTGGTTTTGAGAAGTGGGACTAGTCAGTGTAACTAAGTTATGGAAACCCCATCCTTATGAGTGAATCAATGTTGTCTCTTGAAAGGAAATAAGGTCTTCTAGAAATGGGTTAGAGCCCCTGACAATAAAGTTTCATAGAGAGTTTGGTTCTTTTGGCTCATTTTCTCTTGTGTCTTGTCTTATCATGTGAGGTCAATGTGTTCCTGATGTAATACCATCCAGACAATGACAGTATGCTATTTGGACTTTCCACCTACCAGAATTTTGAGCTCAGACACCCTTACCTTTATATATTACCCAACAACAGGGATCACGTTACAATAGCACAGAGAAAGGACACGATCACGTCGTCTGCTATTCTCGCTTTTTCCTCAAGACTGGCTTTTAATGAGCGAAGAAATATATTCGTTGTGATATGATGCTATACGTACTCCTTGTGAAGTAGGTAAAACTAAATCTTAAGTTTTATCGCATGTTTTGTGGTGAGAACAACTGAAATCTACTTTTGGCAACTTTCAGAAATACAATCGCATGTTCAGACGAGTGGTACTGGAGACCAAACCCAGGGCTATCAGCATACTTAGTCATGTGCTCTACTTGTAAGCCACACTCCTAGGCCAACACTGCCACGTTTTTATTAACTATGGCTGCCATGGCACAGGATAGATCCTTTCTGCTACGCTTCCTTTCTAACTGACATGTCCCTTTCAACCTTTGCACTTAAAGAGCACTTTCTTTTCTCAATAAAACTACATGAGACAGGGTCACTTTGTAGACCAGACTGCCTCAAACTCATTTTACTACAGCCAAAGACTCCCAAAGCTGGGGGTACAGCTGCGCACCACCACACCTGTCTTCTTTATGACCGTTTTTACATGGTAATGGTATGGCACAGTAATACTTTGTGATCCATCCGATGACACCATTTCCCTTCTCATCTTTGGTACAAACTCAGAAGGCTCTCAATATTTGATAAATTATTAAAAGAATGGATGAGTGGCAATTCTATAATATGCAAAGGATATTAGGAGCAGTTAATAGATGGGAAAGAAATTATTCAGTTAATGCCAAGCAAGGCTGGCAGGCTGTCTAGTTCAACGCCTCTGAAATGTTTATTACTCTACTCTGAAGCAGTGAGAAATTTTCATTGCAGCAAAAGTGATTCATTGTGTATCTATTTCCAGAACCAAAAAAGTATGCAGTCTTAATGGTTTCTTGCAGCAGTTTTGATATTTCAGAATATGCAGGTTCTATCCATCACAAAATTCATTTTATCTAAAATTGGATAAGCATAAGAGATGCTCTCCAAGGCTCACGTTAACCACATGTTCCTATTGTCTACAAGTGTTCTGGAGGCTGAGTAATAGGCCTGTCTGTCTAATCAGGGCTCTTGATATATGGCACTGACTGTTACCTGAGCCTGGCCTGGCTAAGTATTGTCTAATGCCACAGGAACTTTTTATTCTCAGTCCAACCATAGCCATGTGCAAAACTTGAAGTGTCTTATATTCTTTGTTCATTTTGTATACTTTATGTGTGAATTATTATATAACTTGAATAATACCAAGAAATATGTGGTATACTTCTGCTATCTTTGGTCTTCACTTAGATTTTCCTGATTCCTAGCCTCTTCTTTAAGGAATTGAAATAAGGGTGCACATAGATTTCAAAAGAACTAAGAAACTTTATTCAAAACACAATAGAAAAGATTAGAAGGCACTGGAAAGGAGCAGTCTGTTTAAAAGTGCTGACTGGCTCTATTAGTCAGGGTTCTCCAGAGTCACAGAATTCTATATAGTAAGGGAATTTGTTGTGATGACTTGCAGTCTGTCATCTAACTCCCCAGAAATGGTCAGCTGTGAATGAGAACTCCACGGATCTAGTAGGTACTTTCTCCCGCAAGACTAGCAGATTCCAACAGATATACCGGCAAGTAAGTGCAAGCAGCGAATCTCCCTTCTTCCAATGTTATTATGTAGGTCTCCAGCAGAAGGTGTGGCCCAGATTAAGGTGTGGCCACCATGCCTGAACCTGGGACTTGTTTTGTTCCAGGCAAACCTTGAACTCAGAGATCTCCTTGTTTTAGTTTCCTGGGATTCATAGCCACTATACCTTAAGATCTCCATGGCAAAATCCAAGTCAGAAATCTGTACCCCCCACCCTCAAGATCTGGATCACAGGTGATCCTTCCAATTCTGGGGTTTTTTTTTTTTGGTTTTTTGTTTGTTTGTTTGTTTGTTTGTTTGTTTGTTTGTTTCGAGTCAGGGTTTCCTCTGTATAGCTCTGGCTGTCCTGGAACTCACTTTGTAGACCAGGCTGGCCTCGAACTCAGAATTCCAACTGCCTCTGCCTCCCAAGTGCTAGGATTAAAGGTGTGTGCCACCACACCCAGCGGGCCTTCCAATTCTGAATTGTAGTTCATTCCAGATATAGTCAAGTTGACAACCAGGAATAGCCATTATACTGGTAGAGGACTACCCTCACATGGTCCCCAACACAAGAGAAAAGGAAAAGACAAAGACAAAAGCTAGCAAGCAGTGGCAAGGATATGAAGGCTAGGAACCTTAAGCACAATATTGCTAGTAATATAAGTTAGGACAGTCAGAATAAAAACCCATACAGGCATTTGCCAATTCAAAAGAAAATTGCCATAGTGGCTATTACTTTTCCATTGCTGTGATAAAATATTCTAAAAAGGGTGACTGGAGAGAGAAAGGTTCATTTTGGCTCACAGTTGCAGAATGGGGTATACATACTATCATGTCTGGGAAGGCATTACTGTAAGAGCATGAAGCTAACCCGGCACAATGCATCCTCAGTCCAGAAACAGAAAGGGAATAAAATGAGGGACCAGGTAACGAAATCTGGAAAAGCTCACTCAGAAAGCTCTACTTCCTCTGGCAAGGCTCTACCTCCTAAGAAGTTCATGACCATCCCAACCAGCTGGAATCCAAGTGTTGAAACATATGGGCCTGTGAGGGACATTTCATCTTCCAATCACAATGCAAATGAATAAAATTGTTATAGGTGTTACATTAATTTTCTGAATCCTTTTTAACAACAGTGTGATTGTCTTTATCATTAACTAAAGAGAAAAACAACACCTAAATCCAACGTACATAAGAGGCTGACTGGGCCCCTGTGATCAGACTCTATAACCTTTGAACAGAGGAGAGATGAAGTTTAACAGTAGGATATTGGAGAGGTACCAGTGTGTAAGAGTGCTTGGTGATCTCTCAGAGGATCTGAGGTCAGGCCCCAGCCCCCATGTCAGGTGGCTCACAACAGACTGCAACTACAGCACCAGCAGACCCAACACCCTCTTCTGGGTTCTTTTGGCATTATACTCATGTATCACACACACACACACACACACACACACACACACACATACACACAAATTGATATGGACAAAATCCTATCCCCTGGATACGTTTTCACAAGTATTCCTTTGCAGCCTTAAAAAAAAGAGAGAGAGAAAAAAAACATAGTTTTAGCTACACTTTATGTTTGAAATGTAGACAAAATTTCTTCTGCTTGTTCTCTCTCTCTCCTCCTCCTACCCCTATCTCCATCTGTGTGTCTGTCTCTGTCTCTGTCTCTGTCTCTGTCTCTCTCTGTCTCTCTCTCTCTCTCTCTCTCTCTCTCTCTCTCTCTCTCTCTGTGTGTGTGTGTGT